>NC_142593.1:62711425-63011425 GCF_965207765.1 Zootoca vivipara
ACACCCATGGGGGTCAGGAAGGAAACCTCTGCTCAAAATGGCTATCACCTGTAGTCGGCATCCAGCAACAAGAGGGTCTCAGCTTGCCCATCCCTGGACCAGATCCTTTTGAATACTGCCACCAGGTCTACAAAGAACCATGTGGGCCCCAGTGGTGCTGTCAAAGCAGCAGCTGAGCTCAGTTTCTGCTTCTGGCTTCTGTTGTCGTTTAGTCGTGTCTGACTCTTCGTGACTAGGCTTCTCCTAGAACTGAATCAAACCAGTTTCCCCCCCCCCCCTCCAGTGCATCAAATGATTGGTGGTGGGTCCCAGTGGTCGCACCGACGTTGGGAAGCCTCCTTGGGATTTTCATCTTCAACATCTTCATTGACTTTCACAATCGCCCTCGGCTGGATGGGAACAGGAAGCCAGACTGCGAGGGCGACGGGAACGTCGAGCAGAGACTGCGAAATCTGGACTCGAGTCAGCCGGATGCTGTGACCACAGTGCCCAAGAGCGGGCAAGCAGGCATCAATCTATGTTCTTTGCTAACAAACAGAGTGCACTTTTTTCCGGGGGGGGGGGGGATAAGGAAAGGCTGGAAGGTGTAATTTTATTCCTGCCCTGTGCTCTTCCCACTCAGCTGCTGCCAGTGAGCTGCATCTCGGTGCTCATGTCAGAGCCTTGCAAAAATCCCTTTCGGCAGGGATGTTCGAGGGCTGTGCTGTGAGACGCTGCCCTTGAAAAAGACACCATCGCTTTAGTACAGACTGGTTGACCCAACGTCTTCCTAGTAGACAGAGGTAGCCTCACCCACCCCCTGCTGTGCACTCAACTAGACAGGTGCAAGAGGAGTGCACTATAAAGGCCTAAAAATTTGAACAAGACTCCAGCTCAGTTGATACCGTGTTTCTCATATTATAAGACACGTCTTATATTTATTTTTTCCTCAAAAAAACACACTATGGCTTATTTTCAAGGGATGTCTTATTTTTTTCCTCCTCCTGCCGCAGCCGGCATTGCCGCTGCGCCTATTACTATGTCTTATTTTCAGGGTATGGCTTATATTCCTTGAATGCTTAAAAATCCTGCTATGGCTTATTTTATGGGGATGCCTTAAAATATGAGAAACAGGGTAGAGCATGAGACTCGTAACGTCAGGGTCGTGGGTTTGAGCCCCATGTTGCGCAAAAGATTCCTGCATTGCAGGGGGTTGGACTGGATGACCCTCGGGGTCCCTTCCAACTCTGCAATTCAATGGTAAGCAAAGTATAAATAAATATAAGCCACCTTGAGTCCCCATCAGGGAGGTAAATATATAATAATTCTGGAAACAATTTCAAGCCGAGCATTTTTGTTTCCGATATACAATGCTGGCAAGAGAGGAAGGCCCCCAGGTGAATCAAGCATATGATCCTCGGATGCATGAAGGGTGTTGGAGAAATTTGATGAATTTGCTTTGTTTACGTTGTCCCAGGCCGGGGGAAAGAGAGGCTCCTTTCCACTGACATCATTTCCCCCCTGATGTCAGGATGCTGTGACCTCATGTCTCCTCCTAGGAATGCTGGTGAGGAGGGGCCATCTTCTGAGAGTGTTGTTGTTTAGTCGTGACCCCATGGACCAGAGCACGCCAGGCACTCCTGTCTTGCACTGCCTCCCACAGTTTGGTCAAACTCATGTTCGCAGCTTCAAGAACACTGTCCAACCATCTCGTCCTCTGTCGTCCCCTTCTCCTAGTGCCCTCAATCTTCTGAGAGTGATTTTACCTTATCTCCTTGAACTCCTCAACAAACTGGCAGCCTCTGGTTGCTAACCTTTACAGCAACCCCTGGAGCAAATTTCATCCAAACTTGTGGTGTATTTAATCCAAAGGGTTAAACTCCTCAACACAACGGGCCAGGGGTATGCAGGTGTGGCCTCCACTGGGTTTTGCTGGTTTTTTTTGGGCCAAGCAGGTTGAGGCAATATTATTATTATATCTATTGAAGTAAATTAATTTATTAAATTTCTGTGGCACCCTTCATCCGAGGATCATTTGCTTGTTTTACCTCCGCACTCTTAAGTTATGGGTGGCCTTTCTCTCTTGCCAGCTTTGTATATCGGAAACAAAAATGCCCGGCTCAAAGGGCCAGGCCTGGAGGGCAGGAAGGTCCGCTGGAAGGGGCTGCTTTCCTCACGGGGCCGCCTCTCCTGCTGTGCCCCACGGAGGACATGGTGCTGTGCAAGACCCCGGCCCCAGGGAGATCCATCTGGCCTCCCCCTGAGCCAGGGCCTTTCCGGCCGGGGGGAAAGCTCTCCCCCCAAGAGACGGAGCAGCTCCGCCAGGCCATGGGGCAGGACGCAGGTGGACTTTCTTTCCATTGGACCTTATCAGAAGTAGTTTCCGGTAAATGACTCTGCAATTGTTATTCTACAGCCTATTACGTTTGCGTGTTGTTTCATCGGATCTAATGATCAGCCATTACAGCAATTTAAACCCAAATTTTCCTTTTTAAAGAAAGGGTGGCCTTTCTTGCTAGCATTGTATATCGGAAACAAAAATGCCCGGCTTGAAATTATTATTAAAATTATTATATATTTACTTCCCTGACGGGGACTCAAGGCAGCTTAGGGAGCAAAATAATACATTGGGGGCAGGTGGGGAAATCTACAATTTAAAAACAATTAAACACTGATAGAATTAAAACTGTGTATGTGTATACAAATTAGAATACTTCACCATACAAAAATTGCAAGAAAAACAGCAAAGCACAGGCCCTTTCATTAATAGCCCATTTTTATTTTATATTTCTGTATACTTTGCTTGCCACTGAATTGCAGCCTCTGAAGGGTCCTGCGGGGACCCTGGCCTCGTAGGAGGCAGGCCTTGCCAAGGGGGACCCAAAAGGGACCTGCTCCTGCCTACTCACCTGGGAACGCTGGTGCAGATGGCAACCAGGGCTGCTGCACCAAAGGTGGCAAGACCACCGGGGGGGGGGGCTGCCTTCTCGTCTGGGCCACCGCTGCTGATGCAGAAGGGAGCACCAGCATGGGCAGGTGTTGCCCCTCCCAGGCTGCTGCCCCTCCTACTCCTGCACCTGCTGCTGCGCCTGTTGCTGCTGCTGCCGCTCCACCTCCGCTGGCTGCACTCTATTTTTAAAAAATCACTTTAGAAAGTATGCCATCCTGCAAGAAAGAAAGGAAACGTCCCGCCTAAGTCAATGTGAAAAGGCCTGAAGTTAGACCTGGAATCCAGGCCATTTCAGGAGGCATTTGGACCCGTGTCCTTGGACTCCAAGTCTGTGCGGCTGGAACCCAGGGAGGCGCCTGGCAAGAAGGGCAGGAAGGTCAGCTGGAAGGGGCTGCTTTCCCCATGGGGCCGCCTCTCCTGCTGTGCCCCACGGAGGACATGGCGCTCTGCATGGCCTCTCCTGCATGGCCCCAGGGAGATCCGGCTGGCCTCTCCCTGAGCCCAGGGTCTTTCCGGCCGGGGGGGAAAGCCGGAAAGACCCCCCAAGAGACGTGGGGCAGGACGCAGGTGGACTTTCTTTCCATTGGACCTTATCAGAAGTAGTTTCCAGTAAATGACTCTGCAATTGTTATTTACGTTTGCGTGTTGTTCCATCGGATCTAATGATCAGCCGTTACAGCAATTTAAACCCAAATCTCCCTTCGTTCCACCTACTCTAATTCCAACCCATCTATCACACTGTTCTAGACCAGGCTTCCTCAACCTCGGCCCTCCTGATGTTTTTGGCCTACAACTCCCATGATCCTTAGCTAGCAGGACCAGTGGTCAGGGGTGATGGGAATTGTAGTCTCAAAACATCGGGAGGGCCGAGGTTGAGGAAGCCTGAACTAGACAAACTTGAAAAGAGGGGCTCTAGGGTACGTTCCCAATCCCTCCTAGGTATGTTATGCATTTCTAACAGTATAGCCAAATCAGAAATTCTTTGTATAACTGTAAAAACTACTCTGAAAAGTTCTTCCCAAAATGAAACCTTCACCTGGTTGTAAATATTAAGATTATACCAGCAAGAATGTAAAAATGTGATTTAAATCAAGTCTTCCTGACTAGTGATTTGAATCCATTGGATTTCAGTTAAATCCCCCCTGCATCTCACACACCTGGGGAGGGGACTGGAGGTGTTGCAGGATGGTATCGAGGATGTCCCTCTCCTCCATCATCTCCAAAGCTTCTCCCAGTGGTCTTCCTTGTGGCATGTTCTTACCTGCCCACAAGTACTTAAAGTTGTCATCGGAGAGCTCTTGAGAAAGAGAGAGAGAGAGAGGTGAATAAGGGAGGCGGACGAGAGGGAAAGGCAGCGGATTTTGCCATGTATACCCCCCCAGGGGCAGCCACCCAAAAGTCCCTGCTCCATGGGACACACCTCTTCCAAAGGTGGGGTGGGGTGGGGTGGGGTGGGGAGACCCTGGCCTCGTAGGAGGCAGGCCTTGCCAAGGGGGACCCACAAGGGACCTGCTCCTGCCTACTCACCTGGGAAGACTGGTGCACTCTATTTTTTTTGAATTTTTTCAGAAAGTACGCCATCCTGCCAGGAAATGGCCACAAGGGCCGCTGCACCAAGGGTGGCAAGACCACCGGGACGGCCTGCCTCCTTGTGTGGGCCTCCGCAGAAGGGAGCACCAGCATGGGCAGGTGCTGCCCCTCCTGCTCCTGTGCCGCCTGCTGCTGCTGCCACCCCACCTCCACTGGCTGCACTCTCTTTTTTCAGAAAGTACGCCATCCTGCCAGGAAATGGCCACAAGGGCCGCTGCACCAAGGGTGGCAAGACCACCGGGGCGGCCTGCCTCCTTGTGTGGGCCTCCGCAGAAGGGAGCACCAGCATGGGCAGGTGCTGCCCCTCCTGCTCCTGTGCCGCCTGCTGCTGCTGCCACCCCACCTCCGCTGGCTGCACTCTCTTTTTTCAGAAAGTACGCCATCCTGCCAGGAAATGGCCACAAGGGCCGCTGCACCAAGGGTGGCAAGACCACCGGGGCGGCCTGCCTCCTTGTGTGGGCCTCCGCAGAAGGGAGCACCAGCATGGGCAGGTGCTGCCCCTCCTGCTCCTGTGCCGCCTGCTGCTGCTGCCACCCCACCTCCGCTGGCTGCACTCTCTTTTTTCAGAAAGTACGCCATCCTGCCAGGAAATGGCCACAAGGGCCGCTGCACCAAGGGTGGCAAGACCACCGGGGCGGCCTGCCTCCTTGTGTGGGCCTCCGCAGAAGGGAGCACCAGCATGGGCAGGTGCTGCCCCTCCTGCTCCTGTGCCGCCTGCTGCTGCTGCCACCCCACCTCCACTGGCTGCACTCTCTTTTTTCAGAAAGTACGCCATCCTGCCAGGAAATGGCCACAAGGGCCGCTGCACCAAGGGTGGCAAGACCACTGGGGCGGCCTGCCTCCTTGTGTGGGCCTCCACAGAAGGGAGCACCAGCATGGGCAGGTGCTGCCCCTCCTGCTCCTGTGCCACCTGCTGCTGCTGCCACCCCACCTCCACTGGCTGCACTCTCTTTTTTCAGAAAGTACGCCATCCTGCCAGGAAATGGCCACAAGGGCCGCTGCACCAAGGGTGGCAAGACCACTGGGGCGGCCTGCCTCCTTGTGTGGGCCTCCGCAGAAGGGAGCACCAGCATGGGCAGGTGCTGCCCCTCCTGCTCCTGTGCCGCCTGCTGCTGCTGCCACCCCACCTCCACTGGCTGCACTCTCTTTTTTCAGAAAGTACGCCATCCTGCCAGGAAATGGCCACAAGGGCCGCTGCACCAAGGGTGGCAAGACCGCCAGGGCGGCCTGCCTCCTTGTGTGGGCCTCCGCAGAAGGGAGCACCAGCATGGGCAGGTGCTGCCCCTCCTGCTCCTGTGCCACCTGCTGCTGCTGCCACCCCACCTCCACTGGCTGCACTCTCTTTTTTCAGAAAGTACGCCATCCTGCCAGGAAATGGCCACAAGGGCCGCTGCACCAAGGGTGGCAAGACCACTGGGGCGGCCTGCCTCCTTGTGTGGGCCTCCGCAGAAGGGAGCACCAGCATGGGCAGGTGCTGCCCCTCCTGCTCCTGTGCCGCCTGCTGCTGCTGCCACCCCACCTCCACTGGCTGCACTCTCTTTTTTCAGAAAGTACGCCATCCTGCCAGGAAATGGCCACAAGGGCCGCTGCACCAAGGGTGGCAAGACCACCGGGGCGGCCTGCCTCCTTGTGTGGGCCTCCGCAGAAGGGAGCACCAGCATGGGCAGGTGCTGCCCCACCGGGGCGGCCTGCCTCCTTGTGTGGGCCTCCGCAGAAGGGAGCACCAGCATGGGCAGGTGCTGCCCCTCCTGCTCCTGTGCCGCCTGCTGCTGCTGCCACCCCACCTCCGCTGGCTGCACTCTCTTTTTTCAGAAAGTACGCCATCCTGCCAGGAAATGGCCACAAGGGCCGCTGCACCAAGGGTGGCAAGACCACTGGGGCGGCCTGCCTCCTTGTGTGGGCCTCCGCAGAAGGGAGCACCAGCATGGGCAGGTGCTGCCCCTCCTGCTCCTGTGCCGCCTGCTGCTGCTGCCACCCCACCTCCACTGGCTGCACTCTCTTTTTTCAGAAAGTACGCCATCCTGCCAGGAAATGGCCACAAGGGCCGCTGCACCAAGGGTGGCAAGACCACTGGGGCGGCCTGCCTCCTTGTGTGGGCCTCCGCAGAAGGGAGCACCAGCATGGGCAGGTGCTGCCCCTCCTGCTCCTGTGCCACCTGCTGCTGCTGCCACCCCACCTCCACTGGCTGCACTCTCTTTTTTCAGAAAGTACGCCATCCTGCCAGGAAATGGCCACAAGGGCCGCTGCACCAAGGGTGGCAAGACCACTGGGGCGGCCTGCCTCCTTGTGTGGGCCTCCGCAGAAGGGAGCACCAGCATGGGCAGGTGCTGCCCCTCCTGCTCCTGTGCCGCCTGCTGCTGCTGCCACCCCACCTCCACTGGCTGCACTCTCTTTTTTCAGAAAGTACGCCATCCTGCCAGGAAATGGCCACAAGGGCCGCTGCACCAAGGGTGGCAAGACCACCGGGGCGGCCTGCCTCCTTGTGTGGGCCTCCGCAGAAGGGAGCACCAGCATGGGCAGGTGCTGCCCCACCGGGGCGGCCTGCCTCCTTGTGTGGGCCTCCGCAGAAGGGAGCACCAGCATGGGCAGGTGCTGCCCCTCCTGCTCCTGTGCCGCCTGCTGCTGCTGCCACCCCACCTCCGCTGGCTGCACTCTCTTTTTTCAGAAAGTACGCCATCCTGCCAGGAAATGGCCACAAGGGCCGCTGCACCAAGGGTGGCAAGACCACTGGGGCGGCCTGCCTCCTTGTGTGGGCCTCCGCAGAAGGGAGCACCAGCATGGGCAGGTGCTGCCCCTCCTGCTCCTGTGCCGCCTGCTGCTGCTGCCACCCCACCTCCACTGGCTGCACTCTCTTTTTTCAGAAAGTACGCCATCCTGCCAGGAAATGGCCACAAGGGCCGCTGCACCAAGGGTGGCAAGACCACTGGGGCGGCCTGCCTCCTTGTGTGGGCCTCCGCAGAAGGGAGCACCAGCATGGGCAGGTGCTGCCCCTCCTGCTCCTGTGCCACCTGCTGCTGCTGCCACCCCACCTCCACTGGCTGCACTCTCTTTTTTCAGAAAGTACGCCATCCTGCCAGGAAATGGCCACAAGGGCCGCTGCACCAAGGGTGGCAAGACCACTGGGGCGGCCTGCCTCCTTGTGTGGGCCTCCGCAGAAGGGAGCACCAGCATGGGCAGGTGCTGCCCCTCCTGCTCCTGTGCCGCCTGCTGCTGCTGCCACCCCACCTCCACTGGCTGCACTCTCTTTTTTCAGAAAGTACGCCTTCCTGCCAGGAAATGGCCACAAGGGCCGCTGCACCAAGGGTGGCAAGACCGCCAGGGCGGCCTGCCTCCTTGTGTGGGCCTCCGCAGAAGGGAGCACCAGCATGGGCAGGTGCTGCCCCTCCTGCTCCTGTGCCGCCTGCTGCTGCTGCCACCCCACCTCCACTGGCTGCACTCTCTTTTTTCAGAAAGTACGCCATCCTGCCAGGAAATGGCCACAAGGGCCGCTGCACCAAGGGTGGCAAGACCGCCAGGGCGGCCTGCGGCCTTGTTTTTGCCTCCGCAGAAGGGAGCACCAGCATGGGCAGGTGCTGATGCGGAAGGGAGCACCAGGAAGGTCAGCTGGAAGGGGCTGCTTTGCCCCTTGAAAGCCTCGGACCCACAGGGCCGCCTGTCCTGCTCTGCCCCACGGAGGACCTGATGCTCTGCAAGAGCCCGGCCCCAGGGAGATCCGGCTTTCATCCCCCAGAGCCAGGGCCTTTCCGGTCGGGGGAGGACTCTCCCCCAAGAGACAGAGCAGCTCCGCCAGGCCGTGGGGCAGGACCCAGGTGGGCTTTCTTTCCTTTGGACCCGATCAGGAAAGGCTCTGGCTCTGGTGGAGGCCAGCCGGATCTCCCTGGGGCCGGGCTCTTGCAGAGCGTCAGGCTTTCAAGGGGGAAAGCAGCCCCTTCCAGCTGACCTTCCTGCCCTCCAGGCCCCTCCCTGGGTTCCATCCGCACAGACTTGGAGTCAAAGGACACAGGTTAGACCGGGTTCAAACGCCTCCGGAAATGGCCTAGATTTCAATGTCTAACTTCAGGCCATTTCCTTTCTTGCAGGATCCCTTTTGGGTTCCCCTTGGCAAGGCCTGCATCCTAAGAGGCCAGGGTCTCCCCCCTACCCTACCCCTCCTTTGGAAGAGGCGTGTCACATGGAGCAGGGATTTCCTGGTGGCTGCCCCTGTTCTGCATTGCTGCGGGTCAAACTTTAGGCCTTTTCACTTTCCATTGACTTAGGTGAGCCGTTTCCCTCCTTTCTTGCAATTTAAACCCAAATCTTCCTTCGTTCCACCTAATTCCAACCCATCTATCACACTGTTCCACCAATTGGGGCTCCGTGATCTAGACCAGGCTTCCTCAACCTCGGCCCTCCAGATGTTTTTGGCCTACAACTCCCATGATCCCTAGCTAGCAGGACCAGTGGTCAGGGATGATGGGAATTGTAGTCTCAAAACATCGGGAGGGCCAAGGTTGAGGAAGCCTGATCTAGAGAAACTTGAAAAGAGGGGCTCTAGGGTACAGGACGATTTAACTGAGTCTCAGCGTAACTGTTTGAATGACTGAGTCCAGGGTGTCGTACATTCCTAATCGTTCCCAATCCCACGTAGGTATGTTATGCCCAAGGTCCTGCGCCCAACAAATCATAACTGCTTTGACCTCCTCTTCTTTCACTTCCCAATCGAGGAGGAGATTGTACATGTTGGATATAAATTTTCCTTTTGCAATTATTAATTTATCTTTCAGTTTTGATATTTATTTAGACAATCCTTTTTGTCTTTCCTTACCCAAACATTCATTAATTTGAAAGTATTGGAACCAATCATTTACATACATTTGGATGTCTTCATTTTTTTAGTTTTAATTTGTCCTCTTCTTTTAATAATATTTTGTATGTTGCCCAATGGTTTCCCATATTTTTGTTCCTTTCCACTCACGGCTTCTACTGGTGAGGTCCACCCAGGAGTTTTTGGTTCTAACAGGTCTTTATATTTAACCCATATTTTGTACAATGATTTTCGAGAGTCAGCAAGGCGGGCAGTGTGCCTTAATTGGGAAAACACTCGTCATTTCTAGGAGACATGTTCTTTTCCCCCTCCCTGTAATTATTAAAGAATCTAACTGGTCAGACATTCCTTTCGTTGGATCTTCTTATTTACTGCCACGTGGGAGGAAGCCCATTCCCCGAAGTTTGACAGATGATGATGATGGGAGGGATGGAAATCCCTCTGCTGTGTTCCACCCACTGATGTGGGTGGGAAAAGGCAGAATGGCAATGTGGGGAGTGAGTCTTAACAGTGAGCCCTTGTGGGCCAATTGCAGGCACACAGAATTTGGATATGAATGGCCCACCCAGGTGGGAGGAGAACATCTCTGAGTGGACACAGCCATCACAGCAAGGGGGACACCAACTTGGCACCAACTCGTCCCTCAGCTTGAGAAGGCACAACTGCAGGGTAAGGGGACTTTTGCAGAGCCGGGAGATGCTGGGGGTTGAGCCAGGAATTATTTGCATGCAGAGCATCTCTGGTGCCTCAGCTTTCGGCCTTTGCCAACCACATTCTCCATGGAGATGCAGCCCATCCCCTTCCTACAAACACCCCAGGGCATCCCTAGAGGAAGCAGGTGCAATGCTGCAGGCATTCCTGGAGGATTCGGGGGGGGGATTTCTGTTTCCAAGAGGGACCCGACCCCACAGATTCTGCATCCTCTTCCAGCTGCACAGCACAGAGACTCAGCTGGGCCAGGAAGACGGAGGAGTCTCTCTGGGCAACTTCTAGCATCCTTCTCCCCAAATGTCAGCGACCTGCCATGTGTGTTAGTGTGGAACCGCCCTGTTCCTCCTCTGGATGGCAGCTGTCAAGGAGCTCCATCTTCCCCAAATATCACACGGAAGGCTGGAGAGGAAGTCTTGGCCATTGGTCCTGCTTCTACTCCCAACTGCCATTGGCTAGCATTGTTACTTTGAGATACAAGATGGTCTTTATCAGGTAACCATATACTGCACCGGTACTGTATCCAGCGCTTCAGAGAAAGTGCTTGCTGTTTGATATCGCACTGCCCCCTAGTGGACTTCTCTAAATTGTAATGCTATGTTTTTGACCTGGATTTGCTGGCTGCAGAAGTGAGAGAACTTTATGCCATATAAAGCACAGACAAGTTCCTGCAAATCTTATACACATACACTAGACACAGAAATGAGGAGGAATTCACATTTAAAGGAGAACCTGCCCCACCCACAGTCTTGGAAACAAAACGCAAAGCAGAGCACAGCCGTCCTTCAAAATTCACACTTCTTAGAATTTCATTTGGTAACTTTCCAGCCAATTAATGCCCTATCAAAATGCATAGGCCAGGCTGACTTGTGCACAGAAATGTATATATTAGTGGAACTAATGTACACAAATGTGTTGTCTTAGGGAAAGGTGCTTTGCAAAAGTGTGTGTATTCGGAGAAATTCACACTACAATGCTGATGAACTTCCCCGAGGACTTAAAAAGAAAACGCCACGTGTCTGAAGGTGATGGATTCAAATTACACAAATAGAGATTCTAGCTAAACATTAGGAAGGATTTTCTGACGGTAGAAGATGTTATTCCATAGAACGAACCCACTTCGAAGGCAGTATACTCTTCTTGGTTGGAGCTTTTGAAGCAGAGGCTGGATGGCCAATTGTCAGGGAATCTTCAGCTGCAATTCCTGAATTGCAGGGGCATGCATAGATGACCCTTTGAGGTCACGTCCAACTCTACCAATCTATGAATCTAGAAGAGGTACCTGCTGGCTCAGGCCAATGGCCCAGCAAGTCCAGCATCTTTACCCAGTGGCCAATCGGATTCCTCTCTGGGAAGCCTGCAGGCAGGACATGAGCAGAACAGCACTCTGTCCACCTGCCCTTTCCAGCAACTGGTATTCCGAGGCATCCACACCTGTACCTGTGCCCAGCCAAGCTTGCTCTAAGATTTCCACCACCAGGCAGCTGACGGCTCCCCAGGGTCAGGGAAGCCCCCCAGGACCAGTCCTGTTGATGTCCCGGCTCAGTTGACCATTGCACAAGAAGACCAGGGCCTCAGGAGCACCAGACATGCCAGCCATTTCATTTTCCCATTCATTTCCTTTCTCACTAATTTTTCATATGTAACCCATTCTTCTCTCGTATTATTTCCCCCCCCCCCACACTCATAACTTCCAATGGTGATAACCACCAAGGTGTTTTGCGTTCTAATAGGTTTTTGTACCTATCCCAAACTTCAAGCAGAGATCTTCCTTTGGAATATATGGTTTCCAAATCCTTTATGAACTTTTATTTTATTATACCATAAATAGGAAGCCATCATTTCTTACTGATGCCCAAATGGATCGAATTGCATTTCTTGAAGGGTAAGCGCTTGCTGCAAGGCAAGACCCTGTTCCAGATCTCCAACCAATGAGACCACCCTCCTGCAAGCTCTGGTGGCGCAGCAGCTGCAAGTAGCGCCTGCTGGATCCGGCCAGTCGCCCATCTAGTCCAGCCTCCTGTTCCCACGGTGGCCAGCCAGATGCCCCTTATGGGAAACCCGAAACAGGAGTCGAGCCCAAGAGCCACTCTCCCCTCCCCTGGTTTCCAGCAACTGGCATTCAGAAGCATCGCTGCCTCGGACTGTGGAGGCAGAGCAGAGCCATGCTGGCCAGGAGGAGCCCTTGGTAGCCATGGGAAAGCTCTCCTGCCTTGGGCAAACTCCCCCAAACAGCTTCCATTATGGAGGTCGAGGAAGGAGACCCTGCTTAGAAATGCCAGCCTTGAAATAGGTTGTTAGAGAAACCAGAAGCCTTTTTACTGGGAATACAGCAGTAGGGGAGGAAATCCCCCCAAGGGACACTACATTCTTTCTGTATGCCGCAAGTGCTGCGAAGAATTGGAAGAGTCAAGACATACCAACTATAGATAAATTGGCAAATGAAGATGATGGACTTTATGGAACTCGCCAAACTGACAGGGAGACTCTGCGACCCGGAAGAAGAGGAGGTGGAGGAAATGTAAGTTATATCTTGGAAAATATTCTAATACTTAATTTCCTTTAGGGAAAGGGTTAGAGGCTGTCGGCGTAAATTATTATTATTATTATTATTATTATTATTATTATTATTATTATTATATAAGGCTTAGTCCTTGTATCAAGGACTCCAAGGGGGCCCAAACAACAGCACAGCTGCATGGAGGGGGGGCCCCTGCTGCCCTATAGCCAGGGCCCTCTTGACTGGCAAAGGGGGCTCGCTGCTCCTGTGTGTCTGAGAAACAGGCAAGGGGGGCCCAGAGGTATAATGGGCACTCGGCTGGGCTGTGGGGAGGGGGGCTTGAATCCAGGTCTGAGGAGGAGGAGGAGAGGAAGCCGCCTTGCATTCATTGCAAAGGGACAAACTGGCCCAATAACTGAAAATGCCCCTCATGATCCTGGAATTGTACAGTTGCCTCCTTCTATCTCCTGAGATGAAGTGTGACCCGTAATGTTGTGGTTTTTATTTTGTGATTTTATGTTGCAAACTGCCTTGAGATCTACGAGTATTGCCGGGGGGGGGGGGGCGGGAATACAAATTTAATAAATCACCCCCACCGCCGTCGTCCTCATTGGCCTGACTGGAGTCTGGGCTGAGCTCAAGGTGATGTCACCTAGCCGAGTGCCCCCTGAAAAGGTCAGTGGAGAGATACTGTGCCCAGACCCTTCTTGGATCTAAATGAACCTTGGCTGGAAGAAGCACTAACAGGGTGAAGAAGATTCAACTGACCACCCATCCATCTATTTGTCCACCCCCACCCCTGCGCTGCAGCCAGGACCACAGGCTTGCTGAGCCAGCACATGGGCCCAGCTGCGCATGACGACTCTGATATTCCCAGGCCCAGAAAGGTCATGGAGGCAGCCTTGGTGGCGAAGGAAGGAAGGCTGCGTGCGGAGAGCCTGGAGGAGTCTGTCTGCAGTGGGCTGGTGCAGAGGGTGGGGAGAGGCAGCTCCTTGAGAAGTGGTGCTGAAGCACAAGCGAAGCTGCCATGGGCAGGCCCTCCAACATTGCTCATGTGAAAATAGGGGTGTCCCTTTCCATCATGATAATTTGACTATTTATACCCCACCCATCTGACTGGGTTGCCCCGGCCACTGGACAGCTTCCAACACATGTTGTTGTTGTTTAGTCGTTCAGTCGTGTCCGACTCTTTGTGACCCCATGGACCAGAGCACGCCAGGCACTCCTGTCTTGCACTGCCTCCCGCAGTTTGGTCAAACTCATGTTCGTAGCTTCGAGAACACTGTCCAACCATCTCGTCCTCTGTCGTCCCCTTCTCCTAGTGCCCTCAACCTTTCCCAACACCAGGGTCTTTTCCAGGTCTTTTCCAACATATAGAAAAACCTAATTATACATTTTGAAAAGGCAGTCCCTATACTGTACAGGATTGCCTTCAGGCGGCTCGGGGGTCAGATAACTCCATACCCTCCAACATTTCACCCACCCACCCTCCCTCCCTCCAGGGCCACTTGCTGGAACAGCCAGAACAGGGAACTGGTTCCAGAGCTGATCCTAGAGTTGTTTCTTAAAAGCTTTTACGTATTGCGATTAAGAAACGCGAGATAATTAAAAAAGCCCTTGAAATGGGTACTTTGTTGCCCTGGGAGATCAAGTGCCCAGCTGCTCTTCTGGGCTAACAGGTGCAGAGCTCACCTTGCCCAAAGGATCACAGTGGGGAACTGCCACCTGGGACACAAAACTCAGCTGGGGGGGGGGAGCAAATGCCCCAAACCTCCGTTGTGGGGAGTTTCTCTGGCCTATTTCCCTTGTGAGCAGTTGCTTCCCCCCCCCCCCCCGGCAGAGTGCCCACTTTCCAGAGAGAATTTGACTATCCTTTTCCAAGTAGCCAGACTTTCCAATGCTATGCAGCAGCAGCAGCTAAAAACTTTGCCCTTTTGTATTTGTACCACAGGGTTGGGGTTAGGGCTAGAACCCGGTGAAGCAACCTCCTGAACCCTGTCATGTAATAATAATAATAATAATAATAATAATAATAATAATAATAATAATAATTTTTTATTTATACCCCGCCCTCCCCAGTCAAAACCAGGCTCAGGGCGGTTCACACCAATAAAATTACAATAAAACATAAAAAGCAATTAATTAAAATACAGATTAAAATACAATATTAAAATTTAAAATGCAGCCTCATTCTAAATAGTCCATAAATCCAAGCCATGAAGGAGGAAAACACAGGGGTCAGATTAAGTCCAGCCCAAAGGCCAGGTGGAACAGCTCTATCTTGCAGGCCCTGCGGAAAGATGACAAATCCCGCAGGGCCCTGGTCTCCTGGGAAAGAGCGTTCCACCAAGTTGGGGCCAATCCTGAAAAGGCCCTGGCCCTAGTAGAGGCCAATCTAGCCACCTCATGGCTCGAGATCTCCAGAATATTGTTGTTTGTGGACCTTAAGGTCCTCCGCGGGGCATACCAGGAGAGGCGGTCCCGTAGGTACGAGGGTCCCAAGCTGCATAGGGCTTTAAAGGTCAAAACCAGCACCTTAAACCTGATCCTGTACTCCACTGGGAGCCAGTGCAGCTGGTAAAGCACTGGATGAATGTGATCCCGCAGCAAGGACCCCGTAAGGAGCCTCGCCGCGGCATTCTGCACCCGCTGAAGTTTCTGGGTCAGCTTCAAGGGCAGCCCCGCGTAGAGCGAGTTACAATAATCAAGCGTGGAGGTGACCGTCGCATGGATCACTGTGGCCAGATCAGGGCGAGAGAGGTAAGGGACCAACTGCTTGATGCGGCGGAGATGGGAAAATGCCACCTTTTGTCTGACATGGTGTGTGGTTTGCACCCGAGAACGAGACGTAGGGCATGAGGCCTCTGCCTGGGACCCGGGCGGAGTGCTCCTTTCCCAAGCCCAGACTGAAGCCATTTTACGGCGCCTGAGAAGACCTTTCGCTTGGGCGGGCCGTGAGGACAATTGCCTCTGTCAGGCGAAATGGCCGAGGGTCAGCAGCGGGTGAAGGGCAGCCGTCAATCTCCCACAGGCAGCCCTTTTCCCAGCGCTTGCGGCTTAGTGGGGTGGAAGAGGCAGGCCTTGGCTTCTAAGGAGCCTCAGGGGGACGGGACGGGACGGGGGGCTGGCATTGCCAAGGGAGAGACTGCAGCAAAGGGGGGCATGACCCTCCACATGGCTCCTGCATTGCATGGCCTTTCTAGGAATGTCTTGTCCAGGCCGGACACCGATCTAGATAAAGAGAGAGAGAGAGAGAGAGAGAGAGAGAGAGAGAGAGAGAGAGAGAGAGAGAGAGAGAGAGAGAGAGAGAGAGAATGAGCATAGGCACCAATTGAGACATAATTGCTGAGGGGTAGAGCACCTGCTTTGGGTGCAGAATGTCCCAGGTGCAGTACCTGCTTGGCAGCATCTCCAGGTGGGGCTGTGAGAGGCTCCTGTCTCAAATCCCAGAGAGGCATTGCTGCCAGCCAGTGTAGACATCACTGCGCAAGTAGACCAAGGGTCTGATTCTGCATAAGCTTTAGTTTAGTTTAAAACCTCATAGCGGAATGTAAAATTCTAAAAGAAGAGAGAGTTTTTCTTTGACTAATAGCTACTAGTTGGTTTAAACTATATAAAGAAATAAGCGGTAATATATAGGAAAAAATTAGGGTAAAAACTTGGATAAAATAAGAAAAACAGAAAATCAACTGAAAGTGGAAATAATCAATGCAAACTATAAGGAAGACTAAAGAAAACAGAAGAAAGAAGAAGGGAAGTCGATTGGGGGGGGGGAACAAGGGGAAAAGGGGAAGGGGTATATTTTATTTTCAGGGTGTATAATATGGGTTGTTGTTGTTTAGTCATTTAGTCGTGTCCGACTCTTCGTGACCCCATGGACCAGAGCACGCCAGGCACTCCTGTCTTGCACTACCTCCCGCAGTTTGGTCAAACTCATGTTCGTAGCTTCGAGAACACTGTCCAACCATCTTGTCCTCTGTCGTCCCCTTCTCCTAGTGCCCTCAATCTTTCCCAACATCAGGGTCTTTCCCAGGGAGTCTTCTCTTCTCATGAGGTGGCCAAAGTATTGGAGCCTCAGCTTCATGATCTGTCCTTCCAGGGAGCACTCAGGGCTGATTTCCTTAAGAATGGATAGGTTTGATCTTCTTGCAGTCCATGGGACGCTCAAGAGTCTCCTCCAGCACCATAATTCAAAAGCATCAATTCTTCGGCGATCAGCCTTCTTTATGGTCCAGCTCTCACTTCCATACATCACTACTGGGAAAACCATAGCTTTAACTATACGGACCTTTGTCGGCAAGGTGATGTCTCTGCTTTTTAAGATGCTGTCTAGGTTTGTCATTGCTTTTCTCCCAAGAAGCAGGCGTCTTTTAATTTCGTGACTGCTGTCACCATCTGCAGTGATCAAGGAGCCCAAGAAAGTAAAATCTCTCACTGCCTCCATTTCTTCCCCTTCTATTTGCCAGGAGGTGATGGGACCAGTGGCCATGATCTTGGTTTTTTTGATGTTGAGCTTCAGACCATATTTTGCGCTCTCCTCTTTCACCCTCATTAAAAGGTTCTTTAATTCCTCCTCGCTTTCTGCCATCAAGGTTGTGTCATCTGCATATCTGAGGTTGTTGATATTTCTTCCGGCAATCTTAATTCCGGTTTGGGATTCATCTAGTCCAGCCTTTCGCATGATGAATTCTGCATATAAGTTAAATAAGCAGGGAGACAATATACAACCTTGTCGTACTCCTTTCCCAATTTTGAACCAATCAGTTGTTCCATATCCAGTTCTAACTGTAGCTTCTTGTCCCACATAGAGATTTCTCAGGAGACAGATGAGGTGATCAGGCACTCCCATTTCTTTAAGAACTTGCCATAGTTTGCTGTGGTCGACATAGTCAAAGGCTTTTGCATAGTCAATGAAGCAGAAGTAGACGTTTTTCTGGAACTCTCTAGCTTTCTCCATAATCCAGCGCATGTTTGCTATTTGGTCTCTGGTTCCTCTGCCCTTTCGAAATCCAGCTTGCACTTCTGGGAGTTCTCGGTCCACATACTGCCTAAGCCTGCCTTGTAGAATTTTAAGCATAACCTTGCTAGCGTGTGAAATGAGCGCAATTGTGCGGTAGTTGGAGCATTCTTTGGCACTGCCCTTCTTTGGAATTGGGATGTAGACTGATCTTCTCCAATCCTCTGGCCATTGCTGAGTTTTCCAAACTTGCTGGCATATTGGGTGTAGCACCTTAACAGCATCATCTTTTAAAATTTTAAATAGTTCAGCTGGAATATCATCACTTCCACTGGCCTTGTTATTAGCAATGCTTTCTAAGGCCCATTTGACTTCACTCTCCAAGATGTCTGGCTCAAGGTCAGCAACCACACTACCTGAGCTATAAGTTAACAAATGGAAGGTAAAATGTAATTGAAATGTAAGATGTTAGTTGTGTGTAAAAAATTAATAAAGATTATAATATAAAAAAGAACAGCTTTGACTTGCTTATTTTATTTTAATCTATACACCGCTTGATTGTAAGCCAACAACCTCAAAGCAGTTTATGGAAAGATAAAATGTGGAAATGAAGGAAAATTTACAATACTTTAAAATATACAGAATGCTAGAAACCCAAAACCAGTTAAAATTCAGAATCAGAAATAAGCATTTCTAAGCATCTGGACCGGCTTGTCTAAACAAGGATGTTTTCATCAGGCACCAAAAATACAGTGAAGGCACCTGCCTGAGATCACTGGGCAGGGAGTTCCAAAGTGGCCTCACACTAGACGATCACGTTTTTAGTAGTGTGGATTGGGCCTTAAGTGGCAGCTGCAGTGGTATACCGCATATGCTGAAGAAAACGGTCTTTCCTCTGGCCTTGGAGATATATATATATATATATATATATATATATTTCGGGGATCTACTTTATTTCTTTGAACACAATTTCCTTTAAACTGTTTTAAATGCTGCATTTTTTACCGTGTTTCTCCGAAAATAAGCCATACCCCCAAAATAAGCCATAGTGATAGGCAGTTTAACCTTGTACCATACTTAATTTTTTAAAAAATAAGACATCCCCTGAAAATAAGCCACCGTGGTTTTTTTTGAGGAAAAATAAATATAAGAAGGTGTCTTATTTTTGGAGAAACACAGTATATTGCTGTAAAAAGATACACAAAGAAAACACTACAAAAATAACAGTACAAAGAAAAATAAACACACAAAATCCAATTACTTATTCCTTTTTCTCTTTACATTGTATATAGGGACCCCCTCGGGTTCCCCTCCACTGTGGTTCTTGGTAAACTTATATTTTTAGCAATTTCTGAATCATTTTAATTACCTTATATAATCTTATTTTACTTCTTTCTCATAACATATTCATAAATTCCACAGTTTATTTTCAGCCTAATTCTGATCTTAATATATTACTTTGGCATATATTTTTAAATATAGCTTAGAATCTTTCCATTCATCTTCTACTGTACTGTAACTTGCCCTGGGACCTTCTGGCAAAGGGTGGGGAAGAGGCAGGACCACCCTCATCCCCATAGAACTTGGAGATCGGCAGGAGATTCGGGGCAGGCAAACGGAAGTCATTTTCCCCCATGCACCACACAATTAATTTATAGAATTCACGGCCACAAAAATGTGATGCTCACTCATGGTCTAAATAGGGAATGAGACTAAGGAGGAGCCTCTGCAGCAGACAGATGCCAAAAGGAAGCCCCCAGGCCAGGCAGGGCAAGGAGCAGCCCCCCCATCTCCCCCAGCAGCCCCTGACCTTCAGAGGCATAGGCTGCTTTGATCAGCAGTAGCCACTGACCATCACGTTGACCATGGATCTGACCCCTCCTTTGAAGCCACCCAAGTTGGTTGCCCTCACCACAGGGGTACCAACTTGAATAAAATATTGTGGGGGCCCAGGTAAGCCCCACCCTGCATAACTGATCACATGACATTGATGTGCGCACACACACCATGTGAATGGGAATGCCCATCAACTTTGTGGGGGTCCAGCCCCCTCAAATATTTTATTGGCCCCCACATCCCCCAGTAGTTGGCCTATATGCCTCACTGCATCTCAGGGAAAGGGGTCCTTCCTTCCTTCCTTCCTTCCTTCCTTCCTTCCTTCCTTCCTTCCTTCCTTCCTTCCTTCCTTCCTTCCCTCCCTTCTTCCTTATGCCCTGGGTCAGAAGCCCCCCACCCCACCCGCCAGCCGCCATGGCTCTCAACAGCACATTTCTTTTTTTTAAATAATAATAATATTTTATTAATTTTCAGGGGGGGGGAAATACTTAACAAAACACTAAACATAGTGAAGAAAAAACGGTAAAAAGGAAAAATACAAATACAAAAAACAGACAAAAAACAAAAACTTATACAACATTATGTCTTGTCTCCTCCCATTGTATATTTGGGACCTCCTCGGGTTCCCATTCCTGTGGATCTTATACACATTCCTAATTAGCAAATTCTATATCAAAATCTTAACCTTATAAAAAACTCCTTCTTTTCCTCTAAATAACATCTTCACATATTCCACAGTTTTATTTACAGCTTCATTTCTAATCTAAAATATTACTTTAGCATATTTTTTAAAATACAATTTAAAATCTTTCCATTCTTCTTCCATCGCTTCTTCTCCCTGGTTGCGGATTCGTCCGGTCATCTCAGCCAGTTCCATAAATTCCATCACCTTCATCTGCCACTCATCAATCGTTGGTAATGTTTGTAGCTTCCAGTACTTGGCTATCAAGAGTCCCGCTGCAGTGGTGGCATACATAAAAAAAGATATATTCTTCTTGGGAATGTCCTTTCCTACTATGCCCACTAGGAATGCTTCTGGTTTCTTAACAAATGTGTATTTCAACACTTTCTTAAGTTCATTGTAAATCTTATTCCAGAAGTCATTCACTAGTGGACATGTCCACCACATATGGTAGAAAGAGCCTACTTCTTTATTACATTTCCAACATTTATTATCATGGTTATGGTAAATCTTTGCTAATTTTACTGGTGTAAGGTACCATCTATACATCATTTTCATTATATTCTCTCTTAATAAATTACACGCCGTAAACTTAATAGTCTCTTTCCATAATTTTTCCCAGTCTTCCATCATAGCACATTTCTTTACTTAGACTTGTATAGTGGGAAGGTACCCTGAGGGTCATCTAGTCCAACCCCCTGCAATGCAGGAATTGTGCATTTATTCATTAAAATACATACCGCTGCATCGTATCAAACTGGTATTACGCAATTAAACCATAAGAAGGTTGAAATGTTAAAAATGCCTGAGGGGGAGGAGGAAGAGGAGAGGGTCTGGGGTGGGGTGGGATACTTCCCGCGGGCGGGCCCTGACGCGGGGAAGGCATCAAGAAAGAAGATTCCACCTAAACATTAGGAAGAACTTCCTGACAGTAAGAGCTGTTCGGCAGTGGAATTTGCTGCCAAGGAGTGTGGTGGACTCTCCTTCTTTGGAGGTCTTTAAGCGGAGGCTTGACAGGCATATGTCAGGAATGCTTTGATGGTGTTTCTTGCTTGGCAGGGGGTTGGACTGGATGGCCCTTGTGGTCTCTTCCAACTCTAGGATTCTAAGGCACAAGAGGCGCTGGTCTCTATGGGAGCCAAGCGACCCTCCTATCCGCGGCGAGGGCGAAGAGGAGCCTCCCTGTCCCGCCGCAGTCTACCCGAGAGAGAGAGAGAGAGAGAGAGAGAGAGAGAGAGAGAGAGAGAGAGAGAGAGAGAGAGAAGCGGACGCAGCAGCCGAGCGTCCCTCCCTGCGAAGCCGTCGGTCGGGCAGCTCCTTCTGGCGCCCGCCTTTCTTTTTGCGGAGC
Organism: Zootoca vivipara; assembly: GCF_965207765.1. Taxonomy (NCBI): domain Eukaryota; kingdom Metazoa; phylum Chordata; class Lepidosauria; order Squamata; family Lacertidae; genus Zootoca; species Zootoca vivipara. Next base: position 62,732,780 of record NC_142593.1, read on the forward strand.
TGCCGGCCGGATTGCGCTTCCTCTGCTGCTCGCGGGGGGGGGGGGGTCGGGTCAGAGTCAGACCAGACCAGACGGGAGGGAAGGCCGAGGGGCAGCGCGCGCGGTGGCACCGCCGGGCCGGAGGGCGATGTGCCCCGCTGCGGTGCGCGTCCGTCCGGGGCGCTGCAGGGCGGCCCTTCCGCCGGGGCTGCGCGGCTCGTGCCCGCGCGGCGGCGGCGGCGGCGGCGGCAAGCGAGGAGTTAAGGGTGGCCCCGCCCGCTCCGCGCTCCGCTCCGCCTCCGCCGGTGCCTCCGCTCGCTCCGGGGCCGCCGCAGACGAGCCGCGATCGCCTCGCCACGCCGCGCCCGGAGCCCCCGCCGCCGCCGCCGCCGCCCTCGCTGCCCGCCCGCGCCCTCCGGCCCGCGCCTCCTCCCGTCCGGCCCTTGAGCCATGTGAAGGGGTCCGGGCGGGGGTGCTGCGCTGCATTGCAGGCGGGCCGTCCGTCCGTCCGGGCGGCGATGGAGCGGGAGAAGGGGGCGGCGGGGGTGGGGGCGGGGGTGGGGGTGGGGTCTCGCCGGGCGGCGCTCTCGCTGCGGCTGGACGAGGCGGGGGCGGGCGAGGGCGGCGAGGGCGGCTGGTCGGGCGGGGGCCGGCTGCGGCCCTCCTCGTACCGGGCCCTGCGCAGCGCCGTCTCCACGCTGGCGCGCATCGACGACTTCTACTGCGAGAAGATCGGCGCCGGCTTCTTCTCCGAGGTCTTCAAGGTGAGCGGGGGCCGCGCGGGAGGCTGGCGGGGGCCGGGGAAAATTTGACAGCCCCGCGCTGGGCTAGCGTGTCCTCATGGTGGGTGGGCCAGCCCTGTCAAGACCAGGCTGGGGGGGGGGAGTGGCACCAGAGAGGCAGGGGGACCCCCCAGCTCTGTGCCACTTGTGTCCCCGCTGGCCCGCTGGTCTGGGCCAAGCCCTGTCGTGACAGCTGGGAGGCGTGTTGTTGTCATGACAGGGCCTGGCATGGTGCCCTGGCACAGGGTGCTTTGTTCTTTGGGGTGGGGAGAAGGTGTCTCTTCTGGGTGCCCCCCCCCTGTCAGTGTGCGAGTGGGAGGGTACAGCTCTCTGTTGACAGCCTGGGTGAGGTGGGAGGGGACGGTGCCAAGGGGCAGGGCTGGCATTTTTGGGCCACTCCGGAGGGCGCAGCTGGGGCACACTTGGAGAAGCGGCACCCCCTCTATGAGAGACAGCATGTGGGCGCTGCCCTCTTGCCCCAGATGTGGAGGCTGGGGGTGCCCTGGGGCAGAGAGGAGGAGGCCCGCCACTTGGGGCAGCATGCATGAGGCCTGGGTGAGCTGGGCAAAGGATTTTGAGGGGGCCAGAAGGTGGAGGCACCCAGTGAGAGACAGGAAGGCAGAATTCGAACGGGTGGCTGGGTTGGTGCCTGGTGGCTGGCAGCAGGAGGGCTGCCCCTCTGTCCTCAGGGCGGGCGAGGCTCCCGGGGTTCAGCCTCACCCTTGTGGGCCCCTGGCACGAAATAGCTGGCACAGTGCCACTTCTCGAGGGTCAAAACACCTTCCGTTCGCATCTCCCCTTCCTCGGGAACTTGCTCTGCCACGCGGCTCAGAGCATCTGCCTGGCGTGCAGAAGGCACAACCTTTGTCCCCAGTGGCGGCATCTCCAGGAGAAAAACATGGTGAGCCATTGCTGCCAGTCAGTGCGGGCAATACTCAGCCTGGTGGACTGTTGCTCCGACTCTGTGCCTGAGCCTTTCTCTCTCAGACTCTCAGCTGCAGCGCTGGCCTACCTGGCACAGGTTGTTTGTGAAATGCTGTTGTCCTCTGAGGTGGGAGCCAAAGGGGGCAGAGGGTGGCCCTGGGAGAGCCAGGGGGGTCTGTCCTGCCCCGGTGGAGAAGGAGAGTGGGGCAGGGTGGGGAGGGGAGGATGCTCCCTCTTCCAGAACAGGCGAAGTCTCTGCTGTGCCCGCTCTTCTCTTGTAGGCCCCCGAGTGACTGGAGAAACTCTGCCTGGTCAGATCCATCCCTCTGGCCCTGGGGCTCCTCCAGAGTCACCGACGAGGTTTGGGGCCCAAAAATGGCCCTGACTGGCAGCTGCTGCAGCCTGGGAGGCCTCAAAACCCTCTCCCCACACTTTCACCCCCTTGGCAGCTGCCTGCTCAGGGCTTTGTGCTCCTCCGCTAAATGAGGGTCGCATTCTGACCCAGGAGTGGTGGCCCGCTGTGTTCTTGACTGGCCACGTCCCTCGCAAGAGGCCTCAATGCAGGCTGAGACTAATTTCCGCCGTGACCTGACCCTGAGCACCGTCCAGCCTCCGGCTGGTCAGCTGGCCCTCTGCCTAGGTGCAAACTTCCAGGAGAGATTCAGGACACGGAAAAGGAAGCCCTTCTTCACACAGGGCATTGCTAAACTGTGGAACTCCCTCCCACTGGAGCCAGGGATGGCCACCCACTTGGATGGCTTTAAAAGAGGATTTATGGGAATTTCTGGAAACCCGACGAGGGAAGAGGCTTCTGGTGCTCAGATCCTGCCTGCTGGTTTCCACCTGGGGCACCTGGAGGCACCCTTTGGCCAGACCCAAGGCTTTTCTCTTGGTCTTAGGAGAGCCCTCCTTGCCTGCGTGCCAGTGCCACTTGCTTGCCCTCTGGCTGCGTGGGGAGGGGGACCCTTCCACCTGCCAGCCTCGGTGCCCAGGAGGAGGCCCCTCCCTTTGCAGCCCCCCCCCCCGAGGCTAAGGAGGGCGCTTGGGCAAGAGCCACCCTCCCCTCCCTTCCCAGGCCTCTCCTGGCCGGGCTCTTGGCACTCAGCCCTGAAGGTGTCCCACTTGTTGTTCTCCGGAGCGAGCAGTGCATGCTGGGATCCTGCCATGCCCGCTGCTGGCTGCCAGTTCTTGGCAGGACTTTGGGAAGGAGCAAAGGGTGCCCAGGCAGGGGAGGAAGTGGGAGGGCTCTCGGTTAGTCTGGCAGCTGAGCTGCGGGGAAGGGCCAAGGGGCAAGGGGCAGCCGCTCAGGAGACTGCACTCTGCACGTGTGTGTGTGTGTGTGTGTGTGTGTGTGTGTGTGTGTGTGTGTCAGTGTGTCAGTCATGCAGAATCCCAGGCAGGGCCAGTTGGGCCGGCGAGGGCTTTCCCTCGGCTCCTGAGTCATCCGGCCTGGCCTTTCCAGCTTCTCTGCTGCCAGGCAGATGCCGCCCGCTTTCGGGCCAAGGACAGAGCGAGCCACATGTGCTCTGTGTTCCTCGGAACAGCCTCGCCCGAGGCTCTCCCAGGGAGGGCGGGCAGTTCTGCCGTCCGGTTCTCGCCAAGGCCAGCCCAAGGCATTTTGACCCGTGAGCTCATCTCGGCCGAGAGCAGGCTAGGGTGCCACTCTGTACGAATCCTGGCGCCCTGAACTCCTGTGTGTGTGTGTGTGTGTGTTTGGGCTGCCCCCGGAGATTCTTGCAGCTGGTCTCCCTGGGGGGATTTGGACCCAGGGTGGGCTGATCACCCCGTTGGGCTGGCGGCTTTGTGGGGTCCTGGCCATCAGGCAGCGGAGGAGGGCAAGGGGGCAGCCCAGGAGGGTCTCCACTCACCAGGACAGATCCAGCGGCTGCTGCCGATCCTTTGGCCTTTTCCACCCCAAATTCCCCCACAAAGGCAGCGGAGGCTGGGCAAAGGCCCTGCCGCTTCTCCTCTGAGGGTCCTCCAGAAAGGACTTCTCCTCTGCAATTCCAGGAGCAGCTCAAAGCATCACATGCACATTAAATTGGCAGATACAGGGGTGGGGGTGTTTATTTGGGGGGTGAAACTAGAAGAAGTTCTTTGGGGCTGTGAAGGCCCCCTAGAAAGCCGCCTAACCTGAGACGTCTCTTCCTACGCTGAGCCCCAAGACCTGCAACCTGAGAGCAGCCGCTCAGTGACGCAGAGCAGGATTTGCCAGCCTGGCGCCCTCCAAATGTCTTGGACTGCAGCTCCCCACTTGATGGGATTTGTAGTCCAAAACAGCGGCAGGGCGCCCGGTTGGCAGAGGCGCTGGGCGCAGGGCACGCATTCCTCTCTTGGGCCTCTCTGAGCCAAGTGCATTTGCTCCTTGGCTGCATAATCCTGGCACTAAGGAGGACATTCTGGGGCAGACCCCTAAGAGGAGGCTGGACTAGATGACCACTGAGGTCCCCCTCATCTTGGTTCCACGAGAGGCAGGCTGGCCCCGGCCTGCATTGCGCTTGCCAGTCCAAGGGGGGTTCTTTGGTCTGATTCCCCCCCCCCATGTCTCCTGGCACTGATCCTGAGCGCCTCGGTCTTGGCTCCTGCCGGCCAGCGCTTGATTCCAGGAAACGCCCTTCCTTCCGTCCCTCTCTGGGTCACTCCTTGGCCTCTTGCCCTTCCCCCACTGAGTGGGGGTGCTGGACCCCCCATGCCTGGGCTGCTGCTCTGTGTCTCTGGGCCAGTCCCAGCTTGCTAAAGTATTTTGTAAATATTGGAAGAGATGCTCTGGAGCAGGGACTTGTGTTTGGGGTCTGGCGGCTGCCTTTGGAGTCAGGAAGGAGTTTTTCCGCTGTTGGAATTGGCCAGCGTCCAGGCCTGGGCCTTTCCCGACCACTCACGGCTTGACTTGCTCACTCGAGTCACCTGGAGGTCTCTGCCTCTCCTTGCTCTGGGTGGCTTGGTAAAGTTCCCTGGCACAGGCTGGCTGGGATGGAGCGATGGATGGGCAGATCCTGCCTTGGGAGCAGGGAGGGGGGGCCTTCAGGTCTCTCTCGCCCACCCCCAACTACCCAGGGTTCTGCCTGGAGGTTTTCTGCACAAGCTGTGCGCAGGGTTCCCATTTGTGGATTTGCGTCTGTGCGTGTTGCGCACGATCACACCGGCATTTGCTGAAGGGACGCCGTGGGGCTTGGAGGTGCTGCCTTGCAGCCCTGCCAACCTCGCAAGGCTGGCGTTAGCCCACAACAAACAGCGAGGGCTCAGCCCTCCGCCTCCAGATTTGGAAAACTGGAGCAGAAATGAAAGCTGAGGTGGTTGTTTCCATCATCCAAGAAAGACAGAAAAATCAAGTTGTGATTTCTGCATTGTGGGGGGTTGGACTAGATGACCCCTGGGATCCCTTCCAACTCTACAAGCCTATGATTCTGAGGAGTCAAAGGAGGCTCCCGGCAGAGAAAGGCATTCACAAACACCCATGCACTGCACAACCTTTGACCCCCCAGCCCCCCTGAAGCCCCCCAGCCCCCCTCGATGCCTGGGCCAGAGTTCTGGGTCCCTGGGGTCCCCAAATGTCGCTCGGTTGCTGCTTCCGACTGGGAGGAGCGCCCCAAGTTGCCCAGGCCTGGCCTGGCCTGGCGGCTGTGCCCTGCGCTGCGTGTGCCCGTGGGCTGGAGTTTGGTCTGGAGGAGGGCAAGGCCTGGCGCAGCCTCTGCCGTCTTGAACGCTGCCCACCCACCCACCGGCCGGCCACGAGGAGTGGGCTCGGAAGCCATGGGGTGGGTGGGGAGGCCCAGCTGGGCCCCAGCTGCTGCCGGGAGGTGGGCGGCGGCTGCAGCAGCAGCAGCAGACCGGTGGAGCTTGGCTCTGGGAATGTGCCCGGATTGCAGGCCTGGTGCCAGGAGATGGGAATGGCGGGGAGGGGGGAGAGTGGGTGGCATTTCTGCAGGAATCTCTGCCTGCTCCTCTCAGAGCTGGAGAACATCAACAGCCCCCCCCCCCCCCGCCATGCACAGAGGAGGAGGAGCAGCAGCAGGCCAGCTCGTGACTCCTGCCTGCCTGCCTGCCAGCCAGCCAGCCAGGGTGTCCCCAGACCGGGTGCCATTTCAGATTCCCCCCCGCCAACGTTTGGAGTGTCTTGCCAGGGACCCTGCCCTCCTCTGTGCCAGGAGCCGCTTTGAGGAGCAACCATTGGCCTCTCAGCATTGTGTGTGAGGTGCCCTCTTGGAGGGCGGGGGACCCCCCTCCCCCACTCTCCCCTCCCCCAGGCAGACTCTCCCAACCTAGCCTGATGCCTTTCATCTCCTTCCTGGCTTGTGTGGAGGGATTATTATTAGGGTCATTAGAGGGGAATTAGAAGCCAGCTAATCTGAGATTGCCCCTGCTTTGCCCTGGCGGGCAGCCGAAGCCACTCGGAGGGTGCCCACCCACACAGAGGCACCCAGCGGGGGGTGCACAGCAGGAGGCATGCATTTTGGAGTGGGGTGTGTTTGTGTGTGTGTGTGTGTGTGGAAACAACCCCTTGTGATCTCTGGCCCGCTCTGCAGGGAGGTTCTGTGCGCACACCTCTTTGCAGTTTGGGCTTTTCAGCTGTGATTCCGGCATTGCAGGGGGTTGGTCTGGATGACCCTGAGGGTCCCTTCCAGCTCTACCATTCTAGGATCTCTGCTGACCGCAGGACCAGACGGAAGAAAGCGAGGGGGGAGAGACCTGGGTGGCTTTTGCGGCTCCTGCCGGTTGCTCCCCTGATCTGGGGGTCCCTTTTTCTGGGGATTCCCCCTACCACCCCTGGCTCCCTCCATGCTGCCACTTTGCCTCTGGCACCCCACTAGGAAGGTGCCAAGGCCTGCAGGGCCACAGAAGGACTTGCCAAAGGTGGGAAGCCCTTCCTGAGCCGGGAGGACTTCTGAGAAAGCAGCAGGAGGGTAGAAGCCGTGGGGTTGGGGGGTGGCCGTGGGTCTTGGCTGAGGGCCAGCCAGACTGGGGAGGGGCCTGAGATTCCCAGCCAGCGCAGGGGCTTCCACCGCCACTCTTCCTGAGCCCAGCCCTCCTCTGTTAGCTGCTGCAGCCTGGGCACGGCCCCTGGGGGGTTGGGGAAGCGCCACCTTTTCTTTGTAAGAGAAGCATAGAACCGTAGAACTGGTAGGGACAAGGCAGGAATCTTGCCCTTTGGAACTCCCTGCCTGTTGACTTCCGGGAGGCGATTTTTGCTGCACCCTCTTTTCAGCGCCTGCTAGAAACAGGTTTTGTTTTGACAAGCCTACCCAGAGATTGAGAAGGTTGCTGCCAGTTTTAATCCATTTTTATTCCGTTGTTATTTTAGCTTTTGGAAAGTCTTAAATTATAGCTGTCTGTTGCTATTGATCATTTTATTGCTTAATCTTTTTTTGTAAACGGAGGCTTTCTTAAACAAACAAGTAGTGTATAGATTTCATGAAATAAAGGCAGAATGAATTGACACAGGAAGCTGCCTTGCACCGCCCACCCCCTGCCCAGTAGCGCCTCCTCTGGCGGTCGGAGACTCTCCCAGGCCAAAGAGCCTGGCATCCATTCCTTCAGACAGGGGTGAGGGTTGCACCCGGGGCCCTTCTGCGGGCAAAGCAGAGACTCTCTTGCTGGCCTATGGCCCTTGAGCTGCCCTCCAAGGCACACTCTGGCCGCTGGCCCACTCAACCTGGGCATCTCCAGCTCTGACTGGCAGCAGTGACTTTGCAGGGCTCCCCGGGGAACGAGAGGTACCCCTCACCAGCTGGAGATGCTGCCAGGGCCCAAGCGGTGTGCCAGCCAAGGGAGGCTCTGCCCTGTCCTTGCCACCCTCCACGTCTATCAGCGGCTGGATCAAGCCAGCTGTTCATCAGGTTCTGCCATGTCCTGGTTTCAGAAACAGGCTGGGCTGGGCTGGGCTGGTATTTTTCTGCTCGTTGCCAACGCCAGTCTGGTCGTAATCAGGTCAATGCAGGCTGGAGCTTGGGCCAGTGGTGGCAGCGGTTTGCGAGCGTGTCGGAAAGTGGCGGAGGTTTTTAAGCAGAGCTGTGGGCCATTCTTGAGCTGTGATTCCTGCATAGCAGGGGGTTGGACTAGAGGACCCTCGGGGGTCATAGAATCATAGAATCCTAGAGTTGGAAGAGACCACAAGGGCCATCCAGTCCAACCCCCTGCCAAGCAGGAAACACCATCAAAGCATTCTTGACATATACCTGTCAAGCCTCCGCTTAAAGACCTCCAAAGAAGGAGACTCCACCACGCTCCTTGGCAGCGAGTTCCACTGCCGAACAGCTCTTACTGTCAGGAAGTTCTTCCTAATGTTTAGCTGGAATCTTCTTTCTTGTATCACCTCCTCTGGCGGTCAGAGGCTCTCCCAGGCCAAAAAGCCTGGCATCCTTTCCTTCAGACAGATGGTCCTTCTGACTCTACAATTCTATGATTCTTCCTCTGTGATTTCTGCATTTCAGGGGCTGGACTGGATGGGCCTCCTCTGGCCTGATCCAGATTCAGGCCTCTTCTGATGTCCTTATTTTGCCATCAGGGCTGGAGAAGCACCAGGGACAGGTTTGAAGTATCTTTCAGACTGTTGCTTCTCATCGACAGCGTTTTCTTTTTCGTGTCTTACCATCTTTTCCTGGTTTGTCCTCAAACGACAACCCAGTAAGGCAGACCATGCCTCTTTCTATTGCATGAGCAGAAGAAAACAGAAACTATATTGTCGTAACTCTCGCGTTGTTTTTTATTTGTGTACTTAAACCTAGATTGGTTTCTTTCCCTTTTTTTGTAATGGTGAACTTATTCTGTGTTTGCTAAATGGTTGGTTTTTGAATTTACTAACATGCTCTGTATTTTGTATACAGTATTTGTGTGTTTTGATGTTTTGAATGTCTGCTGTAAGCTGCTTTGAGCGGCATCGAAGGAAAATCGAGCCTCTCCCTGCTCAGAGTCGGCTTGCCTGAGCAGTTTTCACTGAATGCTTCCTGGATGTGAACCCCTCTCATTCCCAAATGCTGCTGTGCACTAGGTTCTGGATATTCAAAGTATTTGCACCCATGTTCAAAATTAGCCAGCCACGTTTTGCACCTGACTATCAGCCGCTTGCGACCAAGAGAAGATGCTCCTTTCCCAGGATGGCACCTGACCCCCCCAGGGGATCCTTGGATCTGCTCTCACACACTAGCAACACAGCCTCTCAAATTCTATCAGTTATATATTATCTGCAGAATCAGAACAAATTTCAGGAACCAAAAAAATGTACAGTGGTACCTCGGTTTATGAACACAATTGGTTCTGGAAGTCTGTTCATAAACTGAAGCGAACTTTCCCATTGAAAGTAATGGAAAGTGAATTAATCCGTTCCAGATGGGTCTGCGGCGTTCATAAACCGGAAATTCATAAACCGAGGTTCCACTGTATTGAAAATTACAACTTTCAAGCCACCTGGCCCCAAAATGGCAACAGTATTGGCAGCTCTAACCCATTTGGCAAAAGGACCCAGGTGGCGCTGTGGGTTCAACCACTGAGCCTAGGGCTTGCTGATCAGAAGGTCGGCGGTTCGAATCCCTGTGACGGGGTGAGCTCCCATTGCTTGGTCCCAGCTCCTGCCAACCTGGCAGTTCGAAAGCACGTCAAAATGCAAGTAGATAAATAGGAACCGCTACAGCGGGAAGGTAAACGGCGTTTCCATGTGCTGCTCTGGTTTGCCAGAAGCGGCTTTGTCATGCTGGCCACATGACCTGGAAGCTGTACGCCGGCTCCCTCGGCCAATAATGCGAGATGAGCGCGCAACCGCAGAGTCGGTCACGACTGGACCTAATGGTCAGGGCTCCCTTTACCCTTTACCTTTAACCCATTTGGCACCTAGCTTCTATATCTGAGTTTCTATTTTTTAATAATAATTTTTATTAGTTTTACATATAATCACATTGCGTAACATCATATCCTCTTACTAAATCTCTTTTCCCTCAACTGAGCCTAACGACTTCCCTCCCTCCCAACTTTGCAATTCACTTCCTTTCCTATTCTTGTTATATCATTACCTAAGTTTATTACATTGCTCATCCTGAATAGGTAGTAATTTCATCTTACAAATCTTCAGATCGCCCTGCTAGTGATGTTAATTGCTTGTCTTTCAAATATAATACAAATTTATTCCAGTCTTTTTGGAACGCTTGGTCTTGCTGGTTCCGGATTCTATACCTGAGTTTCTAACTCTGCTTTGCACTGAAATTCTCCCAGAAATGTAAACACTGACATGTAGTAAGCACATCAATAAGTTAAAAATTCGCCTCTTCCCAATATTTTGAAATCTCCCCCCAGCTGCGAGGGAAAGGGCACTGTGGCCCAATCCTTTTGCAATCCTCCCAGGCCTCGGTGCAGAAGTGCTGACGCTCAACTCCCGCTGGGCAGGACTTCCCTAAGTGAGCGTTGGCAGCCACCACAACCTCATTCCGCGGCTTGGCTGGCTCCGAGGCTGGAGCTTATCTGGCCCAGATCTGCCTCCCTGCCTTGCCTCCCTGGTGCCTCCCTGGCATTTACAGGAGATGCCTTCAAAGAGACCTTGCTGGGACAGAGGTGGCCACAAACGGCGTCCGTCGCCCGTCGCCCGTTCCTCCTCTGCTGCCTGTGACGCCGCCTTGTTTAGACGTAAACAGAGGCCCCAATTGTTCCCTCGCCACGTCCCTCCGTTCTGGCCTTTCCCTCGGATGCTTTTGTGTTTCTTGCTGCTCACCTGGGTCCCTTCGGACGACCTTGAAATGGGACCGAGGAGGGGAAAGGGTCAGGGGTGAAGGGAGGTCAGGAGCCGGCAGGCCTGTATGGCAAATGGGCCTTTCCTCCTGCTTCTGAATGCTGCCTGGAAGATTCAGGACAGAGAAAAGACAGTCCTTTTGCACGTGGTGCAGAGTTAAACTGCGGAACTCCCTCCCACAGGAGCCAGGGATGGCCGCTGGCCTGGGTGGCTTTCAAGGGGATTAGACCAATTGATAGAGGAGAGGGCTAGTGATAGCTCTGTCTCCAGAGCTGGAGGCAGCCCTGCTTCTGAATATCCATTGTTGGAAACCACAGGAGGGTTTCCCTAGGCTAGGAGGCCTCTGGTTTGCCACTGCAGGATTAGAGAGCAGGGCTAGGATGACTCCCTCTGGCCTAATCCTGCCTCTGGCTATGGCTAGAGGTTGGGTCAGCTTGCATCCTTGGCTCCCTGATTTTACCTCCCTGAGGCAAAGTGCTCCGGGTGCCGTTGTGAGCCCGCTCTGCCGCATTTATTTATTCTTTTTTTCTGCATTTCTATTCCACCTTGAGCTCTTTGGAGAAAAGGTGGGACCATAGAATTGTAGGAAGGGAGGCGCACAGGGTCGTCTGTTACCCCCCCCCCCCCCGCCAGCCTGCTGGATCCTCCCCGCCTGAGCTTTTATGGTTGGCGGGAGCTTGACCTCTGGTCCTGCTGGCTAGCTTCTGGCCTGACTTTGGCGCAGCAAGGGGCTGCGCGGGTTGGGCTAGATGACCCTTGGGGGTCCCTTCCCGCTCTACCATTCTAGGATTGGAAGGAGTGTCTGCGGCTGATGAACATTAACTCTGTTATCTGGAGCCTGATCTGTCAGGCTGGATTCTGGAACATGCCTGGTTTATGATCAGCCCTGCCCTTTGGAGCAAATCCTGGAACGTGACTTAGGGTTTTATATTCATTTCTGTAAGCCAGGAGGACGGGCCCTTCTTCCTCGGAAGGGAACCAACCTCCCGACCTCTGAGCTGGCAGAGGGGAGGTTCTGGAGAAGTCTCTGCTGCGTAAATGTCAGGCTCCAAAATTGGACATCCTGCCTGAAGACACAGCTGGGAAGGAGGCCGGAACTCACTCTTGCAAGACGCTTAGGGGGAAATTGCCATACATGAGTTTGGGGTGGCGTTTCCTTCCGTGCGGCTGAGGGGGAGGCGTGGGGAAAGGGGGTGTGCATTGAGTTCACATGTCCCCTCCCCAACCGCAGGCCCAAGGAAGATCTGTGTCCTTTAGCAAAAAAAGGGGGCAGGGAAAATCTGACAGCATGTTAGAAGGTAGCGTAGTTCTGCTCCAATCCGGAGGACTAGGAGGCTCCTTTGCCCAGACCCAACTGCTGGAGGGTCTGTTGGGCTGGCAGCCTCCTTAGTCAGGCAGGGAACCAGGCAGAGGGCCTTCTCGGTAGTGGCACCCACCCTGTGGAATGCCCTCCCACCAGAGGTCAAAGAGAACAACAATTACCAGACCTTTAGAAGGCATCTCAAGGCAGCCCTATTTAGGGAAGCTTTTAATGTTTGAGGGATTTCTGTATTTTAGTGTTTTGTTGGAAGCCACCCAGAGTGGCTGGGGGAACCCGGCCAGATGGGCGGGGAATAAATTATTATTATTATTATATTGTTATTATAGTCCTCCTTGTTGCAGGGAGTCCCTGCCACGGGGTGCTTCTTCCGCTCTGTTTGTGGGTGGCAGTGGCGGACTCTGGTGGAAGGTGAGACCTGGGACAGGTGATCTCTGGGCCACCATTTGGTGAGGGTGTGTGTGTGTGAGAGAGAGAGAGCTCAATAATTGAAGGACTTGGCGGAAGGGATGCATTTGTGAGGCTGGGCTCTCCCCTTTCACACATCAGGCATTGGCAGAATTCGGTGAGACACACATGCTTGTGTGACGGAGACCTGGGCGCGTGAAGGCGAAGTAGTTGCCCTGCATGAGATAACACCCCCGGGTTTCTCTGTCCTCCACCAGTCGCGGAATGTGGGTCGGGGGGGAGGGGTAGCCCTGTTAATCCGGGAGGATTGCTCTTTCCGGGCTCTGCCATCACCATCAATCACCGGCATTGAATGTGTTGGGGCTTGGCTGTCTGGCTTGTGTACCGACCACCTAGCGCACCAGCAGCCACCCTTGGAGTTCCCCAACCTACTGGTTTTGGGGGACTTCAACGTCCATGCGGATGCCACCCCCTCCTCACGGGTTCCGGACCTGGTGTCTTCCATGGCGACATTAGGGCTCTCCCAGTTTGTTTTGGGTCCCACACATCAAGCAGGCCACACGCTGGATTTGATCTTTGGTGTGGGTATAGACGTGATCATGTCCTCGACTGTGGAAGTGCCATGGTCTGATCACAACGCTCTGAAAGCCAGGATTGACTTCCTACCCCTACCCCGCTTGGGTGGCGAGCCTATTTGGGCTCGCCCGCATAGGCTGATGGATCCTGACGGATTCCGTCAGGCCTTGCGGGACCCTGCTCCCCCTGGCGGCTCACTAGATGAGCTGGTCGAGAACTGGAATAACCGGCTCTTGGCGGCCATCGATGAGATCGCACCTAAGCGCCCTCTGCGACCCCGCCGAAACCGGGCCCCTTGGTTCACCGAGGGGCTTCGGAAAATGAAGCGGGACCTTAGACGGCTAGAGCGAGTATGGCGGCGTGCTCACGACGGAGCCTCAAGAACATCTTACAGGAAACTTATGAAAGCCTATGAGATGGCGGTGAAAGCTGCAAAAAAGTCCTACTTCTCAGCTTCCATTGCATCCACTAACTCTCGCCCAGCACAACTTTTTAGAATAATTAGGTCTCTAACAACCCTAGAAGAACAGCCAAATTTAAATACGAATTTGACCCATAGCTGTGAGGCATTTGCGAGCTTTTTTGCGGAGAAAGTCTTGACACTCCGCCGTTACCTCCCTGCCAATTTGGATACAATAACGGAACTGGAGGCCCCTCGACTGTCTTCGAGTTCAGTATTGGACCAATTCGATCAGATACTCCCTGCCGATGTAGACAGATTCCTCCGGGCTGGAAGGCCCACCACTTGCCCCCTGGACCCGTGCCCGTCCTGGCTGATTAGAGCGAGTCCAGATGAGGTACGGGCCCCCCTGGGTGAGATCATCAACTTGTCCCTGGGCACAGGGACTTTCCCAGAGGAGTTGAAGGAAGCAGTGGTGCGTCCACTCTTAAAGAAAACATCTCTAGATCCTTTAGATCTATCCAATTATCGCCCCGTTTCAAATCTTCCGTACCTGCGTAAGATAATTGAGAGAGCGGTTGCCGAACAGCTTGGTAGGTTTCTGGATGAAACATCGGCCCTAGATCCATTTCAGTCCGGCTTTTGCCCTGGTCATGGGACTGAGACAGCTCTGGTCGCCTTAACAGATGATCTCCATAGACAGCTGGATTGAGGTGGGTCGGGACTGCTGATTCTTCGATATGGTCGATCACGAACTTTTAGACCACCGCCTTGCCGATGTGGGGATTCAGGGCACAGTCCAACAAGGCTGCGTTCCTTTATCTCAGGTCGGGGACAGAGGGTGAAGCTAGGGAGGGAGTTGTCGCCACGGCACTCCTTGGTGTGTGGAGTCCCGCAAGGCGCAATCCTTTTCCCGTTGCTTTTTAATATCTTTATGCGCCCCCTTGCCCAGATTGTCCAGAGTTTTGGGCTGGGTTGTCATCAATATGCTGATGACACCCAGATCTATCTGTTGATGGACGGCCGCCCTGCCTCGGCCCCGGACACACTCACCAGGTGCTTGGAAGCTGTGGCTGGATGGTTACGTGGGAGCCGACTGAAGTTAAATCCTTCGAAGACAGAGGTCCTCTGGCTAAGTCGGGGCGACATGGGGTTGGGGGGCTAACTCCCATCTTTTGCAGGGGCTCAATTGGTACCAGCGCCTTCTGTCAAGAGTTTGGGTGTAACCTTTAACGCCTCCCTTTCCATGGAGGCGCAGGTTGCAGCCACAGCAAAGGTGGCATTTTTCCATTTCCGCCGTATTAAGCAGTTGGTCCCCTACCTTTCTCACCTTGACCTGGCCACAGTGATCCATGCGACGGTCACCTCCAGGCTTGACTATTGTAACTCGCTCTACGCGGGGCTGCCCTTAAAGCTGACCCAGAAACTCCAGTGGGTGCAGAATGCTGCAGCGAGGCTCCTTACGGGGTCCCAGCCGCGGGATCGCATTCATCCAGTGCTTTACCAGCTGCACTGGCTCCCGGTGGAGTACAGGATCAGGTTTAAGGTGCTGGTTTTGACCTTTAAAGCCCTATGCGGCTTGGGACCCTCGTACCTACGGGACCGCCTCTCCTGGTATGCCCCGCGGAGGACCTTAAGGTCCACAAACAACAATATTCTGGAGATCCCGAGCCATAAGGTGGCTAGATTGGCCTCTACTAGGGCCAGGGCCTTTTCAGGATTGGCCCCAACTTGGTGGAATGCTCTTTCACAGGAGACCAGGGCCCTGCGGGATTTGTCATCTTTCCGCAGGGCCTGCAAGACAGGGCTGTTCCGCCTGGCCTTTGGGTTGGATTCAGTCTGACCCCTGGGTTTTCCCCCTCAGGGTTTTGATTTATGGACTACTTAAAATGAGGCTGCATTTTAAATTTTAAATTTTAATATTGTACAGTATTTTAATTAATTGTTTTATTTTGTTTTATGTCTTATTGTAATTTTATTGGTGTTAGCCGCCCTGAGCCCGGTTTCGACTGGGGAGGGCGGAGTATAAATAAATTATTGTTATTATTATTATTATTATTATTATTATTATTATTATTATTCCCCCTCCTTCTTGCCTGGCACCCAAGAGCATCTGCCCTGTGGAGCTTTGGTGCCTTGCAGGACAATGGTGGGAAGAGTTGGCATGGCAAAGGAGGGTCCTGGCGGGTCTGCCTTTCCTGGGCATGGAAAATCATCGTGGAAGCACAGAATGGCTGAGTTGGAAGGGAGCCCCAAGGGTCATCTAGTCCCACCCCTTGCAATGCAGGAATAAATGCAGGCGGCAAACTCTCCTTCCTTGGAGGTTCTTAAGCAGAGGTGGGAGGGCCCCCAGTCAGGAGTTTTTTGAGCCATGGTTCCTGCATTGCAGGGGGTTGGGCTAGAGGACCCTTGAAGGTCCCTCTATGAAAGGCTGATGGCAGCCTCACACCCAGCACCACCCCACAGCACCCCCTGACCTGAGCTGGGGGTTTTTATGCCATTGCCGATCATGCTGGGGTCGAGCCTTGGCCCACCTAGAGCTTCTCTCCCCAGGCTGTCCTGAGCTGGGTGCAGACTCAGCCACGGAACGCTTCCAGGATGGTGTGAAGGTGTCACGAAGCAGAGGGGCCCTGAGCATGCGAAGAGTGCACCTGGGAGAGGAGGGCACGGTGGCTGGAGGATGTGCTCTTCCACTCGGTACAGGACAGCTCAGTCAGTAAAGCATGAGACTTTCATCTCCGGGTCATGGGTTCAAGCCCCACCTTGGGCAAAAGATTCCTGCATTGCAGGGGGTTGGACTAGATGACCCCTGGTGGTCCCTCCCAACTCTGCAGTTCTGTGATTCAGCAGGATGGTGCTTTTCTTTAGAGACGGAGCTATCTGGGATCCTGCAACCACCAGCCCTGGGTCTCTCCTGCCCCCCCCCCTGTTCTGCTCAGACTCCCTTGCCCCATTCCTCCTCTTCTTCCCTGGGGCTGCAGGGGAGGGAAGCAGCAAGAGCTGGCGGAGGAGGAGGAGGAGAAGGCAGCCTCGCCCTCCAGGCTTTGGAGCATGGACTAAAAAGGGCAAGAGGAACAGCTGACGGCACCACCCAGGAATCCTCGGAGGAGGAGGACTCCCTGCAGGGCTACCGGGGGGGGGGGGGGAAGCAGCTGCTGGGCCCAGCTTGGGGGGGGCAGCTGTGTCAGAGGCCTGCAGGTGTGGGCTGGCGCAGAAGGGGGGGAGGGTCTTCCTTGGGAGCAGCAGCTTCTGGCTGGGCTGTCATGGATAACCTCCCTTTTGCACAGCTCTTCCCCCCCCCCTCCCCGGATGCTTCCCTAGCATATGGAGAGCTGCAGAGCGGGGGGGGGGGGGAGGCAGTGGCGAAGCTACTGGCTCTGGCACCGGGAGCAGTGTACATCCGGGGGCATGGCTGGCGCACGTCCCAGGAGGCATGGCGGCCGCCCGCGGGGGGCGTGTTGTGCGTCAGGGGATGCATGCCAAGTGGCGCACCTCCTGGGGCATGTGGGGCAAGTGTTCCGGAGATGTGCGGCACGTGGCGAGCGTCCCGGAGGGTGGGGACAGGGGCAGCCGCAATGTCACACACACCCCGATAGCACCCGGGGCGAACCGCCCCCACCTTCGCCTGCCAGTGGCGGGGGGCCACTCATGTCCTCAAAGTGGCCAGTGGCACACCCCCCCCCCTTTTGAGAAGCCCACAAGCCCAGCATGAGCTGGTGGCTGTTTATAAAAATGACACCCCGGAGGAAGTTTTCCTCCCTCTCTCCGCACACCAACAAAGGCGCTGTTGTGCCCGGGGCTTCCTGTCGGCCAGAGCTCACTGGAGCTCAGCTCTGGCCCCTTTCAGGTGGGCGCCATGGCCACCCCAAGACAGTTCACGGTGAGCTCCGGCACCCCTTTCCTAGAAAAGGCGCCCTGCCTGGGCTATGCACCACTTCACAAACTTCTCGCCTTTTCTCCAAGCTGAAAAGTCCTTCCCTCCTCGGGGAGCTTCTCCCCCCCCCCCCCCGATCCATTTTGTGGCCCTTTTCTGAACCTTTCCCAACAATACCCCTTTTGGGGTGGGGGCACCAGACCCAGACCTAGCCCTCCAAATGCATTTAGGATGTCGGCAGTCGTTTTATCCAGTGGTGGTTGTTTGGTTTAATTTTTAAGTTTTCCAGTTACCAGTACACCTTTTTTCTACTTATACAGCAATTCTATTTGACTTCCCACCCAACCTTCCATGACAGCTCTTTTTACATCTTGGTCAGCTGCATATACATTAATTCCTTCACCTTATTTTCCACCTTCTCATCTTTTCTGTTTCTTCCTGCTGCCTGGCTCTGCGTTTTCACTGCGCTCTCCACTCGGACGCCAAAGTCTCACTCCTGGCCAGTCCCCGCTGGACCGGACCCAGTGAGCACCTATGGGAAAGGAGGGGCTTTTTAAAATGGCCTTGGCCCATTTCCTGCCCATTTGGAGAGGTCCCTTTAAGTTTCATCCAGAGGCCGGTGTGTGTGTGTGTGTGGCAAGTCTCACTTGTGGGAGGGGGGCACGATCCCCCCACAAAGGGGTGTTGACCTTTGGAAAACCCTCCCCAAATAAGTAAGTCTGGACATTTTACCCTTTTTAGCTCCTGATTACGAGGTTTTTATTTCCCTGGGTTTTCTAAATTTATCCTATTGTATATCAGCTGAGTTGAGGAATTGTGGGTTTATTATTTTATCGTTTGTTGCGCTTTGGCCTTTATGTCTCTTAATCATGCGTAGAGGGGGGTTGTTGGGTTGTTTATGCTTTTCTTATGTATTTTGTGTTTTTATAGCATGATTTTATGTTGTGACCGCCCTGAGACATGTGGGTATAGGGTAGTATACAAATCCTAATAATAATAATAATAATAATAATAATAATAATAATAATAGATAGATAGATAGATAGTTGCATTTTCACGCCCCTGACCTTGGGATCCATATGTGGATAAGGTGCAGTTTAGCCATAAGTGGCCTCTCTGCTATGTCTTCATGGCTGGTTTCTCGGCCCAAGAGCCTCTTCAAAGTGCTTTTGCAGATCCAGGCGTCTCTGTAAGCCTAGACTCTGTACAGGTGTGATGGGGATGTGACTGGATTCCTGCAGAGACCCACCAGGAAGCCTCTCTGCCATGCCTTGGCGTATCATGGGAGTGAAAGGGGCCCCATCCTGCTCTGGGGCCTGCCCACCTGGGCTCCTGCTCCTATGCTCCAGCTCTTGGGGCTCATCATAAAATCCTGGAATTGTAGAGTTGGAAGGGACCCCCAGGGTCCTCTAGTCCAGGGGACAGCAACATTTTCTAGCCGTGGGCCAGTCCACCGTCCCTCGGACCTTGTGGGGGCTGGACTATATTTTTTTGGGGGGGAAATGAACCAATTCCTCTGCCCCTCAAATAACCCAGAGATGCATTTAAATACAGTAGTACTTCGGTTTAAGTACACAATTGGTTCCAGAAGTCTGTACTTAACCTGAAGCGAACTTTCCCATTTAATAGATGTATATATATGTATATACATAAGGGTCTGGTTGCTTCTGTTTCAAGTGTATCTGAAGAAGTGTGCATGCACACAAAAGCTCATACCAAAATAAAAACTTAGTTGGTCTTTAAGGTGCTACTGAAGGAATTTTTTTATTTCCTATTGAAAGTTATGGGAAGTGGATTAATCCGTTCCAAACGGGTCCGCGGAGTACTCAACCTGAAGCGTACTTAAACTGAAGTATGTGTGCAATTGGTTCTGGAAGTCCGTACTTAACCTGAAGCAAACTTTCCCATTGAAAGTAATATAAAGTGGATTAATCTGTTCCAGACGGGTCCGCGGAGTACTTAAACTGAAAGTACTCAAACCGAAGCGTACTTAAACCAAGATATGACTGTAAAAGGACACATTCTGCTTGTGTAAAAACACGCTGATTCCCGGGCCGTCCGCGGGTTGGATTGAGAAGGCGATTGGGCCGCACCCGGCCCACGGGCCTTAGGTTGCCTACCCCCGATCTGGTCCAACCCCCTGCAAGGCAGGAATCTTGTTGTATGACATGGGGGCTCAAGCCCACGACCCTGGGATTGAAGAGGTTAAAGTGAGCTATCCCACGGGCATCACTGTCCTGCTGTGAGGAGATGGGGAGACCCTGCTGCCTGTGTGGCATCGTGGGTAGAAGGTTGGACTGGGACCTGGTGGGAGCAGGGTTCGAATCCCCACTCAGCCGTGAAGCTCCCCGAGTGTGACCTCCGGGGCCTGCCTCTCAGGGTTGTTGTTTTGGGGATTAAACGAGGAGGTGGGGAGAACCTTGTAGGCAACATCAAAGTCCTTGGAGGAAAAAGGAGGGATAGAAATGCCGTCGGGGCCACATTGAGGTTGGATGTGGCCCTCCGCTCCTGAAGGGAATGGGGCCCTTTCTATGTCCATGTCCAGCTATACTTTGTGGACAATAAATTGTCGCCGTTTCATGTGTTGAATATATGCTATATGGTAATTGATGGACCGAATAGGTATCTAAAGCCATTTGTACATAATAAAATATGTATTTTATCAAAGTAATTGTTGAACTGAAATGTTGCTGTATGTAGGTTTTATTTATTTTATTTGTTTTTTATCTTCTATTTTAGAAATGTCCATCCAGTTGTTTTTTCCTTTGAATTTTTTTTGGGGGACCTCCAAGAGAGTGGGGCCCTAAGTTAGAGCTTATAGATGGATCCGGCCCTGAAGGCAACCAATGGCCCTCAAAGAACGGCTCCTCTCTCCCTGCAGGTGAGGCATCGCCAGTCAGGGCAGATCATGGTGCTGAAGATGAACAAGCTGATGAGTAACCGTGGCAACATGCTGCGCGAGGTGCAGCTCATGAACCGCCTCTCGCACCCCAACATCCTCCGGTGAGGCTCCCTCGGTGGGGTTGGGGTGTGTGTGTGCCCAGCCTGGCCTGAGGGGATTCCTGGGGCAGCCCCCCAAGCTCCGCCTGCCCTAGGTCTTTCGCAGGGACCTCGAGGAACATCTCCTGGGGAAGTCATTTCAAAAAAGCAAGGTCTGGGGAGTTGGGTCTTCTCTTGTGAAGTACATTGAGGGGGGAGGATCTCAATGTTAGAAAGTGGGGGTTTGAGTGGACTGGGCTCCTCCTCTCCTCCCCCAAAAGTCTGGAGCTCTGTGTCCTCCGTCCTGGTTGCCAGGGGTGCTGTTCCCATTTTACAGACCGGGGACCTGAGGCTGGCGGTCGCTTGCTGGGCTGCCCTGGGCAAGGGGTCAGAACTTGGGGCGTGGGTGCCTCCCATCCCCAGGGTCCCCCGGCGTCCTGACGGGTCCTTCTGTCTCCCCCTCTCGTTCCAGGTTCATGGGCGTCTGCGTCCACCAAGGCCAGCTCCACGCGCTGACGGAGGTGAGGCTCAACTGCCTGCCCGCCTGGGCTCAGGAAAGGTGGACAGGGAGCCACTGCTGGGGGATGGAGAGAGAGGCCAGGGGGGGGGGGGAGGCCGCATAGAACTGTAGAGTTGGGAGGGACCCCCGGGGGCCATCTAGCTCACCCCCTGCCGTTCCTCCCTGCAGTACATCAACGGTGGCAACCTGGAACAGCTGCTGGACAGCCCCACCCCCCTGCCCTGGCCCGTCCGCATCAAGCTGGCCCTGGACATCGCCCGCGGCCTGCGCTACCTGCACAGCAAGGGCATCTTCCACCGCGACCTCACCTCCAAGGTAGGCATGGGGTGACCCCCGGCCCCCTCCCCTCCCCTCCCCGCCCTCCCCTCTCCTGTCTCGGGTGCCCGTGATGCCTCTTGTTCCTCCGTCTGCCTAGAACTGCCTCGTGAGGAGTGAGGACAACGGCTACACGGCCGTCGTGGGAGACTTTGGCTTGGCGGAGAAGATCCCCACCTACAGGTGAGGCAGGTGGCCCTTCCTGGCCAGGTGGCGCTGTTTGGGGGAGCAGGGGGGGCGTTTCCTGCTGGGCTTCGGCTGACCGCTTTCTCCTGGTCCTCCCCTCCTTTCTGCTTCCTCCCCAGTGACGGGGGCGCGAAGGAGCCTCTGGCTGTTGTCGGCTCTCCATACTGGATGGCCCCGGAGGTCCTGCGTGGGGATCTGTACAACGAGAAGGTATGGCCGTAGGGGGTGGCCAGAGGGGGCCCTTCTAGCCCCACAGCCTCCCTTCACAGGGAGACCACAAGCAGCACACGACGGCAACAGGGCTGCCCCTCCCAGGCATAGTCACAATCGGAGAACTGGAGAGTTGCAAGGGAGCATCAGGGTCATCTAGTCCAACCCCCTGAAACGCAGGAATCTTCTTCCCAACATGGGACTCAAGCCCACAACTCTTGAGATTAAGAGTCTCAGGCTCTCCCATCTTCAGAGGATATGTAGCCATTGTGGCTAGTTGGACCGTTCTGAAGCTCATATCATGATATCGGTATGAGCTTTCGTGTGCATGCACACTTCTTCAGATACAGTGAAATAGGAGTCCCCAGGCACTCATGTAGAGAAGGGGTGGGGAGGGGTGGGGAGGGGTGGGGATGGGGTGGGGGGATCACTCAGAAGGGTGGTGGAAGTGGGTGATTGACTGACTGATAGCTGTTGATGACCGAAAACGACTGCAAATGGTTTTGCATGAAAAAGCAAGGGTTGAGATGGCTGAAGATCGCTTATCATGTATAATGAGATAAGAATCCGATATCTCTGTTCAAACCAGGTCCCTCCATGGTTTTGAGCTTGGTGATAAGTTGTAATTCAGCAACTTCTCTTTCCAGTCTATTTCTGAAATTCTTTTGTAGTAACACAGCTACTTTGAGATCTTGTATAGTTTCTCTGTCTTGTGGTTCCTGATGTCAGATTTGTGTCCATTTATCCTTTGGCGTAGGGTTTGGCCTGTTTGTCCAATATAGAGAGCTGAAGGGCACTGTTGGCATTTGATGGCATACACAATGTTAGAAGATGAGCAATTAAATAGTCCTGAGATGGTATGTTGGATGTTGTTGGGGCCAGTAATGATGTTGTCCGGGTGTATGTGGCAGCAAAGTTGGCATCTGGGTTTATTGCAGGCTCTGGTACCAGTGTCCATGTTAAGTCTGGTGGTTGTATTATTGTGGGTGAGGAGTTGTTTAAGATTGGGTGGCTGTCTGTAGGCAATGAAAGGTCTTCCTTCCAGAGCTTGAGAAAGGGAGCTGTCATTGTCCAGGAGAGGCTGTAGATCTCTGATGATGCGTTGTACTGTTTTAACATTGTTAGGTTGAGGGTGTGTGTGTATCTGAAGAAGTGTGCATGCACACGAAAGCTCATAACAAAATAAAAACTTAGTTGGACTTTAAGGTGCTACTGAAGGATTTTTTTTATTTTACTTAGACCCAGACCAACACGGCTACCTACCTGTAATCATGATATCGGTTTCATAATTTTTGACATCGCAATACAGTGAATATTGTGAATCAGTGGGTGCAGGAAAAACGATGGAGGAAAAACCATGAAGCCAGCTGATGTCTCTGCATGGCTCTATCCTTATTCCAGACATTATGGTATATCAGGATATCATGATTAGGTAAATGGCATTTTCACGCCTTCTGGCTTCCATCACGGTGTCCTGTTGTGCCAGAAGCGGTTTAGTCCTGCTGGCCACTTGACCTGGAAGCTCCCTTGGCCTGAAAGCGAGATGAGCGCCACAACCCCCTAGTCGCCTTTGGCTGGACTTAACCGCCCAGGTGTCCTTTACCTTTACCTTTTATATCATGATGTCTCGCTGATGATATATAATATATTGACAAGCAGATATTGCCCAGCCCTAGTGGCTGATGGTCAAGAATAGCCTCCTCCTCCCCCCTGCCATTCAAGTTGGAGCGAGTCAGGACGTCTTTTGAAAGGGAGTGGAGGAATGTAAGAATGTAAGAAGAGCCTGCAGGATCAGGCCAAAGGCAGCTCCTCGAGTCCAGCCTCCTGCTCTCTCTCATAGTGCCCAACTAGATGCCTCAATGGGAAACCAGCAGGCCAGATCCGAGGGGAACAGCAATGCTCTCCCCTCCTGTGCTTTCCAGCCTCTGGTATTCAGAAGCATAGAATCCTAGAATCCTAGAGTTGGAAGAGACCCCCAAGGGCCATCCAGTCCAACCCCCTGCCAAGCAGGAAACGCCATCAAAGCATTCTTGACATATGCCCGTCAAGCCTCTGCTTAAAGACCTCCAAAGAAGGAGACTCCACCACACTCCTTGGTAGCAAATTCCACTGCCGGACAGCTCTTACTGTCAGGAAGTTCTTCCTAATGTCGGTCTCTGACTGTGGAGAGAGAGGAGAGCCGTCCTGGCTAGGAGCCCTCGAGAGCCCTCCTCCTCCGATCCTCTTTCCCAGCCAGAATTAAGGGGGGAAGGGGGTGCGCAGGGTCAGCCTGGTGTTGGGTGGGGAAGCTGACCAGGAGGGTGAGTGGGTGTGGGGAATGTGGGCCTGGACCACAAATACCAGGGGCTGAGGGGCTCTTCTCCTGTCCCCGGTTTCCCTCTGGGTCTGTGGGGGAGGGGCTGGAGCCTCTTTTTACGGTGTGTGTGTGTGTGTGTCTCCCCCTTCCTGCCTCACTGCCTCCCTTCTCCCATCCTGCCAGGCCGATGTCTTTGCCTACGGCATCATCCTCTGCGAGACCATCGCCCGCCTGCCCGCCGACCCAGACTACCTGCCCCGCACTGAGGTAAGACCCTCCCTCCCTACGGGGGCTGCTTCCTCCCCTTGATCCGCTAGGCTCCTTTGGGTAAACAGCTGCGTTTCTTCTGGGCGTCCGAGGGGGTCTTCTGGAGGCCCTCCGAGACCCCCCCCCCCTGTTCTCCTGGCCTCGTGGGCACAAGACAGGCTGGTACTTAGCCTGAAAAGTCCCCCTGCGCTGGGGACTCGAGAGGAGAGTCTTTCATACCAGCAGAGGGAAGTTCATGCTTAAATATTTGGGTGGCTGTTCTGAATTAGCAGGACTCCAGAGCAACCCAGGAGGTCTTGGGGTGCGAAGGCCGAGATGCAGACTTGGGGGGGGGGGCCTCCAGGGGCAAAGGGGGCCGATTCACAAGGTCTTCCTGGAGGTGGGAGAGAGGAAGAGGGGCTGGGAGGGAAATGGCTGGATTCGGTCCCCGGCTGGGGGTGGCAGACTTTGTGGGATTCCTCCTCTCCTTCCCAGAACCAGGTGCTGGAGCTATTGGGTTACACCAAGGATTCTGGGCCAAGGAGGCAAGGCTGAGCCCCCCCACCCCCACCCCAGTTGCCCAGATCTGTCCAGGGCTCCTCACTCAACGGAGAGTAGAAAAAGAGTGGAAAACAGCCATCTTCCGATTAGGGCCTTTATCTTTAGCTGCTCAGCCTGCTCAGAAGGTGTCTTAATCCACAAATAAAACCTCAGAGCTCTGTGTGAATTTTCTCCCCCACCCTGACATCTGTTCATGCCCCCGCCCAATGCAGTGTGGCTTGCCTGCCATGTTCCTCTCTCTGGCTGAGCTGTTCAGTCATGAGGCAGAAGCATTGTTTGGGGCAGGCGGGGGGGGGGTGGTGGTGGCGGTTTCACACCCCCAACCCTCAGCTCTTTTCTACTGTTCTGATAAGACTCAGTTTTGTGTTCCCGGCCAGATCCGCCTGCTCTTTCACAAATGCTCCTTTGCGTTGTTGCTGTCTTGGTTGCTCTGTTGAGGAAGGCTGGATTTGTAGACATCATAGGCAAATAAACCGCAGAATCACAGAATCATAGGAGGGGTCCCCAAGGGTCACCGAGTTTAATGTTTAATGTTTGATCTTTGATTATGTTTTTAATGTTTTGTTGGGAGCTGCCCAGAGTGGCTGGGGAAACCCAGCCAGATGAACAGGGTATTAATTATTTATTATTATTATTATTATTATTATTATTATTATTATGATGATGATGCAACCCCCTGCAATGCTGGAATCACAGCTAAGTAATCCCAGAGAGACCTCTGCTTTAAAACCTCTGATTTTAAAACTACTCAACAGCCCAGCTTGTCGGGGCCCAAGTCGTCCCCCACGGGTCCATGTGGTCAGTAAAAGAAGGAAATTCCAGCCCAGCAATTTGGAGCAAAACAGCTGCCAGTAGACTTAGATCCTTTATTGTTCCGCAACAGGTTCAAACAGCAGCGAGAGAACCCCCAGCATGGGGCGACATTCACTTTTAAAACTTCCCCACCATATCCCAGAAGACAGTTCGCACAGCAGCATCAATGCATCACTGCTACATCACTAAAACGTCAGAAAGGGGAGGGTTACACAAGATTAGCATAGACAGATATGTCAGAGCAAGACTCAAGGATGAGATGGTTGTTGTTGTTTAGTCGTTTAGTCGTGTCCGACTCTTCGTGACCCCATGGACCAGAGCACGCCAGGCACTCCTGTCTTGCGCCGCCTCCCGCAGTTTGGTCAAACTCATGTTCGTAGCTTTGAGAACACTGTCCAACCATGAGTATGAGATTAGCATAGGCAAACACTTCTTAAGTGCCCACCACCCAAAGTACAATAGAACTTCCTTTGCAAGTCCGGTGGTGAGATTTGGTTTCCCTTTGCCAACAACCAGCTGAGCAATTGCCCCCCCTGGGCACTTCCCTGGGTGGGGTGGGTGTACATGTCGTGACACTTGGGGAGCTGGCAGGGAAGAGAGTCCTTTTCCAAGGGCAAAATAGCTTTGGAATGGAGGAAACTGGCAAAGGGGCTGATTTTATGTGAGTTTTAAAGCTAGGTATCTTCCCTGAGCTGTCAAGTTGAAAGGATACATTCAGGCTTAATATTTGTAACATCCAACAACTTTCTGGTCCATGGGGTCACAAAGAGTCGGACCCAACTAAACGACTAAACAACAACAACAACAACAACTTTAAAGATGTGCCCCGCCCCACCCCCACCCCACCCCCACCCCGCTGTAATTTCCGTAACAGCTCAAATGAAGGAGACCTCACCACCTTGCAAGGGAGTCCATTCCACTGTCCAACACCTCTAACCGTTCAGAAAGTTATTCAAATCAAATCAAATCAATAACCTTTATTAGGCATGACAGATTCAGAAGCTTCAGAACAAAATTATGAGTAAAACATTCACATTATAAACTTCATGAAATAAAATACATATTAATTGATTTAGTATTTTAGAGCAATATATCAATTTTCAATTAGCATCCCCTGGTCCTCTCCACAGTGGCCCAATCTCTCTGCGTAAACCGAGCACAAAAACTCAGTCACCACTAAAGTAACTCCATCATTATTATCTAATGAATTAAATTCTGCCCCCAGAAGAAGTTGCTCCACAGGTCGTCTTCCCATCCCAGCCTCTGCAGCGCAAATGCATCCCTTCCTGGCTCCCTCCCAGGAGATTTGGGGAGGCCCTTAATTACGCCTATTACCTGTGCAGGTGAGGCAGGAGGCGATAATTGGCCCTCCTCCTCCTCCCCCTGAGGAATGTTGGTCTCCCAACTCACCTGGGCTGCTTTGGATAACCTGTTCAGGCTTTCTCTCCAAAGGCGGAGCTAGGGAGCCCAGGCAGGGACTTCCCCAGCACCTGGTGCCTTTCAGGTGCTTCCGACTACAACTCCCATCAGCCTCAGTGCTGTCATGTGACCATGCTGGCTGGGGCCGGTGTTAGGCAGAGTCCCAGACCTCTTGCGGTTGGGGGGCACCAGGGGGCATCTCTCCTTGCTGCCCTGTGGGATTCATAGCACAGGAATTTTGCAGGAAAAAACTCGAAAGCATCTTAGTTTGGGGAGGTTTGGTCCTCAGATGGCGAGGGGAAAGCGAAGGGTCCTTTGACCACAAACTTGACACAAGGGTCCTTTGACCACAAACTTGACATGAGTCAGCAGTGTGATGCAGCAGCTAAAAAAGCCAATGCAATTCTGGGCTGCATCAATAGGAGTATAGCATCTAGATCAAGGGAAGTAATAGTACCACTGTATTCTGCTCTGGTCAGACCTCACCTGGAGTATTGTGTCCAGTTCTGGGCACCACAGTTCAAGAAGGATACTGATAAGCTGGAACGTGTCCAGAAGAGGGCAACCAAAATGGTCAAAGGCCTGGAAACGATGCCTTATGAGGAACGGCGGACACGGAGCAACGGATTCAAACTACAAGAAAGAAAATTCCACCTAAACATTAGGAAGAACTTCCTGACAGTAAGAGCTGTTCGGCAGTGGAATTTGCTGCCAAGGAGTGTGGTGGAGTCTCCTTCTTTGGAGGTCTTTAAGCAGAGGCTTGACAGCCATCTGTCAGGAATGCTTTGATGGTGTTTCCTGCTTGGCAGGGGGTTGGACTGGATGGCCCTTGGGGTCTCTTCCAACTCTATGATTCTATGATTCTATGAGAAGCAGGACTTCAATTCAGAGACAGATGAAGCTCAAGATCAGATTCCAGGGCCTGTATAATTTGGATATTTTGGGAACAAGTGAGGGCCAAACTAGACATTATGTTTAGCGTTGTAGTTTGGCATCATGGGACATATTTATTTTTAAAAATGACTTGGAACAGTATACGTATTGTACGGGATGTGTCGGATGTGTCGGAAATGAGGACCACTGCATGAGGACAGCTTCCCCCTGCAGTTGCAGTCAAACTCTCTGCGCGATCCTATGAAATCCCCTGTCCCTGCCCCCCCCCCACTGCTCTTTGAACTTGGAGGGGGGTTTCCTCTGTTCCCTCCCTTCCAGATATAGCAGCTGCAGTGGCGGGGTGGGGGGTGGGGTTTGCCCTTTTTTGCACATCTCCATCGATTCCCCTGGAGAAGAGCTGTGCCACTCACTGCATTGTCTCTTTCCAACAGAGAGGGGCTTCCCTGGAGCCCGGAGGCCCCCCCCCTTGCCCTTGGTGTTTCCTGGGAGTTGGGCCAGGAGCTTCTCCACCCTTGTCTCCGCCTGCCTCAGAATTGGGCTCTGGCCCTCTCTCTCCCCTGGCCGGTGTCCTAATAACCGGGTGCCAGGGAAGGCGGTGTCTGGCCTGGGCGTCTCCAGCATGACTGTTCCAGGACCCA
Organism: Zootoca vivipara; assembly: GCF_965207765.1. NCBI lineage: Eukaryota > Metazoa > Chordata > Lepidosauria > Squamata > Lacertidae > Zootoca > Zootoca vivipara. The sequence continues at coordinate 62,760,828 of NC_142593.1, forward strand.
GGACCTCTCCTGGTGCCAAGATGGAGAGAGTAGAGTTGGAAGAGACCCCAAGGGCCATCCAGTCCAACCCCCTGCCAAGCAGGAAACACCATCAAAGCATTCCTGACATATGGCTGTCAAGCCTCCGCTTAAAGACCTCCAAAGAAGGAGACTCCACCACTCCTTGGCAGCAAATTCCACTGCCAAACAGCTCTTACTGTCAGGAAGTTCTTCCTAATGTTTAGGTGGAATCTTATTTCTTGAAGTTTGGATCCATTGCTCCGTGTCCGCTTCTCTGGAGCAGCAGAAAACAATCTTTCTCCCTCCTCTATATGACATCCTTTGATATATTTGAACATGGCTATCATATCACCCCTTAGCCTTCTCTTCTCCAGGCTAAACATGCCCAGCTCCCTAAGCCGTTCCTCATAAGGCATTGTTTCCAGGCCTTTGACCATTTTGGTTGCCCTCCTCTGGACACGTTCCAGCTTGTCAGTATCCTTCTTGAACTGTGGTGCCCAGAACTGGACACAATACTCCAGGTGAGGTCTGACCAGAGCAGAATACAGTGGTACTATTACTTCCCTTGATCTAGATGCTATATTTCCTAGATCTAGATGAGAAAGGGCTTGAGGAAGAAGCCATTGCTGTGGTGGCCCCCTCCCCACCTCCCATTCCACAGCAGCCTTGACTTCCAGGTGAAGAAGGCAGGGGGGCCACAGAGGCTGCGGCCACAGAGAGACCCTCTGGGTTTTCTGCAAGACCTTTCCTCCTTTTTGCTTCCTGAAATTCATTCTGATGGTGCAGATAAAATATCTTGGAGAGAATTTGACAGGATGTGTTGCTAGTGGGCGAGAACGGTCCAGATCCAAGGATCGCCAGGGATGCGCCTCCAGATGGGGGAGAGGTCAGGCACCATCTGGGCATCTTCACTAGGTCACAAGTGGCTGATAGCAGGTTTTGAAGAATGCTGGCCAGCGCCCACCTGGTCCAGGACCCTGTTCTCCCAGTAAGCAGCCAGGTGCCTCTCGGGGGGGGGGGACCCCCAAGCAGGATCCAAGCACAACAACCCTCTTCCCTCCTGCAGTTTCCAGAAACTGGGATTCAGGAGCCTCACTGCCTCTGAACATGGAGGCTCAGCGCAGCCATGGCAGGCAGTAGCCCCCTTCCAGAGTTTGAGAACTCCAGAATGAGAAGAGAAGGTTGCCAGACCCGGGTCTGACTTTCTACTCGCCCAGAAAGTCTTTTCCATCTGTTTCTTCCAATTACATATCCCGTCCTTCCCCTCTATCACATGTGATGCTCCGGGTTGTTGTTGTTGTTTAGTCATTTAGTCGTGTCCGACTCTTCGTGACCCCATGGACCAGAGCACGCCAGGCACTCCTGTCTTGCACTGCCTCCCGCAGTTTGGTCAAACTCATGTTCGTAGCTTCGAGAACACTGTCCAACCATCTTGTCCTCTGTCGTCCCCTTCTCCTAGTGCCCTCAATCTTTCCCAACATCAGGGTCTTTTCCAAGGATTCTTCTCTTCTCATGAGGTGGCCAAAGTATTGGAGCCTCAGCTTCACGATCTGTCCTTCCAGGGAGCACTCAGGGCTGATTTCCTTCAGAATGGATAGGTTTGATCTTCTTGCAGTCCATGGGACTCTCAAGAGTCTCCTTCAGCACCGGGTACCTTGCGGCAAAGTGAAAATGGTGAAAGCCCACAAAAGTTGGAAATACCAGAAAAGCCATAACAGAGACGGGATGAGTGACTGGAAGCAAGAGGGAGTTCAGCCGCTCAAGAGTCTCAGAGGAGCAGGTCAGATTCCTGCTTGGAGGACGGAGGATGAAGCCTTGGCTGGGAGACAGCAGGGATGGAAGTGGCCACAAAGAGAACTCTCTCTCTCTCTCCCAGGTCCCAGCCAGCCCGGCCTGAGCCCCCCACCCCACCCCAGGTCAGGACATGTTGAGGGGTCTGGTTGGAGGAGATGGTCCCTTGAACATCCTATTCTAGGCAGCCACCCCCCAAATCTAATTGTAGAGTGTCGGCCCCCCATCACTGATGATTGTTTGAATGTTGCCTGTGGCTGGCATTGTGCAGATAATACTCCGTCCCCAGAACTGCCCCATCATCCCAAAAAGATGCCTGCTCTGGGAGATAATGGCTGCCCTTCCGCCTCCAGAGAATGCCAGATGCGGGGGGGGGGGGGGTCCATGGAGAGAGCGGCTGCTCCACCCTCTGGCCCTGCTTGCCACCTTGTGGCCGGGATCTCTCTCTCTCTCTCTCTCTCTCTCTCTCTCTCTCTCTCTCTCTCTCTCTCTCTGCATGTAGGGCCTGCAATAGCTGCTCTGTGCAGGATGAGCCCAGATGGATGCGGCCAAGTTGTTGCCTCCCCATACCAAATCTTGTGATCCTTCCATCATTTTGGGCTGGGTCTGTACTGCCCACTTGGCTTAGCTTCTCCAAATGCACTTCATGTTTGGGTCAAGCAGAGAGGGTGGATGAAGAGGGGTATGAGGCTTATGGGGCTCCGGCAGGCTCTCGGACAGGGGGGGGGGGACTTTTTAGAGATTGAGGGCCCAAACTGCAACCCAAAACCCACTTTTTTCCACTGCAATTTACCGTATTTTTCTGAGTTGTTGACCTTTTTGCGGGTGGGGGTGGGATTGCACAGCTTTTTTTTTTTGAGAAATGCAGAAAATAACTAACACCACTAAAATTGCTGGAAATTGCTCGCGTAAGCCCAGCAAACATGCGTCTCCAACTCACCAACAGCAGCCGTGGAACGCCACCCAACGAGCAGTCTGCAGAACATTTCCTGCTTGCAGCACTGTGTGTGTGTGTGTGGGGGGTGCGCACAACACACACACACACACCCGATGCAGCAGCAGCAGGCGGAGCGCACTGTAAGGAGCATTTCCTACCCTCCCTGGCGTGGGGTGAGCGGCTGGCCACTTTGCATACTGGGGCGATGGTGCCCGCGCTTGCAGATAGGCCTCTGAGTGCCCACTCTGGCACGCGTGCCATAGGTTTGCCACCACTGCTCTAGGACATAAGAAGAGACTGCTGGATCAGACCCACCTAGTCCAGCCTCCTGTTCTCACAGCAACTAACCAAATGCCTGAGGGAAACCAGCAATCAGGATTCGAACACAAGAGGCCTCTTCTCCCCTCCTGTGGTTTCCAGCGACTGGGGCACAAAAGCCTTGCTGCTGCCAACCACAGGGGCAGAGCAGACCCTCCAGGCTAGCAGCCACCCATCGCTCTCTCCTCTTTTCAAAGCCATCCAGGTTGGTAGCCGTCACTGCTTCCAGTGGGAGGGAGTTTCAGAGTTTAAACATGTACTGACTAAAAAATGACTTTCTTTTCTCTGTCCCGAATCTCCCAGCATTCAGCTTCCTTGGCTGTCCACAAGTTCTAAGGTGGAAGGAGAAACTCTCTCTTCATTTTCTCCAGGTCATGGCTAGAAATACCCTTTTGGAGACGAGGCAATCAGAACCGGACACAGCCTTTCAAATGTGGTTGCACCCTAGATTTGAATAACGGCATTATGACAGGAGCCGTCTTCTTTCCCATTCCTTTCCTAGTGATCCCTAGCATGGAATTGGCCCTTTTCAGCCATTTAATCTTTATTGGTTTTAAATCTTGGGAACTGGCCTTTTTCGCGGCCGTTGCAAGCTGGGCAACTCACCCCCCTCTCCCTTCTTCCTTGCAGGACTTTGGGCTGGATGTGGCCGCTTTCTGCAACCTGGTGGGAGCTGACTGCCCTGCAACATTCCTCCAGCTGGCCTTCCACTGCTGCAGAGTAAGACCCCCCCCCCTCCATTACACCCTCCCCAGACCTGAATGAGCCTTCAAGCTGCCAGACCCACCTGGCTCTATATGCCTGCGAGAGAACCGTCCCTGGGTGGCTGTGGTGGTTTTGTAGGGGCTGGGGGGGGGGGCAAATCCTGAGGAATACAGAGTCCCAGCCCCAGCCATGAGCACAAAGGCACGTCGCTGGCCTTGAGAGCAGCTTTTGGGTTCAGTTTCAAGGCAGCTTTCCTGACTTCTTCCTTCCCTTGAGAGGAGTCCAGGGAGGCCTGGCTGGACTCTGCCCCTGCTCTTGAACATAAGATCAACATAAGATCAAACCCCTGCCTGGGGTTTCCAGCAACTGGGATGCAGAAGTCTGGCTGCCTCCATCTTTGCAGGCAGAGCAGAGCCATCCTGGCTAGTAGCTACTGAGAGCCCACTGCTTCACCAATTTGTTTGTCTGGTCTTCTTTTTAAAGCCATCCAGGTTGGTGGCTCATTCCAGGCTTCCCCAAACTAAGGCCCAGGGGCCGGATGCGGCCCGCGAGGCTCTTTTATGTGGCCCCCAGCGACCCCCGCTGTTAACGGTGTGGCGCGGCTGCCCACTTCCGGGTTGCTGGAGCATCAGAAATAGCTTGTGTGCATGCGCAAGCGTCATTTCCTGAGCACTTCCGGGCCGGAGGAGGCCCATGCGCATGCACACAAGCTATTTCCAGTGTTCTGGCGACCCGGAAGTGCGCCGGAAATAACGTGTGTGCATGCGGCCCGCAGCACAATCGGCGCTGGTGACACTGGCCCTCGGTGACGTAAGTTTGGGGACCCCTGGACTATTCTAAAATAAATAAATAAATAAATTTTAATTTATACCCCACCCTCCCTAGCCAGGGCCGGGCTCAGGGCGCCTAACACCAAATATAAATTACAATAAAATGTAATAGAAACAACAACAACAACAACAAACAAACAAACAAACAAACAAACAAACAGTTAATTAAAATATGGCTTAATAGGCAGCCTCAGTATTAGCCCATAAATCAAGTCCATAAAGGGAGGAAACATCAGATATTCACCCGAGCCAGCTATCCATGCTGGTCCTACATGGGCCAGCAAAAAAGCCAAGGGAAAATGTATATACCAAATCCCACATAAGGGGTCAGAGTGAGTCCATGCCAAAGGCCAGGCGGAACAGCTCCGTCTTGCAGTCCCTGCAGAAAGATGTCCAATCCCGCAGGGCCCTGGTCTCTTGTGACAGAGTGTTCCACCAAGTCGGGGCCAGTGCTGAAAAGGCCCTGGCCCTAGTTGAAACCAATCTAACCTTGAGGCTCGGGACCTCCAAAGGGTTGTTATTTATGGACCTTAAGGTCCTCTGTGGGACATTCTAGCCTCCGGTGGCAGGGAGTTCCACAGTTGAGGTACATGTTGCCCAAAGAACTACTGTATTTGTTATTGTATAAGATGGTGCTTTTTGCTGAAAAGGGGGGGAGGGAATTGGGTGTCGTCTTATACACGGATAGCAAATGCAGAGGGGGGGGGACGCGCGATTAATGGCAGCAGCAAGCAGGAGATTGGCAGCGGCGATTGGGTGGGTGTTTGGCGGCTGTGGGCAGGTGGGCTGTTGGTGGCAGCGAGTGGGCAGACGATCGGCAGCTGTGGCGAGGTGTGTGATTGGCAGTGGCGGGTAGGCGGGTGAGCAATTGGCGGAGCAATTGACCTCCTCCCTCCCCAAAGCTAAACAACTTAATTTCTTAATTTTGGTTCCTGGCCAAGGCGACCTTTTTGTCTCCAGCAGGGTCAGCAAGGGAGCCTTGGGGCTTTGTTTTGCAAGGGCCCCCTCCCCACAGATGGTGGGTGGGTGGTCTGCTGCTGAGCCAGGTGCCTTCTCCCCCTCTCTAGATGGAGCCCACCTCGAGGCCCTCCTTCCTGGAGATCACGCAGCGCCTGGAGAGCATCTTGAAGCAGCAGCTGGCAGCCAGAGATGCCAATGCTGCCCTGCAGAGCGACAGGACCAGCACCCCGGGGAGCCCGGCCCTCTCCCTCCATGGTACCGTTCCCAGTTTGGATTTTGGTTCCTGCGTCGGCGCAGGGGGTTGGACTAGATGACCCCCGGGATCCCTTCCAGCTCTGCAATTCTGTGGTTCTCAACTCACAGCCTCTTAGGGACAAAGGCATTGGACTCTAAACAACAGCTTTAAAAAGATTCCTTTTAACCAGCCTTCTGCCAACTGCCTTGTCTTGAAGGGGGGGGGGGGGAAGCGGCGTATAATTTTTTTTTGCAAGTTACAGTGCTCCCTTGGTTCTCAAACTTAATCCGTTCCGGAAGTCTGTTCCAAAACCAAAGCATTCCAAAACCGAGACGCAAAATGGATTAATCCGTTCCAGACTTTTAAAAACAACCCCTAAAACAGCAATTTGCCATGAATTTTACTATCTAATGAGACGATTGATCCATATAATGAAAGCAATAAACAATGTACTGCAGTCACACACACACACAATCAATCAATCAGCAGCAGACTGGGTTCCACACAGTCACACACACAAAAAAGCCGCAAGAACAAAAACGCAAACTAAATAGCAGAAACAGACAGACGTCAGCGTAACACTCAAAGCGAAGCACATTCAGCTTCCAAAAATAGTTCACCAACTGGAACACTTCCTTCCAGGTTTGCCGGGTTTGGGTTCCAAGTTGTTTGAGTCCCAAGGCGTTTGAGAACCAAGGGACCACTGTAGTGTTCTATTTATTTATTGCATGCGTACATCAGCTTTTCCTCCAAGGAGTTCAAAGTGACTTGCATGTTCCTCCTCCGCAACAAGCTTGAGAAGTAAGTTGGGCTAAGAGCCAGGGACTGCCTGCCAAGGTGAGCTTCATAGCTGAGTGGGGATTCGAACCCTGGGCTCTCCCAGCTCCTAGTCCAGCACTCTAACCACTGGGCAACACTGTAGTGTCGTGGTCTTGCCACTCCTGCCCCAAAGGACTCCTGCCCTCCTGAGTAATGTGGGCCCAAGCCACAGCCTTCACTTGGTCATAGAACAGGCATCCCCAGACTTCGGCCCTCCAGATGTTTTGGACTACAATTCCCATCATCCCTGACCACTGGTCCTGTTAGCTAGGGATCATGGGAGTTGTAGGCCAAAACATCTGGAGGGCCGCAGTTTGGGGATGCCTGTCATAGAATCATAGAACGGTAGAGCTGGAAGGGAACCCAAAATGCCACCTAGACGTCGTGCTTTGAGGTCTCCCTCTGGGCGACCCCCTGACCCCCCCTTTCTCCCTCTGTTCCAGACAAAGCCGCCCAGGACCCCCTGCACCCCGCCCCGCCGCCCAGCCTGCTGGACCAGCCCCACGTGCCCCCGGACCAGCGTCTCTCGCGCAGCCAGTCGGATATGGTGCCGCCCAGAGCGCCCCCCGCCCCCCAGGAAACCCCGCAGCGGGTCAACCCCTTCTCCCAGCGCCACGACCTCCAGGGGGGCCGCATCAAGCTCTTTGACACGCCCAGCAAGTCGCTGATCTCGCTGACCTTTGACCTGCCGCCCCCCTCGCCCTTCCCGCCGGGCACCCCCATCACCCCGGAGCCAGCCGTGGAGGCGCACTGCAACTTCTCTGAGCCGGCGGCCCTCGCCCGCAGGTGCCGCTCGCTGCCCGCCTCCCCGGAGATGCCCCGCCGGGGGGTTCCTCGTCCCCCCCAACCCCTCCTGTCCCTGGACTGCAGCAGCCTGGAGCGCCCCCTCCGCTCCCCTCCCGGGGAGCTCATGGACACCAGTCCCGACAGCCCCCCCAGCGCCCTCCCTGTGGAGCTGGCCACCCCCCTGGTGCCCTCCGTGCCCAATGGCAGCTTTATTCGCACGGCGGTCTCGGGGATGCAGCCCTGGCCCTCCAATGGGCTGCTCTTGAACAACAACAGCAAGCCCCCCAGCTGGGGAGGGGGCTTCTCGGAGCTGAGCGTGCCCTCGCCTGGCTTGGGGCCTCCGCTGGAGCACGCAGGGTCGGCCCTGGCCCTGAGCGCCCCAGCTGGCGGAGGGGGCAGCGTTGGGGTCCTGGAGCAGGAGGAGGTGGTGAGCTGCCCTGCCTGCTGCCTGGGGCCCTTTGGCTTCAGCTTTGCCTCTGTCTGCCAGCGCCCCCCCGCCAGCGCCCCCGGCTACCAGAACCTCAACTGCGAAGCCAAGAGCCTGCTGTGCCCGGAGCGGCACCACAAGGGCCCGGTTCTGGCCGAGCCCAGCCTCAAGCTGCCCGAAGCACAGTCCTAAGGCTGGCAGCGGAAGGCGGGACACACAGAGCCCGGCGGGGCGAAAGGGGGGCTGTGGACCCACGACGGATCCTTCGGGCGGCCTCAGGATGCTGCAGCGCGTTGAAGGTGACGGCTGTTGCCAGTGCTTGGCCGGTTCTCAGGGCTTGACGAAGCAGAGGAGCCTGTGGGGCAGCCGTGCCAGGGCCACATTTTTGGGGGAGTGGGAGGTTAAGATTCCACCCTGTGGCCTTTTGTAGCAAAGGGGCTTCCCAGTGCCTGGAAAACCCCCTCCCCAGCCCTGGCAGGTGCTGTGGGAAGGAAAGGGGGGGTCTTTCCCCATAAGCCAGGCAGAAGTGCAATAATGTGGCCGCCCCACAGACCCCCGTGCGGTCGGACTGGGGAGGGGGGCCACACACCAGCATCCAAGAAGCCCCAAGGTTTCTTTCTGGGTGGGGGGCTTCGCCCACACCAGTGCAGTGCCTCCCCCCACAAACCCAGGCCTGGTGGGACCTTCTGGGGTGGGCTGGAAATCGTGGCCTGGGGACCAGGGGGTCTTGCCCCCCGTCATACTTGCCCTGCTCGTTTGGAGGGGAATGACAGAGGAGAAAGAGACTCTTAAGGACCGGAGGGGGGGGGTGTCAGGAGACAGAAATGGGGGCAGGGCAGGAAAATGTTAGGGCGCCCGCATGCTTGTGTGCGGGTCACATTTGGGGACTAGGAAACTGGGAGACACAAGTTTGGATCTGCAATGTTGTGGGGGGGGGGGCTCAGCCTCCTCCCTGGGTGCTCCTCCTGAGCTGTACGAGTGTCGGAGGGGGGGGTCGGTTGGGGGGAGTGTTGGGGTGGAAACTAGCTTCTGTTCCCAGCACTTCTCTCCTGCCCCCCCATGTGCAATAATGAGGAGTTCTTACGGTATTTCTGGCTGCATCTCTGCCCCCTCCTGTGTGGGGCTCAGCGTCCGTCCCCCCCCCCCCGGCCCTCCCCACTCAGTGCCCTGGTGGGATGCGGCTGCATTTTTCATAACGACAAATGCTGCTTTATGTATTCAGCTTATTTAAAGTGTTGGAGAAATAAAACATGATGATGGTTGCAATGGGCTGGTTCCTGGCATCTCAGATCTGGTTCAGGACAGGCGACAGAAAGCTCTTCATGCAGCGCAGAGTTACAACCGTGGAACTCCAGGTGTCTCAATGTCCAGGCCGGTGTGGAGATAAGGGCTGCTCAAGGAATTTTGTTGCCAGAGGATGGGATGGTACCTCACAGCTGACTGGACTTCAGCGCTTCCCGTGGGGCCCCATCCTTTCCTGCACCTGACCGGGGGGGGGGGGGGACAGCGCTGAGGGGCAGCATGCGAAAGAGGCTCAGGGCAGAGCAGGCAGCTCACCCCCCCCAGGTGGCTGCCTCTCTCGGCCTTGCAAACGGGAGGGTGAGGCTGCCAAGGAGAGTGAACCAGGGATGCCCCTCCCCATGGGGACAGGTGAGCTTGTTGGGAGCCTCAGGTGAGATCCCCACACGGTGGAAGTTGCTCCCGCTATCAGTCACCCCGCAGCAGCTGAGAAAGGTCCAGATAGTTTACTGCTGCAGATACACCTACAAGTACAAATGATCTCTATTGCTCCAAGTTGAGCCATTCAAGATGTGACATTGGGCAAGCAACACAAACTGCAGACTCACATACACCCAGACAACACCATTACTGGCCCCAACAACATCCAACATACCATCTCAGGACTATTTAATTGCTCATCCTCTAACATTGTGTATGCCATCAAATGCCAACAGTGCCCTTCAGCTCTCTATATTGGACAAACAGGCCAAACCCTACGCCAAAGGATAAATGGACATAAATCTGACATCAGGAACCACAAGACAGAGAAACCAGTAGGAGAACACTTCAATCTCCCAGGACATTCTATACAAGATCTCAAAGTAGCTGTCTTACTACAAAAGAATTTCAGAAATAGACTGGAAAGAGAAGTTGCTGAATTACAACTTATCACCAAGCTCAAAACCATGGAGGGACCTGGTTTGAACAGAGATATCGGATTCTTATCTCATTATACATGATAAGCGATCTTCAGCCATCTCAGCCCTTGCTTTTTCATGCAAAACCATTTGCAGTCGTTTTCGGTCATCAACAGCTATCAGTCAGTCAATCACCCACTTCCACCACCCTTCTGAGTGATCTCCCCTCCCCATCCCCACCCCTCCCCACCCCTCCCCACCCCTTCTCTACATAAGTGCCTGGGGACTCCCATTTCAATGTATCTGAAGAAGTGTGCATGCACACGAAAGCTCATACCAAAATAAAAACTTAGTTGGTCTTTAAGGTGCTACTGAAAGAATTTTTTTATTTTACTGCAGACTCACAGACTGACTCTCCTGAGCTGACATGCCTTCATTACAAATATAGTTGGGGCACTGGGCTGTTATAGCAACTACAGGCATAGGCAACCTCGGCCCTCCAGATGTTTTGGGACTGCAATTCCCATCTTCCCCAACCACTGGTCCTGTTAGCTAGGGATCATGGGAGTTGTGGTCCCAAAATATCTGGAGCAACTGGCTTGGCTGACCTTGCACCTGGGATTAGCTCATCCACGGGGAGATTTACATTCACGAAGGAAAGTAACCGCTTCTTGTGTCCAGTTATTGCAGCAGAACCCTGTGGCCAGAGCAGCTCCAGAAGTGGCGTCCCCTTTGGAGGCAGTGCTAGCTCCACCAGTTCAAGGTCCTGAGACGTCCCAATTTGTGCAGCTAGGACCTGCAGTGGCCTCTGCAAATTCCCAGCATTAAATGGATGCCCATGAGGAACATTTCCTAGGGGGCTAGCTAAGCAAACAACAACGGACCCCAACACAATATTAGAAATGAAATGGGTTTTCTGTGGGTCGACGTTTGCTCCGATTCAGCAGCAAACAGCGGATTTTCCCAGGAAAAGCAGCAGGAGAAAAGAAACAAAAAACCCCACCTTCTGGACCCGTGACTTGAATATTGTGGGACAAAACTCCTCCTCCTCCTCATTTTATTATTTATACACTGCCCATCTGGCTGGGTTTCCCCACTCACTCTGGGCAGCTCTCAACAGAACACTAAAAACAGAATAAAACTTCAAACATTAAAAACTTCCCTAAACTGGGCTGCTTTCAGGTGCCTTCTAAAAGTCAGATACCCGGTAGTTGTTTATTTCCTTGACATCTGATGGGAAGTGGGGGGGGGGGGGCGGGACGGGACGGGCTGAGTTGCAGGAAGCAAAGAGGAGGAATAAATGCAAATGGTAAGAATTAGGAGTTCCCCAAAGACTGGGGATTGGGAGCTGTGGTTTCTAGCTAGTTCATAACTGATCCAAAGTTAGCAGTGAGGTGACCAAGTTTGCTAATGACACTAAGCTGTTCGGGGTTGTTGAAATAAAAAGAGATTGTGAAGAGCTGCAAGGAGACCTGTCGAAAGTGAGTGAATGGGAGGGGGTGGGGAGGGCAAACGCAGTTCAATGTAATCCAGGGTCACTTTGAGGCAGAAAGTTTTGATTTCATGTCCAAGCTCATGGTTGTCTGAACTGGAAGCGATGGACCAGGAGCAAGACCTTGGGGTCATACTGGTAGTAGAGAGCTGGTTGAAGATGCTGGTTGAAGATGCCGTGGCCGCGAAAAAGGTCGAAATCTCTGCTGGGGGTCATTAGGAAAGGAAAATGAAACGGCTAATGTCATGAAACTGTCATTATACAAATCTCTGGTGCAGTGGCTGCATGTGGAACGCAGTTGTAGTTGCCACACTTCAAAACGGATATTGCTGAGGTGGGAAAGGTTCAGAAAACAGCCAAAATGACCGATCTTCCCATCTCCTACCTCTCTTTTTTATTTTTTTATAATAATATTTTATTGATTTTCCAAAAAAAAATTAGCAGAACACTAAACACAATAAAAAGAAAAACAAGATAAAAAAGAAAAATACAAATACAAATACAAAAAGCAGACAAAAAACCAAAAACATATAAAACATTATATCTTATCTTCTCACATTGTATATTTGGGACCTCCTCGGATTCCCGTTCTTGTGTTTCTTATGCATATTCCTAATTAGCAAATTCTATATCAAGATCTTAACCTTATAAAAACTCCTCCCCCCCCTCTAAATAACATCTTCACATATTCCACAGTTTTATTTACGGCTTAATTTCTACTCTAGAATATTACTTTAGCATGTTTTTTTAAATAAAATTTAAAATCTTTCCAATCTTCTTCCATCGCTTCTTCTCCCTGGTTGTGGATTCGTCCGGTCATCTCAGCCAGTTCCATAAATTCCATCACCTTCATCTGCCACTCATCAATTGTTGGTAATGTTTGTAGCTTCCAGTACTTGGCTATCAAGAGTCTCGCTGCAGTGGTGGCATACATAAAAAAAGATATATTCTTCTTGGGAATCTCCTTTCCTACTATGCCCACTTAACAAATGTGTATTTCAACACTTTCTTAAGTTCATTGTAAATCCCATCTCCTACCTCTCAACCAGGAAATGGTTGCTCAGGGCTGGCTGCCTTCTCACAAATGTATGGATGTGGCGTTTCTCTATTATCCACCGAGATGATTCCACTCTTCAGTGTTCCAGACAGAAAATACGATCCCACATTCAATGTTCCACTTCTGAAAGGTTCAAAAAGCCATTTATGAAAGGACTCCACCAGGGACAAAATCCACCCCAGCCATGAACGTTCTCTCTCACCGCACAATGGGCTGCCCCCTCAACTGTTGGCAGCGCCCAAATCTCCAGGGTGGCTGGTTGTAACCCCACATGGGCAACTGACTGCAGAAATCTAAGGCCGTAAAGATGGACAGTACGTTGCAATTGTGGAGAAGTGGCAGGTGAGAAATGAGTTGGGGGTCCCTATGCTGCTGCATGCACATGTTAAAGGAAAATCCTAGAGCTCGCTTAGGTTGTCAAACAAAGACACACTAGCCAGGAGTGTAGAAGCAAAAGAGCAGGCTGTAGGCCTGGTCTTTATTCAAAGACTCCTGCAACAGGACTTCCATGCACCACATGGCAGAAGCAGGAAGAAGTTTCCCTTTCTCCTCTGGTGAAGCATCATGCATCCATCATAGATACATCATGCATATGTCACAAACAGGGAGGGGTCTCTGGTAGAAACCGGGTCATCAGGTTTTGCCCCCAACCCTCCCTTGTCCTCCACCACACACCCATCAAGTGATACAAAGGCGATACTGTATTTACAAGTTCCTGGGCTTGCGGTCAGGTCATTGCACTGTTTTGTCCTGAGCACAAATCCATACTGTACTTGGATGGTTTGCTATTGTCCATGAGATGGCTACCTGTCTGACCCCCATCTACCAGGATGCAAGGGATTATCTCTTGTGCAAGAGGCTGTTGAGTGAGTACCTGGTCTCAGGTTTGAGGGATTATGGTTGCCCACATCCAGTGCCGGATTGACGTAGTATAAGCTCTAGTTTAGGGCCCCACTTTCTTGGGGCCCCCCCCAAAAAAAAAATTTGAAGGAAAAAACCTGGATGTACATTTCCAAAATATAAGATAAAAACCAAATGAAATAAAACCTACCTACAGCAAGTGTGTTCTGTGTTGTGTTGGCTCCTATGATGTAAGTTATGGGCCCCGCCTGCTCACCTGCTCCCTAAAATATCACGGGTTTTCTCATTTCTATATATAGGGTGCCTACATAGTTGCAGGGCAACATGTGCAAATGGCTTTAGATACCTGTTAGGTCCATGACTGACCATATAGCATATATTCAACACAAAAAACAGCAACAATTTGTTGTTGATAAAGGACAGCTGGACATAGAAAGGGCCCCATTCCCTTCAGGAGCTGAGGGCCTCATCCACCCTCAGTCCGGCCCTGCCCACATCCCAGACTCCCTCCTTGGTAGCCATTCCTTTCCTGAACAAAACAAAGATGGAATGGCATAAATCCGATACTGAAGCGGTTATATGACTTTCTGAAGTTTTCCCAGTGTACTGTACATAGATATATTCCTCAGTGAATTGTTCCATTTGGTAATGTGCAGCGGAGGCCCTTTGAATAGAGATACCGTAGGAAAAATTGTGATGAAGCGTTTTGTGGGGACATTTGCAGAAGTGATTGTGTTGATTTTGGTAGTAGGGGGGTGTACGATGTCCGCTGAAGGGGCAACCCCCCCAACCTTTACATAAATTCCAGTAACACAAACACACACCAAGTACCTTGCTGGATCCAAGACTGATCTAAGTCAGCCTCCTGTTCTCAGAGTGACCAGCCAGGCCCCTCTTGGGAAGCCACCAGGCAGGACCCGAGAGCAGCCTCTCTCTGCTCAGGCTCCCCAGCCCCTCCGATTCCCCTGAGGGGAAGCTGCCTCCGTCCTTCTTCTGCCCAGCTCAGACCCAGTTCTGGACAGGGAGTCTTCAGAGGACAAACCCGACACCCCACAGACCAGGGAACTTGGGGATCAGGCAGAATCCCATGGAGCAGGTCTGAAATGTCTACGGCAAATATCGTGCTGCAATCTAAGAAGTCTGTGCTGAGAATTTACAGTTGCCTGGCTGGGCATTTCTGTGCATTTCCTGAACTGAGAAAGACTTTTAAAACACAAGGTGCATGCTCAGCTTTCGGCATCACAGAACCCCAAAATTAGAAGGCAGGGACAAACCCAGAAGGGGGCGTCTACTGATACAAACAGGGAAATGGCTCCTCGTTTACAGACTGAAATATGTGAGGGTGGGGACTTCTCTGGTCCAGTTCAAACAGGGAGGAAAGTGGATGATAACAGCTAGATCAGGCATCCCCAAACTGCGGCCCTCCAGATGTTTTGGCCTACAACTCCCATGATCCCTAGCTAACAGGACCAGTGGTCGGGGATAATGGGAATTGTAGTCCAAAACATCTGGAGGGCCAAAGTTTGGGGATACCTAAGCTAGATGATGCTGAGGTGTGCACAGCAAGTGGAGCCAGAGGCAGGCAAGGGGAACAAAGCCTCCTCTCCTCTGGTCCCTATCCTCCTCTCCGCAGAGTCATGCAAGGGCCACACTGAGACTCAGGAGGAGGAGGAGGAGGGCTGGCTGGCTGGCCGGTGGGTCTGGCTGAGGGTTCTGGGGCAGCCTCTCCACTGCCTCCTTGGATCTTGTCTGGATTCCCCCTGTTGCCCCTGGACTGTTTTGGGCCTGGAGGGAGACTGATACCTCAGGTCTATTCCTTCTCATGGCTCTGCTTTGATTAAAGCCAAATTGGATACTGCCCTCTGTTTTCAAAAATGGGCTCCTGTAATTTGTCTCTCGCTTTGCATTGCCTGCTTCTTTTGCCAAAGTTTGTGATCCTTTTTCTTCTCACCTGGACAATTCTCTGACGGGGTCTTTGTGCCCTTCATAGCTTCCTCAATTCTGCTTGTTAACCACCCTGCCACCCTCTTGGCCCTGGTGGTTCTTTTCCCGAGAGGCTGTGGAAATTCTTTTTGCCTTCTGGGGGGACTGGATCCTTCCAATCCTGTAGTCATCCAGTAGGACCAGGCGGGAGCAAAAGGACCTTCTCTGGTGTACTTACCCTTCATAGGGGGTGCCATCAACCCAAGTGAAAACCAAATCCTTCTTCTTTTCAGACCATGTTTTTTGTAGTCCGATCCAGTATTCATTTGGCTGTTGAGTATGAGTCTAGGAGCAAAAAGTGTTTTTAGCCAGTGAGTGGAGTCAGAATTGTGATGGGTGGGTGTTATTTGGACAACGGGCTGTAAGTATCCCTGAAGGGGCGTCTCCACCCCCATCATTCTGCCTGGACATTGAGGTTCTCCTCCAAGGGCCTTCTGGCAGTTCCCTCACTGCGAGAAGCCAAGTTACAGGGAACCAGGCAGAGGGCCTTCTCGGTGGTGGTGCCCACCCTGTGGAACGCCCTCCCATGGTCGTAGGCAGGGGGGCAGGAGGGGGCAGTTGTCCCCCCTAGAAGCAGGGCAGCTGGCCAGCCTGCCCCGCTGCCCGCCCGGTGTCGTCTCCCTTCTCCCTGGCTGGCTGTGGGGCGGGTGGAGGGAAAGCCCCAGAGCCGCGCAAAGCGGTTGCCTGGCTTTCCCTCTGCCCGCCCCACAGCCAGCAAGGGAGAAGGGAGCTTTCCTTGCCCCACTGTGGCCCCTCCCCCTCCCCCTTGCCCCCCTAATTTTCATCCTGGCTACGCCCCTGCACTCTCCTATCAGATATCAAGGAAATAAACAACTATATGACTTTTAGAAGACACCTGAAGGCAGCCCTGTTTAGGGAAGTTTTTAATGTTTGAAGTTTTATTCTGTTTTTAATGCTCTGTTGAAAGCCGCCCAGAGTGGCTGGGGAAACCCAGCCAGATGGGTGGGGGTATAAATAATAATAATATATTGTTATTATTCTCATCCCTGGGGTCCTAAGGAGCTGCTGTTTCTGCTCCCCTTGACTGCATTTGTCCTGCTTCCATTTCATTTCCTCGTCTCTGAGACTTCCCCTTCCCCGTCCTTTCTTCCTGACAGCCAAAATGCCTCTTTCCTCAAGTGTGGTTAAACCCTGCTCACTTTGGCAGGTTTACATTCAAGGTCCTTCCTGATTCAGGGATGGGATTTCACTGAAAGGCTGGCTAAAACAGGGGAGGAAACCTTTTCTTAGCAGTGCCTTGCAGTGACGTTGTGAGGTCAGGGGGAGCCAAACGGGTTCCCCCACCCCTAGTGCCGAATATCCTTGCTCTGCAGGTGGGGGTGGGGGTGGCCTATCCCTAGAGGTCCCTCTGGTCCATTTTGCTCAACAGAGCAAGTTGTGGGTCATGGCTGACCATGAATGAGCAGCAGGCCAGATCATTCCTGCTTCACTCCTCCCTTGGCAGGAGGAGCAGCAGCAACAGGAGAGGAAGCCAAGCTGAGCGCAATGTCTGGACTGGGGTCTCCATTTGGGTTTGTTCAAGGCAGGTGAAAATACCTGTCTCGGTTCAGAACCAACTGTTTGTTCACAGCAAGCCAGGAACCATTGCTAACAGCGGAGTGGGAACTGGGCCACACTGCACATCCCTCGCTCCCCGTGTTCTCATTGCTTCCACTTCTGTGATTTTGACTTCCCGTTCTATGATTTGGGTCCCCATCTTGGGCGGAACTGGAGATCAACACGCTTACTGGCCAGGAAGGCTTGACTCTGGACTCGACGTCCCCTCCCCGCCCTCGCTTTATGTTTGAGCTACTGTACTTGTATCCTACACTTATTACCTCCTCGTCCCTTGCTATTACACCATCCCATAATTCCCTTGCACTCCAGGGCTTTAAAATAAGCAGCTGAGATGATCTGGCTTGGCAGGCTTCCCTGCTGTTTCTCCAGCTCTTCCTTTCGGATGAAGGTGAAGCCCACAGGCATTTCCACCTGAAGATCTTCCATCCATGAGGACAGCAGCCTGGATGGAGGAGGAGAAGAAGGTCAAGAGAGCGGCTTTCAGCTTCTGAGCAGCTGAGACTCTCAGGTGGCCTCAGGGTGGCAGCCAAGCCCTGCTGGGACACAGACCTATCCTGCCCATCTGCTCAGAGCCTGTGTGCCGCTCCAGGATATCTCGATTTGGGGGGTGAGATTCATAATAAACAACTATCAGACTTTTAGAAGACATCTGAAGGCAGCCTTGTTTAGTTTTAAAAAAAATGTTTGATGTATCGCTTAATAATAATAATAATAATAATAATAATAATAATAATATTCTGTTGGGAGCCATCCAGAGTGGGTGGGGTATAAATATTATTGTTGTTGTTGTTGTTGTTGTTGTTGTTGTTGTTGTTGTTGTTGTTGTTATTAGCATCCTGGCAGATTCCGATTTGGTGCTCTTCAGCAACAAATCTTTCTAGTGGCTTTCCAGAAGAGAATCTGTGCTAGGTCCAGTTCATGCGATATTATAGAGCAGCAATGTCCAAATGGTCGACTGCGATAGACAGGTAGATCTCCAGGGTGCTCCAGGTTGATCGCAGGAGCCAAAAAAGTGACCCTCCTGTTTCTCCTTAGCGCTCACAACGTGCCCTGTCCCTGGCGCTACATCCCATCATTGCTGCCAATTGGGGGAATGAGGGAGGGCGGGGGCCTGTAGGACAAGTGTTTCAATTCAATCCTTCCTCCCCAAATCTCAACAACTAATGCCGACTCTGGTCTGTCCCCCTGAAAAAGCTCAATGCCAATGGGTAGATCACTGCCAGTTTTGTTATACTGGGAGTAGATCACATTCTCTGTAGAGTTGGACGTGCCTGTTAAAGAGAAGAAGTGATGATGGGTGGTGCCTGGTGGCTGCTGGGCACAAAAAGCAACTTGTGATCTGGGAGATTCGCCCCAGAGGCTGTGGGAGAGTTTCAGCTTCATTTTGTATGTTCCTGGGATGCGGTGAGTGGGTCACACTGAGCACAGAGGTGGTGCCCCCTCCCAGCCCATCAACAGGCCACACCCCTGAAATAAATGCTCATCTGTCTCAGCAATGAACAGGGTCAGGGCTCCCCCAAGAGCCACATGTGGGATGCGCTACATAGATAGCAGTCAAGTACAACATTCCTTGTTTTTCTAGCATGGACATGCAAGGGGATGTTTGGTCCAGTCAGTCAGAACTTCCCGTTTCCTCCTGGGCTGGGAGATACTTCCTTTGCATGTGACTAGAGGTGGAAGTGACCTTACCTGTGCAGGTAACAAAAAGGACAAGGTACACAACCATTTCTCTCTCTTTTTGACTTCCTCCATCGTAGGACCAGCAGCCTTTTAGCTAGAAATGATCTGTTGGCCAACAGAGGACAAAGGGGCTATATCCATATGGGATAGATCAGGCATCCCCAATCTTCGGCCCTCCAGATGTTTTGGACTACAATTCCCATCATCCCTGACGACTGGTCCTGTTAGCTAGGGATCATGGGAGTTGTAGGCCAAAATATATGGAGGGCCGCAGTTTAGGGATGCCTGGGATAGATCCACATGCACTTTGTAACTAAGTCTGCCTTCAGGGATCCATCTGTGAACTGAATGTGTGAGTAAACTTCTTTTATATACTTTACACCAGATTGTGTCGTGTTTATTCTTTTAAGAGAGTTATACAGTAAGGGGACTTGCCAGGAATCTAATATTAAGAGGCTTAAACAAGCCTGCAACCAGCTACCTGCTGTGCATTTAAAACTCTGCCAAGTAAAGGAACTTGCTAGCACATTAGGAAGAAGATTAATAAACAATATATTCTCTCCTGCCTCCCTGAACATTCCCACCCCACAGACCTACCCATCTGCTGGCAAGAAGTGGCTTGGCCCAGCGCTCTCTCAACTTGCTCCTTCTCCCGCTTCAGATGCGTCAGGTTGTGGTCCGCTTGCCTCACTTGGTCTCCCAGCTGCTGCTGTGTCCTGTTCCCATCCCTCCAGCTCTCCTCCAGGGCCTTCCGGGTGAAACGGAGATCTCTTTCAGCCTCGCGGAGCAGCTCCTGAGAACGGGACAGGCCCCCCTCCAAGGTGCTGACTCTCTGGGCCAGGAGGTTGCTCTGGGCCGTGTGGTTTAGGGATTCCCGCTGGAGTTGCTGGGAGACCTGCCCATCTGCAGAGGGGAAGGGGGGGACACCAGGTTGGGCTCTTCCCTGGCAGGACCACCCAGAACAGCCAAAGCAGCTGGTCTCCCTTTTACCTGGCTTTTCCCCAGGGGACCACACCCCTGCAAGGTGGGCCTCATGAACTACATTATTCAAATGCACCTTTTCATGGCCCGAGCCCAGGGCAGAGAGGGCAAGCTGTGAGCCAACTGTGATTCCCCCCGCCCCCCATTGATTGGCTTTTCCCAGGGTGATGGATTTGGGCAGGGGGCCCCCACTACTCACATCGGACCCCCAGTCCTATGGCGGTGGTGAGAAGGAACAGGCAGGTGGCCAACAATGCCAGGATGGCGTACCAGGTCGGACGGTCTGACTCTGCAAGAGAAACTCACTGGGATCAGCTGGGGGTTCTTACTGACTGCTTTGAGCCCCAAAGCTGCCCGGTTGCAGCTGGGAAATGACCACTTGCCCCCTGGTCATAAGCATGTTCAGGACTGTGTGTCTGTGCTGCGTATGAGAAGGAGGCAAGAAGGTGGACTCGCGCAGGGATGGATCCTGCCTTCAGTGCCCCTCGCTGTGAAGGCCTTCCTGAAAATGTTGAATGACTAGTTGTTGAGGAATGAGCATGTTTTGAAATGGGTGCAGACAAGCCTCATCCTCTGGGGAGTTTGGCTCTGTTGCAGAAAATACCCCCCCCCCTTTATAACAGCTCATCCAGTCATTGTTCTGTAGTAAAACTGGGCACTGGGAAGAGAATTAGCTGAGTGGCAGAACAGCTGCTCTGCATGCAGAAGGTGCCAGGCTCAGTCCCTGGTGGCATCTCCAGGGAGGGATGGGAGAGGCCCCAGTCTGAAACTGCGGAGGGCTGCTGCCAGCCTGGGGAGACAATGCTGGGCTGGGTTGCCAAACACTCTGTGCTCCAAAGCTATGGTTTTCCCAATAGTGATGTATGGAAGTGAGAGCTGGACCACAAAGAAGGCTGATCACCGAAGAATTGATGCTTTTGATTTATGGTGCTGGAGGAGACTCTTGAGAGTCCCATGGACTGCAAGAAGATCAAACTTATCCATTCTGAAGGAAATGAGCAGCCCTGAGTGCTCACTGGAAGGACAGATCCTGAAGCTGAGGCTCCAATACTTTGGCCACCTCATGAGAAGAGAAGACTCCCTGGAAAAGACCCTGATGTTGGGAAAGATGGAGGGCACTAGGAGAAGGGGACGACGGAGGACGAGATGGTTGGACAGTGTTCTCGAAGCTACTAACATGAGTCTGACCAAACTGCGGGAGGCAGTGCAAGACAGGAGTGCCTGGCGTGCTCTGGTCCATGGGGTCACGAAGAGTCGGACACGACTAAATGACTAAACGACAGCAACAAATGGAAGATGTCTGGAATCTAGATCCCAAGCAGGAAAATGATTAGTCTCAGAATACGGCTTTCCCCCTAAAAGGCAGCGATCCCACCTCTCAAGCATCCATAATGATAGCTCAGCCTTCTCCCTCCATCTCCTCGGCTGTCTTCAAGTTGCCCAGGGAGGAGATGCGAGAAGACTTGGCGGTGCAGACTGAAAGTTGGAAGCAAAGGGAGAGGGAAAGATAAAGGCCCGGATTCCACGAACCCGACACTGAGGCGCAAGGGGTCCAGCAAACTGCATTGGGATCCCCCTCCCTCGCCTCTCCCTGGGCTCCCCCAATCAGCTCTGGGTGGTCAGGAGAGCCCCCAGGACAACATGCAAAGGGAGGAGAGCAAGCGGGGATCGGAAGGGGATTTTCATTTTTGTGGGGGGTAGGGGATTTTATTTTTATTTTTTTATAAGACATGTATGAGAGATAGCTGGGCGGACACCCTCCCCTGTCTTCTCTCGTTACTCTAGAGCCCACTGGTGGCAGAGGTGGGTTCGGGGGGGGGGGGAGGGGAATAAACCCAGCTATAAAATGGACCACCTTCAACTATTCACCCTGCATGGGACTCTCTCGTGGCAGGAGGGGGCTCATGGGGGTGGGTGGGAAAGGGTGGCTGAATATGATATGTATGTCTTGTTTTATCTTATAAAATTAATAAAAATTATTATATATATAAAATAAGACCAAGCGGGGATCGTTCCACCTGGCAAGCAGAAGAGCAGGAGTCTGGACTCTGAAGGCTCCTTGGTGGCAGGTGATGTTGTCAATGGATGTGGAGGATGAATGTGGAGGACAAGGGGCTGCATTGCAAGGAGGACTTCTGCCGGGGGCCTGTGGATTTAATGGTGATTAGATACCTGGCACAATACTCAGACTGACTTACTTTCTGAGTATATTTCACTTTACAAGGTCCTTGTAAGCATAGCTCCGAATGCTGAAAGTCACATGCATGTGGAGTATTATTGTTTGGCTTATGTATTAATTATTTGAGCAGACAAAACCAGCTGGACAGATGGGTGTTTTAATGGTATTACCTGACCAGAAGACGAGGCAGGTCAGAAATCTATTGAGAGAAGTAGCCCTTTCATCATCTTGAACTTGTATTTTAAGTTTCTCAGATAAATGGAAAACCTTCCTTATCTATGACGTTTTCTTACTTCTGCAAAACACCAGAATGAGTCATATTTGCTTGATTAAAAAAAGTTCCACTTACAGTAAATAAGGAAAATAAAATGCAGACTTTGCATTTTAAATGTCAGTGGTCTCCAGACGTGCTGATTTGCTAAGCAAAGTGGCCCTCGGTGGAAAGGGAAACTGGGTTGGGCGACTCCAGGCAATCTGTTTGTTGCGTAGTTACTTGCACCAAACTTAGGTGAACTTATTTATTCAGCATTTAGGTAGAGGTAAAGCATTTGGAGGTCTTTAAGCGGAGGCTTGACAGGCATATGTCAAGAATGCTTTGATGGTGTTTCCTGCTTGGCAGGGGGTTGGACTGGATGGCCCTTGTGGTCTCTTCCAACTCTACGATTCTATGATTAGGAAGAACTTCCTGACAGTAAGAGCTGTTTGACAGTGGGATTTGCTGCCAAGGAGTGTGGTGGAGTCTCCTTTAAGCAGAGGCTTGACAGACATATGTCAAGAATGCTTTGATGGTGTTTCCTGCTTGGCAGGGGGTTGGACTGGATGGCCCTTGTGGTCTCTTCCAACTCTAGGATTCTAGGATTTGTTCTGAATTGTTTGTGATTGCTTGCCCTTAGTCATTTGTTCACCCCACACTTTTTAATAATAATAATAATAAATAATAATAATAATAATTTATTTATTATTTATACCCCGTCCATCTGGCTGGGTTTCCCCAGCCACTCTGAGCAGCTTCCAACAGAAAAATAAAACAATTGATTAAATATTAAAAGCCTCCCCAAATCCGTTTCCCCATCACTTTCCAAACCAAGAAAACGCAGATTCTTTCCCTTTTTAAGTCTGATCCTTTTAAAAAATGGATTTGCTGCAGTTGGGTGTCAGAGTCCCGTAATCTGTGCATACCTAAATGTCTCCTGCAAAACAGTGGCAACCTGGAGGGGCCCTTTGCTCGCTTGTTTACTTAGAAGAGTTCTCTAAAGCAGGGCACTTCAGAAGAGCACAATATTGCACAAAACCAGTCATCATCTTGAAACAACCTGCTCCTCCCCCCCCCCCGCAACATGTGGAATAAAATGTGGTCCCTACTTTTAAAGCTGAGGTTTCGCACTCCCAGATTTGGAATTGTGTTTTGAAGCTGCCTGCCTGTGCCGGATAAAAGACTGGATACTGCTGGAAAAAACACAGTTGCTAGATTTGGAGGGTCATGATGTCAAACATGGCTGGCATGCTTGTACTGTATCTTGTATGGCAAAGCAGGAATATGTAAAAGCTTTGCCAACTGTGTTATTAGAAAAATAATAATTAGGGTGTGTGGAAAATACAAAAAAATTAGAAAATAAAACCCCAAGGTGGTGATCCCCAATAGAAGCTGAGACAAGGAAAAATAATGAGTGGTAACTGGGGTACCTATAATGATACTTTTCAGGAGAATAAAAAAATGAAAAAAATGAAGAGATTAAAGAATGTTTCGGACTGGCTAAACTTTCATCAAATCAATTCAAAATGTAAGGTGAATAAGAAATGGGGATTTGCAGAAAACCATCACAATTCGAAAAAGAAATATTAAGACCTAGAGTTAAAAATTTATCTCAAATGTATAGGATATTGTTAGATTGGGAAACTAAATAAAAATTTGTGAAATCATCTATGATCAAACGGGCACAAGATGCGAGTCACAATATTAATCTGAACCTGTGAGAACATTTGTTGAAAATAAATTTGAAATTCACTGCTAGTTTAAACTGTTTGAAAATGATCCACAGGTGGTACTTGATGCCAAGTAAACAAGCTAAAATGTTTAGAACTAAAATGGCCCATGCTAGAAATGTAAAGAAACAATTGGCACATTTTATCACTCATGCTGGTCTTGTAGAATAATTAAAGAATTACGGGAGGTGGTTTGTAACCTATTTAAGAAAATGTTTAAAAGAATGTTTCCTAAAAATCCAGAAGCCTTCCTTCTGGGAATAATAACAATAGACCCCCCCCCCAAAAAAAATATATCAAACTACTCTATGGATGTGACTACAGCGGCCCGAATTCTGGTAGCACAAAAGTGGAGAACAGTACCATCAAGAGAATATATAGAACTTGCCAGTATGACAGATTAATAAAGACGCTATGAATTTATAAGAGGACTGGACATTATATATAGAATATATATGGAAAAACATTTTAACAAGAAAATAAGTGTGACTAACTGAAAAAAGAATGCTCAGCAGTGGAGGTGACAAAGTGGGACAGGGGTAAGGCAATGAAAATAATTTAGTAGAATAAGAAAACACAGTCAAAAAGACAACAGACAGGAAACCAGAGAAAGAGTCGACGGGGAGTTAAAATTAAGGTTTATAAGAGTTAATTAAACTGGAGGAATAAGTTATGTTGCTATTATTATTTACAAATTATTTATATTATTTACAAATTAAAAATTGTCCAGTAGCACCTTATAGACCAACTAAGTTTGTTCTGGTATAAGCTTTTCATGTGCATTCACACTTCAGGGTTTATTTTATTTTATTTTGACTGCGTCAGAAATAAAACCAACACAGCTGAATCTATTATTATTTACATTATTATTATTAGGCGGTGGAAGACAGGAGTGCCTGGCATGCTATGGTCCAACAATTATTTCTTTCCCCACTCTTTCTTACTGTTATGGGTCTGACTGTAACATATTATGCATTGATGATATGATAAAACAGAAAAGCAAAAAATAAAAAATAAAAACCACTAAATAGGCAGAGTAGACAGACACCAGCCTATGCCCCCCATGCTTTTTACGGAGCCCATGGCAAAAAAAATAAAATTGGTTTGTTAAAATTTAGTTGATAAAATAAGAAAAGTATTAGGACATAATTTGTGAGACCCTCCCCTCCCCCGAGATTTTGACTACCTGGGACCCTCCACAGGGTTTAATCCAGCACTGGTGAAGAGCCTCCCATTTGGTGGAGGAGGAAGGATGGCCATCTCCAGACCCCCCCTCCTTCCTTCTCTGGCAGCATCCTCCTAGTGGGGAGGGTACCAGATACTCACCTCTTGCGTCTTCTGGTTTCCTGGGGGTCTCCTCCTCCTCCTCTTCCTCCTCCTCCCCCCTGGGCCTGGGCCCCTGGATGTTCTCATAGGTGAGCTCCCCATCATTTGGCTCTGGAAGACAAGGTGGTGTGAGGAACAGGTGGTGACATGGGGGGGGAGCTGGGGGGGAGATCTGGGCTGGCTGCACCTCTACCTTCCTCCTGGCTCTCCTCCCTTCGAAGGACCTTCGCAAATCTCAGGTCAGCGTAAGTCACCCCCTGAGACATCCTGGGAGCTCCAGCCCTGCCCCTGAGATGCCCCTGGGGTGGGGGAAGCAGTTGCTTGGGCTTCACATGCTCTACACAGGAAGAGTGGGGCTGGGCCACTGGTCCTCAGGAGCAGATGGGACCCACAGAGCCTCAGATCCAGACTCCTGCTGCCCACGCTCTGTGAGGTGGGGTCTGGAAGGGAACGCCCTCCCCTGGTCCCCAGAGGGCAGGCAGGTGCCTGATGTGCTCGCTGTCTGCCCCTGCAGAGCAAAGCATGTGCCGTGGGCTGAGTGTGGGGCCACAGTTCACTGGTTAAGTGTAGACCTCGTGCGCATGAATGAGGACGTGGGCTCATTTCCTTCCTCTTCCAAAGTATAGCCATTCAAGCAGACTCTTCTAGAACTACAAGACTCTGGTGAATGTTCCTGCCACATCAGAGGCAGGAGTATGAGCTACCGTATTTTTCCGTGTATAAGACTATCCCCCCCCCCCATTTTTGTAGTTTAAAATAAGGGGTCATCTTATAAACAGATAGTGCATTTTCTTAATTTTGAATCTCCCAAAATAGGGGGGTGTCTTATACATGGGGGGTGTTATACACGGAAAAATACGGTATATACAAAATATTAATTCAAGAAGGATACTGATAAGCTGGAACGTGTCCAGAAGAGGGCAACCAAAATGGTCAAAGGCCTGGAAACGATGCCTTATGAGGAACAGCTTAGGGAGCTGGGTATGTTTAGCCTGGAGAAGAGAAGGTTAAGGGGTGATATGATAACCATGTTCAAATATATAAAAGGATGTCATATAGAGGAGGGAGAAAGGTTGTTTTCTGCTGCTCCAGAGAAGCGGACACGGAGCAACGGATTCAAACTACAAGAAAGAAAATTCCACCTAAACATTAGGAAGAACTTCCTGACAGTAAGAGCTGTTCGGCAGTGGAATTTGCTGCCAAGGAGTGTGGTGGAGTCTCCTTCTTTGGAGGTCTTTAAGCAGAGGCTTGACAGCTATCTGTCAGGAATGCTTTGATGGTGTTTCCTGCTTGGCAGGGGGTTGGACTGGATGGCCCTTGTGGTCTCTTCCAACTCTATGATTCTATGATTCTATGAATTGAGGGGAAATTTGTCCATCTTACGGCCACAAATATTCCCTAGGAAATGAACTTTCAAGTAATAATCTCTATTAGAAATAGAAAATGGAAGACCCTTTGGGGGCTTTTAAAAGAGTTTTGGTCCAATGAAGGGAATCCTTTTGAAACTCTTAGGTTGGATATTTCCCCTTTGCAAATATCCCACAGGATCCCAGGGGCAACATCAACCTGTGGGAGGGGATGTGGGGAGACTGGATCTTACAAACGTATATGGTAGTTTTTCAGTTCCGCTTACCCGTTCTGTGTTCTGGTATTTAAAGAATTGAGTTTCACCTTGTTGCCTGCCATTCCAGTCTCCAAGCAGTGGGAAATTCCAGGGGTTCCTGGTGTTTATGCAGGGTCCGAGTTCCTCACAAAGTGGGGCAGCAGAAATGGAAATAGCCATGCAATGGCGCACTGCCTTGGGCTTGAACATTGAGCATGCATGGGCAATAGCCCCGGCTGAAAAGCTGATGTGCTAGAAGCATGCAACCAAAGAACTTCTAGCCCCCATCTTTTCTATGATGTGTGGTAACAGTTTTTTGATTAGTTACAGGTAGGTAGCTGTCTTGGTCAGCTGTAGTCGAAGCAAAATTTAAAAAATTCCTTCCGGTAGCACCTGAGAGACCAACTAAGTTTGTCATTGGTATGAGCTTTCATGTGCAGGCACACTTCTTATATGTGTCAAAAAGATTGTGTTTATAACCCTCCCCCAAGATTTCATGGTCATATGTGGAAAGATTTTATTTGTGTGTGAACTGTAAGAATCTGATATGTTTAAGCAACATGGTTGCTGGTCTGTGAGTGATGTTGTCTTTGTATATGGGGAAAATGAATGTTCCTAAATATTTTCCCCAGAGAGTTTGGGCACCACCACTGCATCAGCCAGCACAGCCGAGGGGTGGGGGGTTTTTTGGGGGGGAGGGGAGGGTCCCAGCAACACATACTTGGGATCTGGTTTTCCTGGTATGAAAGTCCTTGGAGTTGGTAGGCATTTTCTCTGATAGAATTCTCTCTCTTTTTTATTTACATGCACACACACATGCTGAGCATCAGATGGAAGGGGTTTCACAGCATTAGCCAACAGCCAAGGCAAGCAAGCCAATGGGGGTAAGCTTCTACAGCAGCGGTGTCCAAACTTTTTTCCAAAGAGGGCCAGATTTGATGAAGTGAAGGGCCGCGAGGGCCGACCAAAGTTGTTGAGCTTTTTTTTTAGGATTGAAGTTGTTGAGTTTTTTTTTTAGGATTTTACCCCAGGAAATAAACTGCCACAGGGGCCAGGCTAAACCAACCAGTGGGCCGGATTAGGCCCCCGAAACAGACTTTCGACATGCCTGTTCTGTGTGATACAACCGTTTTCCTTTCTGAGTGGTGGAGTCTCCTTCTTTGGAGGTCTTTAAGCAGAGGCTTGACAGCCATCTGTCAAGAATGCTTTGATGGTGTTTCCTGCTTGGCAGGGGGTTGGACTGGATGGCCCTTGGGGTCTCTTCCAACTCTAGGATTCTATGAGTATTCCCTCCCCTGTTTGATCCCAAGCTGTTACATTAGATAAACTTATCTGGATTGTGTTCATACAATGTTGCATGGGTCTTTCTAAGTGGTTACGTATTGCCTATTGCAATGACAAACCTACCGGTTAGACAGCATCTTAAAAAGCAGAGACATCACCTTGCTGACAAAGGTATGGTTTTCCCAGTAGTGATGTATGGAAGTGAGAGCTGGACCATAAAGAAGGCTGATCGCCAAAGAATTGATGCTTTTGAATTCTGGTGCTGGAGGAGACTCCTGAGAGTCCCATGGACTGCAAGAAGATCAAACCTATCCATTCTGAAGGAAATCAGCCCTGAGTGCTCACTGGAAGGACAGATCCTGAAGCTGAGGCTCCAATACTTTGGAAGAGAAGACTCCCTGGAAAAGACCCTGATGTTGGGAAAGATGGAGGGTACAAGGAGAAGGGGATGACAGAGGACGAGATGGTTGGACAGTGTTATAGAAGCCACAAACTTGATTCTGACCAAACTGCGGGAGGCAGCGCAAGACAGGAGTGCCTGGCGTGCTCTGGTCCATGGGGTCACAGAGAGTCGGACACGACTAAACAACAACCTATTGCCTTCAGGATCATTTCAAATTGTTCCTAATTTCTCTTAATTGTTATACTTATTGATATTCATTTGATACATTTTGATCCCTTTGGGGCCCAGTTTTGTGGGAAAGTGGCATGGAAATGGATGGAATCCCCCCCCCAATGTACTGTATTTGGCTTGGCATAGTTTTGCCATTCCCTAGACAGACAACAGTTGATGCTTATGGCTCATGAGGCCACTGAGAATTCCAGGAGCTCAATGCTGCTGGGCCAAACCAGGTCTGCAGCTCATAGGCTTCAATTGCAGGTTAAGATTGGGTCTGGAACACAAATTTAGTCCCCATCCTTCCCCCTCAATGAGTTCTGCAAGGGAGCAACACTGAGGATGAGCAGAGGAGGAGGAGGAAGCTAACAGCCAGGACCACCCCCTTGCACAGGCCGGTGGGGAGTTGGGGGTGGAGACAGCGGTTGGGGGGCATGAGGCCATCACCTTCCAAGGGCAGAGGTGCCAACTTGAATACAATATTGTAGGGGCCCAGGTAAGCCCCACCCCACATGATTGATCACATGATGCAGTGCACACACACCATTTGAATGGAATGCCCATCAGCTTTGTGGGAGCCCAGCTCCCTCAAATAACCCCCTATGTCCAAAGGAGTCTGTTCAACTGTTGAATGGCTCTTATTGTTCTTCCCAATATGGTTGGAATCCCTAAACTCCCCATTTAGGGACTAAGAATCCCCCACGTTCAGTATTGGTCAGAGAAGAATGAGCTAAGGCAGGATCCAGAGAAAGCAAGGCAGATCTTTATTTATTATTCTGTTGCAACAGCTATACCCCCCTCCCTTGGTGCGAGGTGAGGACCCAGAAAAAAAGGTGTGCAGGAACTTTTAAAGGCTTTAGAAATTGCCCAGCCCCTTAGCCAAGGACCACCCATAAAGAGTGGGTCTACAACAGAAATTTGAGTGTGTGGTTTTTCTGCTGTCTGCCCAGATATCCAATAATTGTGTGCTGATTGTCCTATCTGGCCAGTCTGGGCCATTCTTTTGAAATGATAAATACCTTAATTCCTGAATCCCATTCACCAATTTCCTTCTTCTTTCTTCTTCTTTGGCGGCCCCTCATAGCCGAGTAAGATTGTCTTCCATAAACACAGTTTGAACAATGAGTCCGTAAGTGACAGTGGAGGCCAATTCTGGATCCACAGGTCCTTCCACAGTGGGGACATCGGTTTCCGGGCAGGAGTGGATCACAGTGAAGTTTTGCCAAACGTGCTGTCACGGTCCGGGTTACAGGCAGTTGGAGTCCCAGCTTGGTATGTCGGGACCAGGGTAGAGGTCAGGAATCAGGAATCAGCAGTCCAGGGATCAAGAAACCAAGAGTCCACAAATCAGGATACCAAGAATCAGGAAGCCAAAGCACAGCTAGGTGGGTAGCATGTTGCTGTGGCAAAGAGCCAGAGGGAAACGCTGGTCTTATATACCCCTCCCGGCTCTTGCCACCAGGTGCTCCGAGTCTCCTGTCAAGCCTCACCTATGCGGCCGCGCCTTGCCCTTCCAGGCCAAACTCAGGAAGGCCCCAGTCCTGCGAGGCCCTAGCAGTCACAGGGCCTGGCTCCTGCATGCACTCCTGACACGTACCTTCCTCTTAGCACGTTTCTCCTGAGTTCAAGCGTCTTCAAAGCCCTTGGTAAAGGCTGTTCTCCAACTGGAGCGCTTGCAGGCCAGTGTTTCCCCGTTGTCGGTGTTTATGCTACATTTTAAAAGATTTGCCTTGAGAGAGTCTTTAAACCTCTTTTGTTGACCACCAGCATTACACTTTCCATTTCAAAGTTCAGAATAGAGTAGTTGCTCTGGAATATGATCATCAGGCATCCGCACAACATGACCAGTCCAACAAAGTTGATGTTGAAGAATCATTGCCTTCACACTGGTGAACTTTTCCTGTCTTCCTAAGTGATGTGTAAAATTTTGCAGAGACACCACTGATGGAATCTTTCGAGGAGTTGGAGATGGTGTTTATAAGTGGTCCACGTTTCACAAGAGTACAGTGAAGTTGGCAGTACAGTGGTACTTCGGGTTACAGACACTTCAGGTTACAGACTCCGCTAACCCAGAAATAGTACCTCGGGTTAAGAACTTTGCTTCAGGATGAGAACAGAAATCGCACGACGGCAGTGGCAGCGGGAGGCCCCATTAGCTAAAGTGGTACCTCAGGTTAAGAACCGTTTCAGGTTAAGAATGGACCTCCAGAACTGGTTAAGAACTTAACCTGAGGTACCATTGTACAATAGCTTTGTAAACAAGCACTTTGGTTTCCCTGCGAATGTCCCGGTCCTCAAACACTCTGCATTTCAATCGGGAGAAAGCCGCACTTGCAGAGCTCAGGCGATGCTGGATTTCGGCATCAGTGTTGGCCCTTGTGGAAAGATAACTGCCCAGGTAGGAGAAGTGATTGACACTTTCCAACTTTACACCATTGAGTTGGATTTGTGCCGCTGCAGAGGGGTTGTTTTGGTCATTCGGGGCTATTCTTTTGAAATTGTAAATACCTTAGTTCCTGAATTCCATTCACCAATTTTATACCCACTGATATACAGAAGATGCTCTGTTGACAGGTCCCCTCTGCTTAACAGATATTTGCCAGACTGGTTTTGCAGACCCCTCCTTTCAAGCAGTTTATTTATTTACAGGATTTACACTGAAATAGAACAATCTGGAAAGTCATTCCCCTCTCCCCAATATACTTCCTGCTTTTGCAGAGAAAGATTTGAGGTCCTTTAAGAGAGTCAGCATGGCTCCGGGATTGCTCTCCTGCACCATTTCAGAATACAGTGGTACCTCTGGTTATGAACGCTTCAGGTTATGAACTCCGCTAACCCTGAAGTAGCTGCTCCTGGTTGCAAATTTCCCCCCAGGATGCAAACAGAAATTGTGTGGCAGGAGACCCCATTAGCGAAAGCGCGGCTCAGGATAAGAACGGTTTCAGCTTAAGAATGGATCTCCGAATGTCTCAACAAGCAAGATTGATGTGTAACAATGGAAAAATTATGAGACACTGCATTACCTTTGTAAACCAAGAAAATCCTCAATAATAATAAAAAAGCAAAATGAAGAAGAAGAAGAAGAAGAAGAAGAAGAAGAAGAAGAAGAAGAAGAAGAAGAAGAAGAAGAAGAAGAAGAAGAAGAATAGATGTCAAGAACAAATTAAGTTCGTAACCAGAGGTACCACTGTATGGTTTCTATGTGTGCCCACATTGTGTATTGATAAACATTGATTTTATTGTTTTGACAATTAGAGGGGAGTGTGCTTTGGTTGTTCTCATGTCATACGCTAGTGGTGATGGCAGGGGGGCGGGCGGGTTCATTGCTGGAAAAAGCCATGCTGGATCCTTCAGAGAAGGCCTTGCCTGTCGGGGGTCTTTGCACATAATTTGGCCCTACTGAGCTCACAATGGTTATGGATATCGAGCTTTCTTCTCACAGATAAATCTTTTTACATCCGAACAGCCACACTGTTCCAGGGCTCCTTGGCTCATTCGAATGCAGTAGCCTCCTCTATAATCACAAGTCCCAAAATTTTCAGTTCTAGAAAGACAAAGACGACTGTCAAGGCAAAAAGCCCAAACCCCTCCTCACCATTCATCATTATCTCAGGTTACAGGTAGGTAGCCGTGTTGGTCTGGGTCGAAGTAAAATAAAAAATTCCTTCAGTAGCACCTTAAAGACCAACTAAGTTTTTATTTTGGTATGAGCTTTCGTGTGCATGCACACTTCTTCAGATACATTGAAATAGGAGTCCCCAGGCGCTTATGTGGAGAAGGGGTGGGGAGGGGGAGGGGAGGGGGGATCACTCAGAAGGGTGGTGGAAGTGGGTGATTGACTGACTGATAGCTGTTGATGACTGAAAACGACTGCAAATGGTTTTGCATGAAAAAGCAAGGGTTGAGATGGCTGAAGATCTCAAAGTAGCTGTCTTACTACAAAAGAATTTCAGAAATAGACTGGAAAGAGAAGTTGCTGAATTACAACTTATCACCAAGCTCAAAACCATGGAGGGACCTGGTTTGAACAGAGACATAGGATTCTTATCTCATTATACATGATAAAGCGGTCTTCAGCCATCTCAACCCTTGCTTTTTCATGCAAAACCATTTGCAGTCGTTTTCAGTCATCAACAGCTATCAGTCAGTCAATCACCCACTTCCACCACCCTTCTGAGTGATCCCCCCACCCCTTCTCTACATAAGTGCCTGGGGACTCCTATTTCAGTGTATCTGAAGAAGTGTGCATGCACACGAAAGCTCATACCAAAATAAAAACTTAGTTGGTCTTTAAGGTGCTACTGAAGGAATTTTTTATCGTTATCTCAGTTCTCCCAGCCACCCCAACGTGAGTCTCTGTGGGGCTGCCCACATTTGCACCAGCCACAATTTTGCAGAATCCGAATGGTCAGTGGTGGTTATAACAACCAGACATGGGCAGTTTAGGAGGAGCCTGATTGGGGGCTGCAAAATATCTTCTGGGAGGCGAATTCAGATCAGTCCAGAGCAGCAAAGTATTGCTCTGCAAAGGTTTCAGCTCCCCCCATCCCTGTCCATTGCCCCTGCTGACTACAGCGGATGGTAGGAGCTGCAGTCCAGCAGCCTTTGCAGGGACCCACATGGTCTGTGCCAGGTTTGGACGTGACATCATGTGACATCATGAAGCAGGAATGGGGCAGGTAAAAACCTGGCTCATCTAAAAGAGGGTTTGCTGCACAGATATTTGAAAGGGGATTCTGAAGATGCGTGCAGCCAAAAAAGGACATCCTGTGACATCACTGTGACATCAGGAGACAGCGGTGGGTACTGGTCAAACCTAGCCTGTGAGCAGGTGGGGAGAGAATGATCCAGTCCATCAGCCTGATCCAGTACACCCACCCAGATGAATCCAGACTAGACAGCAATACACTGCTAGGCTGTTGGTTTGGAGTGAGGTTTGCAGTCAACTTTGGGTGGGGTTGAAAAGGCAGCCCCTTCCCATCATGCATCTCTGGCCCTCAGGCCCAGGGCTCTCCTCGAGCCCCACCCAATCCCCGAGCTTTTCTGCCTGGCTGGACTATGCCTCTTGCTTGCCTGGATGTACAGAGAAGTCTGGCTTTTGCATGGCTTGATGCTGCCTCTTGTACTACAAAGGGAAGTGTCATAGCTGTGACTCTGGCCATGCCCATCCCCATTGGCACATGGCCCCCAAGAAGGTTCCCCATGGGGGAAATAACCCTCAGGCTGCAAAAGCTTCCCCACTTCTGCTGCTCAGTGTGGCTCTCCCCAAAATTGATCTCGGGGAGCAGAGCTTGAAATGAGCAGTTTGTGACAGTGAAGAAATGTTCCTGCTACTGTTAGCCTTAAGCAACCAGCGGTTGGGCTCTCCATGGTCTCATCCAGACTTCCCTTTGGCCCCACACTTTCTAGAGTCTGCACCTTCCCAGTCCATGTCCGAGTGCTTTTCTTTTTTGCCCTGCCGCTTTCCCCAGGAAAATCGGATCTTTACCCGTGAATCACAGCAAATGTCAATTTGGGTTTTCCACAGAATTGTTTTCATTGGTAAAGAGCGGGTTTTCTTGAAGATAAGTCCTATAAGAAGGGGAAATGCTGCAGATTCCAGGGGTGGCTGTAGGAGGAACTCTGCTCTGCTCAGCCCAAGCAAATCTAATTTAATGGGTAGCAAAGGGACCGTCTCTCTTCCACTTACCCTTCAAAGTCAGTACCATCAACCCATTTCCAAGATGTTGGTTGCAAGAATTTTTGAAGTCCAATCCAATATTGATAACTCTAAGAAAAAGAATAAAATGTTAATAGAGAAGACTTCCTTCCCAATGAGACTTTCCTTTCTCACTTTTTAAGAGGCTCATATATAAAACCAATACAGTTAATAAGAGTCTACAGGAAACTAGAGAGTAGCAGGAAAATTACCTTTTTCTCTAGCTGGCTATGGGGCAACTAGATACTCCAAAATCAGATGCCCTGGTTGGCTTCCGGCCTATGGGCACCCCAGCACACACCTTGCTCAGGTGCAGAGTGGTCTGGAGGGAGACCCATGTCCAGAATGCAGAAGGTATGGATTGAGGACTAATTCTGTAAATTAAAATTTAAAACCTTCTATCCCACATGTGTGGGCAAAATAAAAAAAGGAAACAGGATGTGAAGCCCTTTTAGCAGAATAAAACACTGATATGTTTTTGCAGCTTATTGAAGTTTAGGAATAAGGCAGTTATACATTTCTATCCCCTTTTATTTTTGGGTCTGCTGACATTCCCCTTGCTCACCTCTGTTTCAGAGACTGAATTACATGTTTTTAGTAATCTTTTTTAAAAAGATGTTTACTTACATTTCAGTGCAGGCAGCATTTACAGCAAATATAGTATGCTGATAAATACTTCTAAGTTACAGTAAGGCGCAGGTCAATTCTGTATCCAGGGCAGCTGTCTTATCAGCTCCATCTGGTACACAGGCTGAGACCCTACCTGCCTGCGGACTGCCTCGCCAGAGTGGTGCATGCTCTAGTTATCTCTCGCTTGGATTACTGCAATGCGCTCTATGTGGGGCTACCTTTGAAGGTGACCCGGAAACTACAACTAATCCAGAATGCGGCAGCTAGACTGGTGACTGGGAGACCACATAACACCGGTCTTGAAAGGTCTACATTGGCTCCCAGTACGTTTCCGAGCACAATTCAAAGTGTTGGTGCTGACCTTTAAAGCCCAAACGGCCTCAGTCCAGTATACCTGAAGGAGCGTCTCCACCCCCATCATTCTGCCCGGACACTGAGGTCCAGCGCCGAGGGCCTTCTGGCGGTTCCCTCACTGCGAGAAGCAAAGCTACAGGGAACCAGGCAGAGGGCCTTCTCGGTAGTGGCACCCGCCCTGTGGAACACCCTCCCATCAGAGGTCAGAGAGATAAACAACTACAGTACCTGACATTTAGAAGATACCTAAAGGCAGCCTTGTTTAGGGAAGTTTTTAATCTGTGATATTTGATGTATTTTAATGTTCGTTGGAAGCCGCCCAGAGTGGCAGGGGAAGCCCGGCCAGATGGGCGGGGTTAAATAATATATTATTATTATTATTATTATTATTATTATTATTATAAAATAAAAGTTGGTGGTCTTGGCTTGGAGGCAGGGTGGAAAGAGACTCTCATCACGGACAGAAGGAAGTATAAAGGACAGTCTCATTTGTTACAGAGCTCCCACCCAGAGGAGCCAAAGAAGTGGCCACACACCTAGGAAGTTCCTTAACTCTTTGTGTACTAGTCCTGTGTTTTTTAAGCAAAATATTCATTGTTGTTTTGGCTGCAAAACCCTCACAGAATGTGCCCTGGTACCCCTTCCAGTTAGTGGGAGGGGGTTGCATCTCCTGGTGGATATCTCTTCATGCTCTGTTAGACTCGACTTGACTCCCCAGCACCAATCCTTAAAGTCGGAGGCATTTGCACCCCGAAGTTATTACCTTATCAATGAATGTGGCACCCCATAGCTGTTCTGCAGTCCAGGGCTTTAAAACAAGCAGCTGAGATGATTTCTTTTTGCAGGCTTCCTGGCTGTTCCACCAACTCTTCATTTCTGATGGAGGTGAAATCCACAGGCATTTCCACCCGAAGGGATTCCATCCATGGGAAGAGCAGTCTGGAGAAGGCAAGGGAAGGTGTTCAGCTGAAAGCTACCTGGTCTCAGGCCGGCTTAGGGTGGGACCCTCTCCAGTGGGACCCAGATCTGTCTCCCGTCAATGGGCTGAGAGTCTATGAGAGGGAGAGTGGGTGACGTGGATCATGGTGCCCACACCAAAAAGAAGCAAGTCACAGGCTGGATGGGGGAGGGACACTTTCCACGTGTATTTCCAGACAGAAGCAGGGCTTTGGCTAGTGGCCAAGGAGTGTCAGGGCCCCTGCCAGGGAGTCTGTCTTGGGTGCGTCTGTGGGGGCCATCATAGACATAGTACTGCCCGCATAGGAATGCAGTGGAGAGGCTGGAGCAGGGGGCCAAGGCGTTCGAGATCCAAGGTACAACTGAAATGGTGTACAGTACATTAAATAATATTAATTCTATTGTGAACACTTTAATTTACAGTATGGAAATCTAATTCAGTATGTCAAAGTACTCTTGCAGCCCATGTGCTCGGAGAGGTTGGGCCGCCCTGCCCTGCATGATCCCAATCCTCTTTCACCACCTGAGAGGCAGGTGATAGAATACGGTGCGCAGGGAGCCCAGCCAGCCCAGCCAGCCTCTTGATCTGAATGCAAGAGACATACCCTTCTGTTGGCAAGTTATACCTAGCTCTAGTTTTTTCCTCAACTCCTCCAACTGCTGCTGAAGGCTCTCCTTCTCCTCCTGTAGCCTTGCATTGTCCTGTTGATGCTGCTCTTTCTCCTGTTCCAGCTCTTCCTTCTCCTGCTGCGTAAGCATCAGGCTCTCGTTGGCTTGCCTCAGCTTCTCCTGGGTCCTGTTCCCAGCAGCCCAGCAGCTCCAGAGGGTCTTGTTGGTGGAGTGGAGCTCCTCCTTGGCCTCTTCCAGCTGGACCTGGGCCTGGGCCAGGCTGCCCTCCTTGGAGCCAATTCTCCGTGCCAGGGCGCTGCCATCTTCATTCGCCTGCTGCAGTTGCCGTGAGACCTGCCAGTCTGCAGAGCACAAGCAGGGGCGACATGAGAGAGGGACCTTCAGGTGCCAGGCAGGCAGCATGGCAGAGGGGAGCCAGGCACTATTGCGGGTGCCCAAAGGCAGGCTGCTCAGAGATATACGAATAGGGGGTATAGCATGGGCGTAGGCAGGGGGGCAGTTGCCCCCCTAGAAGCAGGGCCGCTGGCCAGCCTGCCCCGCTGCCCGCCACTGCCCGGTGCCGTCTCCCTTCTCCCTGGCTGGCTGTGGGGCGGGTGGAGGGAAAGCCCTAGAGCCGCGCAAAGCATTTGGCTGGCTTTCCCTCCACCTGCCCCGGCGATCGCGGAGGGGAAGGAGGGGATCGGAGTAGCCCGATTTCGGGCTGATACTGGTGCCCCCTTCGCCCCTGCCGGTCGAGGAGGGGGAGGAGTAGCCTGATTTCGGGCTGATCCTGGCGCCCCCTCACCCCTGAACAACCATGTCTTGCCTTGCCCCCCCTCCCCCTAGTTTTCATCCTGGGTAAGCTCACAGGAGACGGTGAGGTACTCTCCCGATGTGAGGCTCCAGCTCCCCTTGAACCCGACCACTGACCATGCAGGTTGGGGCTGGTGGGAACTGGAGTTGAACACTACGTACCTGGAGGGCACCAGGCAGACCCTCTCTGAGCCCAGGCTCCAGGGTAAGCTCTGCATCAAATGCCTGTGACATTTATTATATTTTATTTATTAAATTTATATGCTGCCCTTAACCAAAAGATCTCAGGGTGGTTCACAGACATTTTTCCCCTCCCCCATTTATCAGGTCAATGGACTTGGGCAGGGGGGCACCCCCTACTCACATCGGACCCCCAGTCCTATGGCGGTGGTGAGAAGGAAAAGGCAGGCGGCTACCAGTGCCAGGATGGAGTACCAGGTCCGACGGTCCAACTCTGGAAGAGAAACCCACTGGGGTCAGTTTGCGGTTCTTGTGGGATGGGCTCAACCCTCCAAGGAAGCCTGATCCTAGAGGGAGGGCAGTGTGTCAGGGCCCAGCATGCTTTGCTGCATTCATGGCCAATTCCATGCATAGGCAATTGTGGGGGAAGGAGCAGGCTCCTTGGGGGTCCCCTCTCCTCTCCCTCGGCAGGGCCCCCCTCTCATGCAGAGCCCCAAGATGAGGAGAGAGACTGTCCCAAGTCAGACTGGTGGAATGGCTGCGGAAACCCCAAGATTCCCCCAGATTTATATTCTGCATAGTTGAAAAGGTTCCACTGATAATTTGAGTAAAAAGGTCATGAAATTAAAGCCTCTTTGGGAGCCCTTCTTAAATATGAAAATCTGGAGGTACATAATCTCAGGATGAAAACCATTCTAAACACAGAAAAACCAACGATGGGCCCCCTGTTCATGATCCCAGAACAGTTTGGAGGTGCCTGTTGTCTCCTTTCCGGAAGGCCCTGAACCCTAAAGGCTCCAGAGAAGCGGACACGGAGCAACGGATTCAAACTACAAGAAAGAAAATTCCACCTAAACATTAGGAAGAATTTCCTGACAGTAAGAGCTGTTCGGCAGTGGAATTTGCTGCCAAGGAGTGTGGTGGAGTCTCCTTCTTTGGAGGTCTTTAAGCACAGGCTTGACAGCCATCTGTCAGGAATGCTTTGATGGTGTTTCCTGCTTGGCAGGGGGTTGGACTGGATGGCCCTTGTGGTCTCTTCCAACTCTATGATTCTATGATTCTATGACTCTCCTTAAAACAGGCTAGAATTTCCCCAGCCCTCGAACTGCCTGGTTTGTTGGTGATCGTTATGCAATAAAGGGCTGTAAGTTTTCCTTACTGAGTGCCAACCCGCTTTCAAAAAGGAGAAACCAGGACACACTGAAAGTTGTTGAACTTTTTTTTAGGAAGACCCCGAACTTGTTGAGTTCTACTTTTAACTACGGATCGCTATGGCAACTGTCATTTTGATTGCCCCTACCGCAGCATATGTAGGCTATAGAAGCTATGACCTATTGCTACTGCAATAACAATGCTCTTAACTTTCCACAAGTTTTCTGCTTCCCTTCTAAGTCACATGACTGCCCCCTTTAACTCTAAACTGAGGCTTTGTCCTTCTATCTCTGAACCGAGGGAGTGGGGCCACCCAGTTGCCCTCTGGCATGGAGCTCAGCCCCGTTTCCTTTGTTCTCTTAATAGCTGCTCACCCAGGCGATCCCCTCGGCACAGGAAGCCAGCCTGGCTTATAGTTTAACAGCTGCCTACATCCTTCCTTCCACAAACTCATAACAATACTAAGCAGCAAAAACTGCTTAAGGAGGGCCCCAATCCAACGGGGGGGGGGGGAGAAAGCAAATACTGTATATAATTAGTTGGACAGTTTTATGAGCTTCCTGGGTAGGAAGGGTCACTAGTGCTTTGCACAGCGCCTGCCGAATAGGAGTGGGAAGGAAACGGAGCTCAGGGTCCTTTCAGAAGTAAGGGACCTTTCAGAGAAGCCCCCTGACCACAAGGAAAAGTGGAGGGTGTTCCTGGTAGATCCCAAGGTGGCCAGGATCCACTGGGGAGAGGCATCAGCGGGGGGGGGGGGGGAGAACTGAGCCCAGGCAACTAGATGCTTGGTGGCGCCTGATGTTGGGGGTCAGTAATCTCCCTTCTCAGGTCATGGGGAATGTGGGGTTATGCTCAGAAGACCCTGAGAAGATTCCCCTGCTGGAATCCAGCAGGTAGCGAGGAGGGACCGACTGGGAAATGGCCTTCAGGTGGGAGTTAAGGGACAGACCTTGAGGGCAGGTCGAAACCCTTTCCTTACAGTATATGTTCAAAATGCCTGCTGGCTCCAGCAGTTCTCCTTTTACTCCGGAGGAGAATCCAGGTGGGTTAGGACCTGGCCAGCACTCAAATGATGTGAAGGTACTTTCAAAAATGTACAAATTACTACTAGAATGGTTGACAAAAGATGAAGAAGTTAAGGCAGTGAGGATACACTCAAGAGATTTTGGATATAATATCCAATTTTCATCATGGGAAAAGTTATGGAAAGAGGATTTAAAATTTGCTGCTTGCTGCATGTTGAAGGAAAACGATATGAAAATGACGTACTGTTGGTATTTAACACTGTGTAAAATTGCTAAAATGTATAGAACTAGGTAGTTCAAATTTCTGCTGGAATTGTGAAGGGAAAGAGGGTACCTTCTACCACATGTGGTGGTCCTGTGCAGGGATAAAAAAGCTTCCTGGTATATAATGATATATAATAAGTTAAAGGAAATGTTTAAGAAAACTTTAGTTAAAAAACCAGAACCTTTTTGGTTGGTTGTCTTCTACCAAAAGAAGACAAAAGGCTTTTCATGTACGCAAGGACGGCAGCGAGAATGCTTCTAGCCCAAGAGATGGAAGGAGGGTTGAGGTGCCAACTAGAGAAGAATGACAGACCAAGTTGATGGAATATGTAGAGATGGCAAGATGAATGGGAAAGATCAGAAACCAGGAAGATTAAGTACAGTATTCCTAAAAGACTGGAATAATTTTAACATACTGTACTTAAAAGACCACTGTAAACAGTTAAAATCATTGGCAGGGATGCAATGACACTTAGAATGTGAAACGAACTTTGGAAACTATGAATATGCAACAGATCCAGTAGATAACAGCAAAAGATGCAGAAAAAGAAAAAAAGAAAACATTTTCTTTGGAAATGGAGGGAGGAGAGGAAGTCTAAAGGTTCAAAAGAACCTTTTTATTTTATGTTTTGAAATCATTAAAGTTATAATGCATAAATTTATGTAAAACCAAAATATATAGAAAAGGACCTGGCCGGCACTCACCTTTCCTGCCCTCTGTGGCGGTGGGATTCCTCTCCTCCTGGCAGGGGGGGCCCTGGACGTTCTCATAGGTCAGCTCTCCCTCGCTGGGGTCTGGAAGAGGAGACGAGGGGTGAGGCATGGAGGGGGGGGACCCTGGTGAGGGGATCTGGTGAGGGGATCTGGTCCAGTTGGCTCTATGTACCTTTCCCCTGGCTCTTCTCCAGAGGGGTCCTCACGAACCGCAGGTCAGCGTAGGTCACATCCTGTGACATCCTGGGGTGGGTGGGGTCCCGTCGCACCTGGACTCGTGGCAACGGGAGAGGCTGGGCTGGTTGGGAGCTCCTGTGCTCTCTGGAGAGAAAAAGAGGAAAGTGGTGGTAAATGAAAGAAAGTGAAATGAGAGAGACTTCCTGCAGTGCATGAAAATAAAAGTTCTGCCTGCCTCCCCCCCCCCCCCCCGCAATCCCCTCAAGGGACCCAGGCCAGCTGCATGGCCCCCTCGGGGCACAGCAGAGCATCCGAGCATTGCTTCCTCTTTCCCCTTTGCACCTTCCCGGAATCGTGTCGCAGGCGGAGGGAAGGGGCTTCCCCTGCAGGGCGTGTTGCCCGTCAGCAGAACTTGGATACCCCCTCTGCTGCCCCCCCCCTGCGGATCCAGGCCCTCTCTGCTCCCGGCCCACCCTGTTGCTGCCGGCCCTACCACGGCAGCGGCAGCAGCCTTGCCCTGGGTTGGCAGGTTTCCAGCTGCAGGGGCAAGTGGGGGTTAGGTTGCCTCCCCCCCCCATCAAATGGCTTCACCCTTATTCATGGACGGAGAGGCCTTGGCCTAGGGAGGGACGGTGGTGGCACAGCCTCAACATGGTAGTGGGTGATGGGGTAGATAGAAGTGAATTAGACTGAGGCCCAGAGATGAATCATAGAATCATAGACTTGTAGGCTTGGAAGGGAACCCAATGATCATCTAGTCTGACCCCCAGCAACGCAGGCACCACAGCTAAAGAATCCCCGACAGATGGCCACCCAGTTTCTGTTTAAACCCCTCCTTTCCTGTCATTGGAACCCCTTGCTTCGGGTCCCACCCTCCGGGGAAGCAGGAAACAAGCTTGTTCCCTCTTCCATGTGGCAGTTCTTGAGATATTTCTAGACGGCTCTCGTGTCTCCTCTCAGTCTCCTGTTTTCCAGGCTAAGCAGACCGAGCTCCTTCAACCATTCCTCATCAGGCTTGGTTTCCAGACCCTTGATCCTCTTGGCTGCCCTCCTCTGCACACCTTCCAGCTTGTCCATATTCTCCTTAAACTGGGATGCCCAGGACCAGGGCCGTCTTAAGCGCCCCTGGCGCCGTGGAGCGACGGATCCCTCCGGCGCCCCCCCCCGTTTCCCAGCGCGGTGGGCGGGCGGGCGCAGTGCGCAGCACAGCTGCCACATGCGCTGCTGCGCGGCGGGTGGGCAGGCACAGCACGGTTGCCGTGGGCGCAGCTGCGCGTCGAACCGGCGGACCGGCCGGGCAGCGGGTGAGCGCAGCTCGCGGCGCCCTCCTGGCGGGCGCAGCTCGTGGCGCCCTCCTGGCGGGCCGGCGCCGTGGTGCCCTGCACCACCGGGGGTCTACCTAGAGCCGGCCCTGCCCAGGACTGCAGGCAGGCTCTAACCAAGGGACTGTTGCTTGCTTGGATCAGGGCACAAGACTTCTGGGGATGCAGCCTAGGAGAGCATTAGCCTCCCCCCCCTGCTGCTGCTGCTTCATCATACTGTTGAGGTGTTAGGGAAGGGGCAGTACCTCTGGTGGGGGACACATCCTGCTCCTTCCGGGGTACTTTGTCCACCTTTGGTCCCCACCTTGCACTCTGCTCTCACCTGTGGCTCCTAGAAGCTGGCAGGAGGGAACAGTGGCTACACCCCAGGAATGGCTTCGACTAGCCAGCTAAACAAGGGGAGGGGAGCTGATGGGTCTCAAAGCCATGGGGAGAGAGGGACTTACCCTGCATGTGAGGACAGGCTCTGGCAGACGGAGCGGACGAGAGCAAGAGGGGGTCCAAGGGTCAAGAAGGCCGTTTCTGCCTGTGCTGAAGAGGGAAGTGGG
This sequence comes from Zootoca vivipara, assembly GCF_965207765.1. Lineage (NCBI taxonomy): Eukaryota > Metazoa > Chordata > Lepidosauria > Squamata > Lacertidae > Zootoca > Zootoca vivipara. The sequence goes on from NC_142593.1 coordinate 62,803,840, forward strand.
GGAAGATGGGGCTGACCCAGCTGAGAAGGGACCCCATCTAGGAGGAGGAAAACTCTGATTCTAAACCTCTGCTGCCTTGCGGGAGAAGGAAAGGCTCAGGCGTATACCCTACTACACAGAGCCAGACTGGAGTCCCTAAGGTGGTTGGGTGGTGCCGGGTGATGCCTTGTACGCCTCCTTCCGGCAACGCCTGCAGCCGAGCGGGTGCCCAGCGTCTTGCTCTGCCTTCCTCTGGACCATGCCAGTGAGGGCGAGAGAGAAGTCTTCTTGTCTGGGCAGCCCAGGACCCCCAGACCCACCACCCAGGCTTGGGCCCCAGAGAGGTCCCTTGGCTGCTGCTAATGCAGCGGTTTGGCTTCACCCCCAGCGGCACACTCCATTGTCTCTCCAGACAGGCAGGCACCAACCATAATCACACCGGTGACTCAGACCAAGCTTGGGGCCTGCGAACACACCTCCATCCTCATGTGGTTTCTAGGCAGGGCACCAGTGGAAGTGGAGATGAGCCCTTGAAATACAGTAGGAGGCGTAAATCAGTCATGTTCATCAATTTCAATGGGTGCTACCATCCTATTATGGGTCAGTGTTGCATGAAGCATGTACTGCCCTGGACTTCCAGCAAATGAATGTCACTGGGGAGGCCCAAGGTCTGATTGTGTGTGTGTGTGTGTGTGTGTGTGTGTGAGAGAGAGAGAGAGAGAGAGAGGGTGTGTGTGTGTGGGGGGGGGGGGGTTATAGCATTTGTCCAAGGAGAGTGACCAGCCATGAGCTCACACTCACTTCCAATCTTATGTTTATTATTACTATTATTAGCATTGGTTTTATTAACAAGATTATAATCTTCATAATTGTTATACGGTTGCCTGAAAGTAACATTTTCCTGAGTGGTCTTACAAAGCAAAAAGCAGCAACAACAAACCAGAATACAAGTTCAGAAATACAAAATGCAATAATTTGAAGAATGAAATGAAACAAAAAGAACAAGACTTTCCTGAGAGTAGAGAGAGAGAGACTAAAGCCATTTGCAGCTCACCATAAACCACCCTTTTCTTTCGTGTGTTCCAAATCCAATAAATGGATTTGGTAGTGGCCCTCTGAGGGACCCAGGTGGCGCTGTGGTTAAACCACTGAGCCTAGGGCTTGCTGATCAGAAGGTCGGCGGTTCGAATCCCTGTGATGGGGTGAGCTCCCGTTGCTTGGTCCCAGCTCCTGCCAACCTAGCAGTTCGAAAGCACGTCAAAGTGCAAGTAGATAAATAGGAACCGCTATAGCGGGAAGGTAAACGGCGTTTCCATGTGCTGCTCTGATTTGCCAGAAGCGGCTTTGTCATGCTGGCCACATGACCTGGAAGCTATACGCCGGCTCCCTCGGCCAATAATGCGAGATGAGCGCGCAACCCCAGAGTCGGTCACGACTGGACCTAATGGTCAGGGGTCCCTTTACCTTTACCTTTAGTGGCCCTCTAGAGCAGGGGTTCCCATACTTACTGCGCTTTGGGCCGGTGCCCGAAGCGCCGATCACGCGGTGGGCCGGAGGGTGGGGGAGCGCACGCCCATATGCTTGCACCTCCGCTATTTCTGGTGCACTTCTGGGTCGCAGGAGCACTGGAAATAGCTTGTGCGCATGCGCACTGGCCTCCTCCGACCCAAAACTGTGCCAGACTGAATTGTGTATTGTCTTAAGAAACTCACACGACTCTGCAACTAGTTTTCTGCTGTGTAAAGGGGACTGTACTCTGCTAAGTAAAGGAACACGCTAGCGCAAGTTAGGAAGGACATTAATAAACAATATATCCTCTCCTGCCACCCTGAACATTCCCACAGAGAGAAGGAACACCCTGGTGAATCTGCAGCAGCACAACTGGATGCCTTCCTCTGCCTCAGCTGCAACAACACATGTCTCTTCGCTATCGGTCTATGCAGCCACAGCAGGCGCTGCAATCACCCAGGAGTTTGACTTCACCCTAAAGGCAAAAGGCGGACTCCTCCATGATCTCCTGAGACAGATGGATGCCAGCACAGTTGGGAACTGTAGCTCTGTGCAGAGAGTCTCTCCACCCTCTTAACAAACTATGGTTCCCAGGATTCTTGGATAGGGCAACCATGGCTGTTACAAGTAGCACAAGACAGACATTCAGTGTAAGTAGTAGAAAAGTTAGGCGTGGTGGCCGGGAGGGGGCTCATTGCTGGAAGAAGCCATGCTGGCTCCTCCAGAGAAGGCCTTGCCTGTCGGGGGTCTTTGCACGTACTTTGGCCCTACTGAGCTCACACTGGCTGTGGCTATTGAGCGTTCTTCTCGCAGATGTATCTGGCTTTTGTTGAACAGCCACACCATTGCAGGGCTCTGTTGCTCATTTGAACGCAGTTGCCCCTAGATCGACATGTCCCAATATTTTCAGTTCTAGAAAGACAAAGATGACAGTCAAGGCAAGAAGCCCCAATCCCTCCTCACCATTCAGCGTTATCTGAGCTTCTCCCACCAACCTTGTCCATCATCCATGCTGACTGAGGATGATGGGAGTACAGCCAAAAAAGGTCACCATGACATCAGCAGATGGGGGCGGGCACCGGTCAGATTTGGCCTGATCCGATCCATCAGCCAGATCCACTCTCAAACACGCTGCCCGATTTACATGATAGATCAGGGCAAAGCGGGCAAATCGAGGCCAGCATCCTGGTCCCACAGTGGCCAATCAGATGCCTCCAATGGGAAGCTCCAAAGCAGGATTCAAGCACAACAGCAACGCTCCCCTCCTGTGGTTTCCAGCCCCTGGCATTCAGAAGCATTGCTGCCTCCGACCGTGGAGGCCGAGCAGAGCCTTCTGGGACATTTTGACTTATTTTGTATCTGAATTATTGCTTTGCTCCCAAATTATTCTCCTGGAAAGGTTTTGTTTTGAATAGGTTGGGCACACTTTTGGGGGAAAAATAAGACTTTCCAGAAAACCTCAAAAATGGCTCAGTTTCTCCTGGGATAAATATTGTTTGGCACCAGGGATGAGCCCTAACAGAAGGGAAACGGCTGCAGGCTGCGGATTCCGGGGGTGAGGGCTGGTGAGAGGAACTCTGCTCTGTTCAGCCCAAGCAAATCTGACTTGATGGGTAGCAAATCGCTCTTCCACTTACCCTTCATAGTTCGTACCATCAACCCATTTCTTGTACCATTTCCCCTCAAGTCCAATCCAGTATTGAGTTCTCTAGGAGAAAGAATAAAATGTTAACAGGGAAAGACCTCCTTCCGAATGGATCTTTCCTTCCTCCCTTTTTAAGAGGCTCATATATATAGAACCAATACAGCTTCTGGGACCCGTCCCAGAAACTCCCACAACAACCCTTCCCTGTATTGTTGTAATATTCAATTGGGAGCCACCCAGAGTGGCTGGGGAGACTCAGCCAGATGGGTGGGGTATAAATAAATTGTTGTTGTTGTTGTTGTTGCTGTTGCTGCTGCTGCTGTTGTTGTTGTTGTTATTATTATTATTATTATTATTATTATTATTATTATTATTCCCAGCTCTTTGTCTGGGACTGGAGAGCTGGCTGATCTTATCTCCAGCCAAGGTATACTGTTGCATCTCTGAGCGGTATACTGTTGCATCTCTGAGCGGTGCGAGATCCCAAGGGTTCCAGGCGCTCACCCAGGCTTTGTGTTTCCTTTTGGAAATGAGGCACAGAGGAGACTAGGGTGTCTTTATGATATATGGTTTATTTTCAGTGCACATTTACGCAACCTGAGCCTGTGATGGAGGGGTTCACAGCATCCATACCCCCAAAGGGTCTTGTTTCTCACCACAGCTGCCTTGGATTCCACCGTGCTCGGCTTCTCTGACTTTCTATCCAGATTCCCCCCCCTTTGCTTTTTTAATGACTCATCACCTCTTCTTCATTCTCTTAGTAGCCCAGCACCCCAGGCGAGGCTTAAAACCAACCTAGGGTTTAAGCCTTGCTGGTTCCAGGGCTTCAGGAGGCTTGATTAAATTCTAACACTTCCTGGATCCAGGAATTTAGAAGAGTCTGACATTCCCTGGTCAGTCTACAAAGTCTCCCAAAAAATATACCTTCCCTTCCCCCAGAAGTTCAGAAGTATGAAATCTACACCCTCCTGGGCTTCTTGTGGCTTGAGAACGTACAAAATTCAGTCCAGAATGGTCCGTTCCCCAAGGCCCACTGGACGTTATGTATCTTGACCAGAAATGCTCACAGTTCCTTCATCAGGAGCAGATCCTGTGAACATTCTCCTTTTCAAAGTGACCCACTGTATCCCCACCAGTTCTATGGTGTTTCTTTTGCAAGAGCACTGAGAAATCAAGGGGTTCTATCCTTCCCTTTGCTCTCTTTCCTGGTGGATATTCTTCATGATCTGTAATGGTTAGTCTCCTTAAAGTCTGAGGCATTTGCACCCCAAAGTTGTTACCTTATCAATGAATGTGGCACCCCATAGCTGTTTTGCACTCCAGGGCTTTAAAACAAGCAGCTGAGATGATTCCCTTTTGCAGGCTGCCCAGCTATCACCCCAACTCTTTGTGTTGTTTGAAATCCACAGGCATTTCCACCTGAAGAGATTCCATCCATGGGGACAACAGCCTAAGGAAGACAAGAGAAGGTCAAGGGAAGGCGTTCAGCTGAAAGCCACGTGGTCTCAGGCCAGCTTAGGGTGGGACCCACTCCAGTGGGACCCAGATCTGTCCCCAGCCCATGGGCTGAGAGTCTAGGAGGGAGAGAGGGTGTATGTTGCCAATCCAGAGGCAAGGACTTTCTGAAAAGCATCTCTGTTGGGCCCAGTTCAGTCCGCGTGGCAGACCGTGTCAGCCGCTGAGCAGAGACAGAGAGGATGGAGCTGAGTGCAGGCAGATGCACACAAGGAAAGTTGCCCACTTCAAACATTCTTTCCACCTGTGGATGGCGTGAATCACGGTATCCACACAGGATGGGCTATGGGGACAGATAAGATAAGATATCTTTATTGTCATTGTCCCCTTGCGGGAACAACGAAATTACTCGGTTGCTACATCCACAGGTAAAAAGGTAAAGGCAAAGGACCCCTGGATGGTTACGGTAGGTCCAGCCAAAGGCAACTAAGCGTTGCTGTGATTATCTTGCTTTTCAGGCCCTTCCTACGTGGGGCTACCTTTGAAGGTGACTTGGAAACTACAACTAATCCAGAATGCAGCAGCTAGACTGGTGACTAGAAGTGGCCACCGAGACCACATAACACCGGTCCTGAAAGACCTACATTGGCTCCCAGTACGTTTCCGAGCACAATTCAAAGTGTTGGTGCTGACCTTTAAAGCCCTAAACGGCCTCGGTCCGGTATACCTGAAGGAGCGTCTCCACCCCCATTGTTCTGCCCGGACACTGAGGTCCAACTCCGAGGGCCTTCGGGAGGTTCCCTCATTGCGAGAAGCCACGTTGCAGGCAGAGGGCCTTCTTGGTGGTGGCGCCCGCCCTGTGGAACGCTCTCCCAACAGATGTCAAAGAGGAAAACAACTACCAGACTTTTAGAAGACATCTGAACAGGGAGGCTTTTTAATGTTTAATAGATTACTGTGTTTTATTTTTCTGTTGGAAGCCACCCAGAGTGGCTGGGGAAACCCAGCCAGATGGGCGGGGTATAAATAATAAATTATTATTATTATTATTATTATTATTATTATTATTATTATTATTATTCCTTTAACTCGGAGGAAGCATTGGGACTTGCATTCTTCTGTACATAATGGAGTTGCAGTCAAAGCCTATAGAGAGGAGCCTGATTCTCCTCATGTGCTAGTGAGATTTTTTTTAACCCTGCCCTTCTTGGAAGGAACTCAAGGCTGTGCCATGAGGGCACAGCCCTGGGCACAGCCAAGGTGGGGAAGCTTCTCCCCTAGATCAAGTAAAACAATAGAAATACTTAACTAGCAGACCAATCAGGTCGGTTCCGCCCACTAACAAAAGCCCTGCCTATGCCCACGTCCCTGCAGCTCTCTTTACTCTGAATCGGGCTTAGAATCATAGAATCATAGAATCATAGAATCATAGAGTTGGAAGAGACCACAAGGGCCATCCAGTCCAACCCCCTGCCAAGCAGGAAACACCATCAAAGCATTCCTGACAGATGGCTGTCAAGCCTCTGCTTAAAGACCTCCAAAGAAGGAGACTCCACCACACTCCTTGGCAGCAAATTCCACTGCCGAACAGCTCTTACTGTCAGGAAGTTCTTCCTAATGTTTAGGTGGAATTTTCTTTCTTGTAGTTTGAATCCGTTGCTCCGTGTCCGCTTCTCTGGAGCAGCAGAAAACAACCTTTCTCCCTCCTTTATATGACATCCTTTTATATATTTGAACATGGTTATCATATCACCCCTTAACCTTCTCTTCTCCAGGCTAAACATACCCAGCTCCCTAAGCCGTTCCTCATAAGGCATCGTTTCCAGGCCTTTGACCATTTTGGTTGCCCTCTTCTGGACACGTTCCAGCTTGTCAGTATCCTTCTTGAACTGTGGTGCCCAGAACTGGACACAGTACTCCAGGTGAGGTCTGACCAGAGCAGAATACAGTGGTACTATTACTTCCCTTGATCTAGATGCTATACTCCTATTGATGCAGCTTTATCGTGTTCAACAGAGCAAGTGTGCAAAGGATTGCAGCTGGAATTTAGGAAAGGCATGGATGGCAAATTCATCTACTATCATTAAAGGAAAAATGGATGGAGAAGGATGATGAAAGTAAAATGTAGGCCAGACTTTGAGCTCTTGCCAAACGGGGCACTTATGAGCTTCTCAGCCAAGTCCACCACTGCAGGGGCAGGTGATGCGATAGGACACAAGGGGTGCCCTGCCAGCCTTGCTACCCTCCTGAGCAGAGTGCAATGGACATACCAATCTCTTGGCAAGATTTGGCTTCCTCCAAACTCTTCATGGTCTGGTCCAGCTGCTGCTGCAGCTTCTCCTTCTCCTGCTGCGTGAGCATCAGGCTCTCATTGGCTTGCCTCAGCTTCTCCTGGGTCCTGTTCCCAGCAGCCCAGCAGCTCCGGAGGGTCTCGTTGGTGGAGTGGAGCTCCTCCTTGGCCTCTTCCAGCTGGACCTGGGCCTGGGCCAGGCTGCCCTCCTTGGAGCCAATTCTCCGTGCCAGGGCGCTGCCATCTTCATTCGCCTGCTGCAGCTGCCGTGAGACCTGCCAGTCTGCAGAGCACAAGCGGGGGCGACATGAGAGAGGGACCTTCAGGTGCCAGGCAGGCAGCGTGGCAGAGAGGAGCCAGCCTCTGTTGGATGGGGGCACACACAGGCTGGCTCGGCCCAACGGAACTGCTGCTCAGAGATATGCAAACCCAAGCCATGCATGTCTTATGTATTATACAAACGTTTCCTACATCAGGGGCTGATGATGAGGTGTGCTCCTGATGTTGTGGGGCTCCAGCTCCCCTTGACCCTGACCACTGGCCATGCTGATGGGAATTGGAGTCAATAATAATAATAATAATAATAATAATAATAATAATAATAATATTTTATTTACACCCCTAAACAGGGCTGCCTTCAGATGTCTTCCTAAAGTCAGAAAGTTGTTTATTTCCTTGACCTCTGATGGGAGGGCGTTCCACAGGGAGGGCACCACCACCAAGAAGGTCCTCTGCCTGGAGGGTGCCAGGCTGTCTGTCTCTGAGCCCAGGCTCCAGGGAAAGCTCTGCATCAAATGCCTGCAACATCCAAAGGTTCTTCCCCCCCCCCATTTGTCAGCTCAATGGGCTTGGGCAGGGGCACCCGCTACTCACATTGGACCCCCAGTCCTATGGCGGTGGTGAGAAGGCAGAGGCAGGCGGCCAACAATGCCAGATTGGCGTACCAAGTCCGACGGTCTGACTCTGGAAGAGAAACTCGCTGGGGTTAGTGTGCGGTTCCTGTGGGATGGGGTCAACTCTCAAAGGAAGCCTGATCCTAGAGGGAGGGCTGAGTGGAGATAGGGAACAGCCCCCAATTCCCTGTTAGGGCCCCAGCTTCTTTGCTGCATTCGTGGCCGAGCAGCAGGCGCCTTTCCCCCTGTGGGTGGCCCCTCCTCTGCAGAGAAAAGTAATGGGCCCAAATGCCCCCATATCCTCCTCCTCCTCCTCCTCCTCCTCCTCCTCCTCCTCCTCCTCATTGCAGGTGGAGGATCCAGGTGGGTTAGGACCTGGCCGACACTCACCTTTCCTGCCCTCTGTGGCGGTGGGAGTCCTCTCCTCCTGGCCAGGGGGGCCCTGGACGTTCTCATAGGTCAGCTCTCCCTCGCTGGGGTCTGGAAGAGGAGCCGAGGGGTGAGGCACGGAGGGGGGCATCTGGATCTGGTCCAGTTGGTTCCACGTACCTTTCTCCTGGCTTCTCTCCGGAGGGGTCCTCACGAAGCGCAGGTCAGCATAGGTTACACCCTGTGACATCCTGGGGTGGGTGGGGAGGCCCTGCTGGCCCTGAAATGATGGCAAAGGGTGAGGGAGATGCCTGGCTGGCTGGCTGAGAGCTCCTGCGCTGGCTGAAAAAAGATGAAGTTGATGGCAAGCGAGAAACCTGATAGGGTCCCTCAACCAACCACAAGTACTAGACTTCCTACAGCACATGGTGTCTCTTTGGCATGCAAAGTCAAAGTCTCACCTCTCCCTCCCTTCCTCCCTCCCTCCCTCCCTCTTCCTGCAAGCCCTTCAAGCGACCCAAGGCAGATGCATTGCAGAGAATGTGAGGCTGGCTTCCTCTTTCTCAGCTGTTTCCTTCCCCAACTTGGTTGAACTTGTGGGTGCTTTTGTACAGAACAAGATTTCAGACATTGGGCATCTCTCAGGGATGCTTTAGGTGCAATTCCTACATGGCTCTTGGGGTCCCTTCCAATTCTGCAATTCTATGAGTCCCAGGAGGAGGAGGAGGAGGAGGAGGAGGAGGAGGAGGAGGAGGAGGAGGATTTCTTCTTTATACCCCGCCCATCCAACTGGGTTTCCCCAGCCACTCTGGGCAGCTCCCATCAAAAGATTAAAAATACATTAAAACATCAGTCATTAAAAACTTCCCTAAACAGGGCTTCCTTCAGATGTCTTCTAAATGTCAGATAGTTGTTTATTTCTTTGACATCTGATGGGAGGGCGTTCCACAGGGAGGGCACCACTATGATAGTTGTTGTTGTTTATTCGTTTAGTCGTGTCCGACTCTTCATGACCCCATGGACCATAGCACGCCTTGCACTCCTGTCTTGCACTGCCTCCCACAGCTTGGTCAAACTCACGTTGGTAGCTTCGAGAACACTGCTATATAGTATTATTATTAATTCAACTTATTAGTTGTTAAAGGAACTTATAAAATTAAATGCAACAAGCATGATTTTTTTAAAAAATAACCGATATGATTTTGAAACCATGCCTGCATTCCATCCCCCCATCGAAGGCTTGGCCACTTATGGAATGGATGCCCCCCCCCCACATATAGCCCCCTGCAAGCCCTAGGGAAGGGAAATGTTGTTAGCTCCCTCCTGGGGTGTTTGTTTGCCTTTCCTTTTTCAGTTACAGGTGGGTAGCCATGTTGGTCTGAGTCGAAGCAAAATAAAAAAATTCCTTCAGTAGCACCTTAAAGACCAACTAAGTTTTTATTTTGGTATGAGCTTTCGTGTGCACGCACACTTCGTCAGATACTTCAGATTCTTTTTTATTTTCCTTTTTCACTTTCTCTCATTCCTACCCCCCCCCTTTCAACACGGAGCCCAAGGCAATGCAGATGTGGCTCCCAGGCAGGTGCTGCCATAAACAAATCTGAAAATAAGAAGAGCCTGATGCTGGATCAGGCCAACACCCCATCCTGCCCCCACAGTGGCCAAACAGATGCCTCTTATGGGAAACCCACAAGCAGGATTTGGGCACAAGAGCATTTCCCCTTCCTATGGCTTCCAGCAACTGGGATTTCGAAGCGCTGCTGCCCCCAGCTGTGACCATTGCGGCTACGTAGGGGCCATGGGCAGAGCCCTCTCCCCCTCCATGGATTTAGCCCAATTTGGTAGCCATCTCTGCCTCCTGGGGGTTCCATAGTTTAACTGCGCTGCGTGAAGACGGCCTTTCTTTTGTCTGTCCTGAATCTTCCAACGTTCAGCTTCATTGGAGGTCCATCAAGTCTGGTGCCAGAGCTTCGGTTCAGAAAGGTGGTTGCCTCTTTTGCCTTCAGACACCCCCCCCCCCATGATCAAAACATCCCACACCCCCACCTGCAGGGGAAGATAGGGGGATGCCAATGGGTGGAGTGATTCTGATTGCAACAACTGCTGGGCGGATCCTCCCCTGCCCCCAACTTTGCATCTTTGGAAACAGGAAGTTTGCTAGAGGGCTCCTTTTTCACATGCATTGAGGGCGCTTCCTCCAGAATTCGGCTGGGCCTGACGCTCTGCAACCTTTGCTAGCTGCACTTTCACTGAGTGTGCCAGCTGTGATATTGTAAGTCGGGGGAGGGGGCAGAGGTCGAATTGTGCTATGGATGAACACCTGATTTGTGGGTGCCCATAAGGGGTGCTCTGGGACCCAGTTCACTTGTGGGGTGTTGCAGTGCAAGGAGGGTGTCACTATTTAGCTGGAATCGCACTGGCTCGACAAGAGGAATTGCTGGAAGGAAGGCGGGGGCTGGCACCTGGCAGACCTGGTTCTGGGGGCCTGTGTCTCTGGCCTGTGTCTCTGGCGCGCTCCTCAGGTGTGCGCCACTTAATGCACAGCTTCTGCGTTGAGACGGGATTCAGCTGGAACCAAACCCCCAGACGTGGTGACTGTGACAGGGCCCCTGCTAAAGAACCCTCCCCACTGATTCCAGGCCCAAGAACAGGAGCGACAAGATCCCAAAGGGGTTTCGCCAGTCCCAGTGTTCTGAACCGCAGACCCAAAGGAGGACTCATGGCTGGTTGGGTGCAGGGATACCAAAGAAGGATGTCGAAACATTGGAGTGATCAGTTCTAGTGCTTTAGTCAATACAGCTTGTGCAGAGTTACAGCAAATCACCCGGGTCTCCCAGGCTATACAGACGCAGGACGGACACAGAAGCCAGCAGGCGGCTTATCCACACCCAAGTCAATGTGCATGTATTCTTTAGACCAGGCATCCCCAAACTTCGGCCCTCCAGATGTTTTGGACTACAATTCCCATCTTCCCTGACCACTGGTCCTGCTAGCTAGGGATCATGGGAGTTGTAGGCCAAAACATCTGGAGGGCCGCAGTTTGGGGATGCCTGCTTTAGACACAAAGCAGCAGACATCGCTTTGGCCAGGACTTCCCATTGTTTCACCTGACCAGATGAGGGCATACGGTAGGTGCCAAATACCCCAATCCTACAGGTAGCTCCTCTTTCTGGACTCAGAGCCCAGCACCCCAAGCTCACAGAAAAGGCAAAGCCAGCTAATAATGATTAATAATAATATTTCTACCCTGCCCATCTGGCTGGGTTTCCCCAGCCACTCTGGGCGGCTCCCCACAGAATATTAAAAACAAAGAATAGCAAAGCAAATAAATATAAATATAGATGAGCTCATTGCTGCAACCACTACCAGTTAGTTGTGGGGCTATCTTGACTACCAAGATGGTGTTTGCAGAGCTTCTGGAACAGTCTGCCTTGGGTTCAACACACCTGCAGCCTTGTCAGAGCTGGTGCCAGGTGAGCTGCAGGGAGCCGAAAAGGCCCTCTCCCTTCTTGCCACCCAACAGCCTAAGGCGCTGAAGGATGAGTCTGCAGCTGGATCAGGCCAGTGGCCCCTCTAGTCCAGCCTCCTGTTCTGTCCACCCAGTGGCCAGTCAAATGCCCCCAAGGGAAGCCCACAAGCAGCACCCGAGGGCAAGATCGCCGGCCCTCCCCTTTGGTTTCCAGCTGTCTCTGGCCCGGGAGGCAGAGCAGAGCACGGCCATTGTGGCTCGCAGCCCAAGACAGCCTCCTCCTCCTCCAGGGATGCCCCAGTCCAGGTCGGTGGCCACCGTTGCCTCCCACGGGAGCAGAGAAGGACCCTCTCCAAGCTTCCTTCGAAGGGGGGCGGCACAGGCAGGGCTGCCTCCGGGGGCGGCCTCGGGGAGGTCCAGGTAGGTTGGCATGGGAGGAAAAGGGGGGCTTCTTCACTCAGGGTTGGGGTCCAGCCAGAAGCCGAGGAGTGGCTGGAGCGGGCGGAGGGTTGGGGTCCAGGGTGGGCGTGTGTGTTGCGCAGTTGGGAGAGGAGGGAGACTTCCGTGGGTGGCCCTGGCAGGGGGTCCCCTGGCTGCACCCCGAAGGGGTCCCCCCGGCCGGACTTCCCCCTGCAAAGGGTCCAGTCGCGCGTGCTTGCTGGCAGAGGCGCGGCTGCGGGTGCAGCCCCCCGACAGGCCGGGCGGGGTCGTTGCTGCTGCTGCTGCTGCTGCTGCTGCTGCCGGCGCCGCCGCGCGCGCCCTGGTCCTGCGCAGCCTCGCCCGGCCCGGCCATGCGGAGCCCCGAGCCAGCCTCGTCGCCGCGGGCGAGGGACCGGGCGCGGCCGGGCATCCGCAGAGCAGTCGCTGGCCAGCCGGACCCCGAGCGGAGCGGCAGGTAAGGCGAGCCGGAGCCGGGAATCGGGAATCGGGAGAGGCGGCCGAGGGGCGGGCGGGCACGCTGGCGCTCCCTTCCCCGCCGGACGCGCGCCTGCCTGCCTGCCTGCCTGCCTGCCTGCCTTGCGCTTGGCCGGGAAGCTCAGCTGCTGCAGCCCCGACGGGGAAGGAGGATGGGCGGGCGAGGGGAGCCCGGGAGGGAGCCGCCCGTGGTCCTGCTGCTGCCCCGGCGGCGGCGCCACGCTCGCTTGCACAAGACAGGGGGGCCTCTGAGCTTGTGCAGAGCGGCGCTCGCCCGCCCGCCCTCTGGAAAAACAAAGGGCTGCAGGAAGCGGCCTGGGGCCTTCAGTCCCTTCGGGGGCCAATAAGTGGGGCAAGGAGGCCTGGCCGGGGGCCGGGGGGGGCAGGAAAGGTGGCCCTAGACTGCCGCTCGCCAAGCCTAGCCTAGAGAGAGTCGCAGGGGAAAATCTCCTCCGCAATTGCAGGCGCCGCTCTCCATGGACTGCGATTCCCCCGCGCACCTAGGCAGGGCTTATTGCTCTGCTCGCGGGAACAGAGGAAGCCGCCTCCCTCCTGGTCCATCCAGCTCAGAAGGAGGCCTTCTGCATGCCAGGCAGCTGCCCTTCCCTCCAGACGCACGGGGGGGGGGGCATACGAGGCTGCCCGCCTTGTGCTGAGTAGTCAGAGCGCTGGGCCGTGCAGCTGAGCATTCTTGACCCTGGCTGGCAGAGGCAGGCTCTCTCCCAGCCAGCAGACCCTCCGCATCCATGCCAGGCAAGGGCTCCCCCTCTGAGCTGGGGCCCTACGTGGGAAATGGCCATAGGGCCAGTCACCCCGGGGGGAGGCTGTCACCCCGGGGGGGGGGGGAGGCAAGTGAGCAGGATCTGCTGCTGGGAAACTGGGAGTTGTGAGGTGGGGGAGGGGAGAGGGAGGCAGGCAGGCAGGCTGCCAGAGGAGGGAGCTGTCTGGGGTCAAGGGGCACCCGAGGGCCAAGGCAGGAGGTCTTGTAGCTGACTGGGGTCTCATCCTTGTCTGCATGAGGGAGCCTGATGGCAGCAGCAAAGGGGGGGCCAGGTTCAACCCCCCCAGCAGAGCCCCCTGCTTTCCAGCTGACCCTAGGACTCCCCCCTCAATATCTGGCTCGTTCCTGGTGCCCGCCCTGGTCCTGTGAGCCTCTTCCTTCCGTCTTCCCTGCAGGTGCCCGCCCCAGGGAGCCGCCCTGAATGATGCCCAGGGGCCATGCCTGGACCCAGCGGGAGATTGCCTGCCTCCTGGAGTTCATCGGAGGCTGCCGGCAGGTGACGCTGCTGATGGCCTCCACCTCGCGCCCCAACGAGGCCCTCTGGCGAGAAATCTCCCGCCGGCTGGCCCTGGCCGGCTACAGCCGCAACGTGGCCCAGTGCCGCTCCAAGTGGAAGGCCCTCAAGCAGGCCTTCTACTCCGAGTGGGAGACCCGGAGGCAGCAGGGAGGGGGGCCACCCGCCTCACGGGCACCCCCCCACTACAAGACCATGAAGAGGATCTGGGAGGCTGCGGGGCGACCTGTCTTCGGAGAGAGGCGCCTGCCAGGTAAGGGAGCCTCCTCTACCCCCTGCCCCTGGGGGGGGGCTTCAGGTGAGCCCTGGTCTTCTCTGCACCCCCCCCCCCCAGGATTTGGGGGACGTGAACAGGTACTGTGGCAAAAAGAGGCAGGTGGTGGAAGAGGAGGGCAGTTTCTGATGGGAGAGGGGGAGGGAGCAGCGTCAGAGGCAAATCCCCCCGCCTCCCTATTCTTGCCCCCCGGGGTACTTTTCAGACAGGAACAGGAAGGAACACACCCTTCTAGTTTGAGCAGGTGCCGTCACTGGTACAGGTTTGAACATTTTATCCACAAGAATTGTGGGATGCAAAGGGTTAAGTGCAGTCAAGTCACAACAATCCCTAGATAGTCCACTTGGAGGACTGAGGAGGAGGATATGACTAAGCGTAGTTTCCTCTTCCTTCACATGCAAATGAGTTGAGGAAGTGGCAGATAAATCCTGAAGGAAACAGCCATTTTCCCTCTCTTGGACCAGACCTCTTGGACTACACACATCTTAGTGAGTCTCTCCCTCAAGGCCTCCAGCCTAGAGAGAGAGATGAGATGGAGTCTCACTTCTTATAAGTGAACTTCACAATGTATATATTACCTTTTAACTAAGCAAGTCTACCTCTTGAGTGTGCTGTACCTCGAGATGCTTGTAAGTAAACATCTTTTATACTTTTAAGAGCATTGTGTTGTGTCTTTTCTTTTAAGAGGGAAAAAGGGGAAATACCAGGAAAATACACTTTATTTTAGTGGCTTAAATCAAGCCTGCGCAAACGTTCTTCTGCTGTGTATTTTGCAAAAGGGGAATGTTTTACTCTGCTAAAGTTTTGTGCTTGCTAGCGCAAGCGGGGATAGGATATATTAAACAATATCTCCTCATCCACATTCCTGAACATTCCCACAAAGGGTTATTGCGGCCCAGAGTTGCGTATTTTGTGTATTTTTGAAGGATTGATTTGGATTGTGATTTTGAACTCTGTAGGATTTTTCCAGTTAGGATTTCCTGGTTGAGCACATGGTCTCTTTGTTCTGCAGTGTGCTTGGGGGATTAACTACCCCTCCCCTCCCTCAGAGTTTACAGCACTGAGAAAGCTCAGAGGTAGTGAAGATATTTTTGAGATTTTGAATTTGATTTTTGAAAGATTTTTGAATTTTGGAAATTTTTGAAGTTTTAAGATGGCAAGCTCCAGTTTTGATAGTGAGGCAAGACCAAGTTTTATGCTGCTGGATGACAATAATTTTGTGCAGTGGAAGCAGCGCGTTTTAGTTTATCTTGCTGCTAGGCGTGTTCTGCAGGCCATTAAGGAAGAAAAGCCTACAGGAACCGATGCAGAAGCTTTAGCTAAGATAGAAGCTTGGAGTATTAAAAATGATGAAGCCAAGCACATAATTTTGAGCAGTTTGAGGAATGAGCATCTATCAATGATAAATTTTGAAGATGATGCATCTAAGATCCTAGAGGACATTGAACGCATTTATGCACAATCTACAGAGAGTTCCTATAGATACTTGTTGGATAAGTTACTCAAGTTGAAGATGAATTCTAGAGAAGAGTTTACAGAGCATTTTAAGAATTTTTCTGAGATTGTTCAAAGAATTGCCCTTACTCCCAGAGCCTTTGATGATGTGACTAAAGTAACGTTTATGCTTGCATCATTGGGACCTACGTTTGCTCCATTTAAAAGTATAATGGATCACACAAAGGATTTAACTTTTAATGAGCTTATCAACCATTTAAGAGAGGAATGCAGAGATAGCCTTGATTCTCAAGAAAGGAATCCAAGGAGGAAGGATAGCAGCTATGCATCCAAGCATTTTGGAAAGTCCAGACAGACATCTAGAGAAATAATTTGTTTTAAATGCAATGGGAAAAAACCACATAGCAAGGAACTGCAAGAGTCAAAATGGGGATAAAGTTGAATCCCACCCCTCAAAACCACAAGGTGTTAAGAAGGGGAGTCATGAGCAAACCATGTTGATGCAGGAGAGGAGTTTAGCTGTCCAGGATTGTGAAAATAAGCGCAATAAGTGGATTCTTGACAGTGGAGCGAGTTCTCATTTCTGTTATGAAAAGGAGTATTTTAATGAGATTAATGGGGATGAAACCTCTGAAATTGAGATTGCTGATGGCAACATTGTAAAGGCAATTGGTTCAGGAACTGTGAATTTGAAATTCAACGTAGATCATGAAACAATTAATACTAAGATAACTGAAGTTAAGTTTGCACCAAAGCTTAATTGCAACTTACTCAGCGTGTCCAGTTTGGACAGGAAAGGTTTTAAAATTACATTTGAAAAAGGACAATGTATTGTGACTAAGCATGATGAAGTTTATGTTCAAGGCACACTAAAGGATGGTGTATATGAGCTTAATGTTTCAGAGAACCAGCAGAACCAGTCTGCAAAGGTGGCGCAACCAAGTCAAAAGGATGAAGGAAGTCTGGAACTCTGGCACAAGAGACTTGGACACAGAGACACCAACGTTATTCTGGAACTACAGAAAGGTGATCTTGTGAGAGGTCTGCAGGTAAAGCAAAGCAACACAAATACACCAACATCAAAATGTATAACTTGTGTTAGTGAGAAAGCAACTAAACCTTCTTTCCCACGTTGTGCAGAGAAGAGAAGCACTAAAGTATTGGACATTGTCCATACAGATCTATGTGGACCAATGAATGTGTCTTCTCTAGGAGGTAATAAATATATTTTGATATTTTTGGACGATTTCTCGAGATTCTGCGTAGCCTACTTTATCAAGGAGAAGAGTGAGACAGTGGAATTGTTCAGGGACTATCTTAACATGGTCAAGAACAAGTTCCAGCGAGCCCCTTCCATTTTAATGTCCGATAATGGTGGGGAATTTTGTTCACATGAGATGCAGGCCGTCATGGCTAGAGAAGGCATATCACACGTGACCACAGTTGCCTACACACCCCAACAAAACTCAATTGCAGAGAGGAAATTTAGATCCATTTTGGAAATGACAAGGTGCATGCTAAAGGAAGCTAACTTGTCACACAGGCTGTGGGGTGAAGCGGCTCGTTGCTCAGTCTATCTTCAGAACAGACTGCCCACAAAAGGCGCAGAGCGCACACCATTTGAACTTTGGCATGGAAAAGCCCCAAATTTGTCACATATACGTGTATTTGGAAGTTTGTGCTACTATCATGTGCCCAAGGAGCACAGACACAAACTTGATTCCAGAGCGAAGGCAGGGATCCTAGTTGGGTACGCTTCTGGAGGAAAAGGATATAGAGTCTTGGATCCGCAAACTGGCAAGACAAGTTCGCAGCATGTAATTTACTTCGATGAGCAAGGCAAAGTTGATACAAAGGACACTGCCATTGATTGTTCCAAGGAGCCACAGGATGAGGAATTTGTGATTTTTCCTTTTGAACCAATACAAAGTACTAATCCAACTTCTAGTGTCGTAGCACCCCCTATAGGTGACACCCGAGAAGACGTGGAGGTCCAGGCCCCTGGCAGCACCAGAGACGAAGATGATGACGAGCAGCTGTATGGGGATATGCCACTGCTGGAGGAGGATGAGGAAGCTGATGCGGTCGAAAGACCAGAGGTCAGACGCTCATCCAGAACCAACAGAGGTGTTCCACCATTACGGCTGTCCTACCTTACAAGGTCGGCGTCTCCACAGGAACCTTCCAAATGGGAAGAGATAGAGAGGATGCCACCAGATGAAGCCAGTCTCTGGAGGAAAGCTGCTCAGGAGGAGATAGATGCACTTCATCGGAACAGGACCTGGACACTCACAGAACTACCTCCTGGTAAGGAAGCAATTGGAAGTAAATGGGTGTTCAAGGTTAAAAAGGGTTCAGAAGGGGAGGTGCAACGCTACAAAGCTAGGCTTGTGGCACAAGGTTTTTCCCAGAAGTATGGAGAGGATTACGATCAAGTGTTTGCACCGACAGTTCGATACAGCAGTGTCAGACTACTTTTAAGTATTGCAGCATCTAAGCAAATGTCAGTTTACCATATTGACATTGCGACAGCCTTTCTTCACGGCGAAATTTCTGAGCAGATTTATATGAAGCAGCCCAAAGGTTTCATTAAACCAAATGAGGCACATCTAGTGTGCAAGCTGCAGAAAGGACTTTATGGTTTGAAGCAAGCAGCGAGGGCTTGGAACCAGAAACTCCATGAGATGCTGGTGCAGCTTGGGTACAAGCAAGGGACTGCTGATAAGTGCTTGTACACCAAACAAAGGAATGGACAGTTTTCGTACATTTTAGCCTTTGTTGACGACCTTTTAATTTCTACGTCAAATGAGAAAGACTATAAAGACATAGTCAAACACCTCAACAGGGAAGTAGAGGTCAAGGAACTTGGAAAAGTGAAATACTACTTGGGAATTCAAGTTGAGAGAGAAGAGGATGGATCGTTCTTACTCAGCCAAAGGCAAAAGATAACTGAACTGATTGAAAGCATGCAGATGCAGGACGCACACCCAGTTGCGACACCGATGGCCACAGACTTCTTGAAGAATCAACAAGGTTCGAAGTTGCTGCCAAACAACACGCAATACAGGTCAGCGGTCGGCAAACTTTTGTATTTGGTTACCACATGCAGACCTGACCTGGCAAGTGCAGTGGGGATCCTAAGTAGGAAAGTAAGTTGTCCCACTGAGCATGATTGGGCTGGAGTTAAGAGGGTTGTTCGTTATCTAAAGGGAACCATGGACTGTAAATTAAAACTGCCAGCTGTCAGAGACCCTAAACTGCTTGGGTACACTGATGCGGATTGGGCTGGGGACAATAAGGATTATAAATCCACAAGTGGCTATGTTTTTATGTATGGGGACGGAGCTATTGCATGGGGCAGCTATAAACAGAAATGTGTAGCTTTATCGTCCACAGAATCTGAGTACATTGCGGCTTCGGAAGCTTGCAGAGAGATCCCCTGGCTGGATCAGCTCCTGAAGGACTTTGGCGTGCCAAGAACGGGACCTGTCAGCTTGATGGAGGACAATCAGAGCAGTATGAAGCTGACACAAAGTGAAAAGTTCCTTGCACGCACCAAACACATTGGGGTCAGGTACCACTACATACGCCAGGTGATCGAGGATGGACTTGTTGAAATGTGTTACTGCAACACTGACCAGATGACTGCAGATGTCCTAACAAAGCCCCTGCCAAGAGAGAAGTTCCAGGATCTTCGTGGCAAGCTGGGACTCTTGGGTGGTTGATTAAAGTTATTTATGTATGTTTTTGTGTATGTTGTGAATTGCCTGAGAAGGGGTTTGTGGGATGCAAAGGGTTAAGTGCAGTCAAGTCACAACAATCCCTAGATAGTCCACTTGGAGGACTGAGGAGGAGGATATGACTAAGCGTAGTTTCCTCTTCCTTCACATGCAAATGAGTTGAGGAAGTGGCAGATAAATCCTGAAGGAAACAGCCATTTTCCCTCTCTTGGACCAGACCTCTTGGACTACACACATCTTAGTGAGTCTCTCCCTCAAGGCCTCCAGCCTAGAGAGAGAGATGAGATGGAGTCTCACTTCTTATAAGTGAACTTCACAATGTATATATTACCTTTTAACTAAGCAAGTCTACCTCTTGAGTGTGCTGTACCTCGAGATGCTTGTAAGTAAACATCTTTTATACTTTTAAGAGCATTGTGTTGTGTCTTTTCTTTTAAGAGGGAAAAAGGGGAAATACCAGGAAAATACACTTTATTTTAGTGGCTTAAATCAAGCCTGCGCAAACGTTCTTCTGCTGTGTATTTTGCAAAAGGGGAATGTTTTACTCTGCTAAAGTTTTGTGCTTGCTAGCGCAAGCGGGGATAGGATATATTAAACAATATCTCCTCATCCACATTCCTGAACATTCCCACAAGAATGAGGACTAGACTCATTTTCTAAAGAGAGAGAGAAAGACCAGAAATGGCCTGGATTGGCAGAAGAGGAGGGGGCTGTGGGGCCCCAGCCTCAAGCCTTGACAATTTCTCTACTTACTGGACCCATCTTAAGGTAACTGGGAATGCCAGTGCCTGGGTCCTGGGGAATGGCTTGGCAACACAGGGGTGCACATGGGGTGGGGGGGGGCGTGCCCAGGCCTGATGCTTTTTTAAAAATGGGGATCGAGAGGAGCTGAGAGAGAGAGAGAGAGAGAGAGAGAGAGAGGAGCAGAAGAAAAGGTTAGAATGGATCTGCAGCTGCGACCTGCGTCTGTCTCTGGAAGCTGTGGTGGGATGATTGGCAAGGCAGATCCATTCCAGCCTTTTTCTTCCGCTTGCATCTATCTCTGCCTTGTGGTTCTTCCTCCATCCAAGCACCACTTGCCACCTGGGGTGGAGAGAGAGATCAGTGGGGATGAGGGGCTGCTTTGGTGGCATGCAAGCAAGGAGGAGGAGGGGGCTATTCTGCCCTCAGCCCCCCAAATCTGCCCTGCTTCTGCTTAGCTTGGCATGGGCCTTTTTCTCTCCTGTTTGGCCTCATTGCAGCTCTTTTGCCTCTTTGCTTCTTCCTTGCACTTTTTTTTGTTGGCTTGTCATTCCCCCCTTCCTTCGTTGAAATATGTATTTTTTTAAAATCCCGGAGTGCCCATCCAAATCAAAGGTGCTACTTGCACCTGTGCTTGTCAACTGCTGTCTTGCATGGTTACCTGGTTTTCTCCTATTGTGTTGGACTACAGCTCCCATCAGCTCCGGGCAGCAGAGCTTCGCTGCCACCAGCATCCTATGGCCGTGCCTGATGGGAGTTGTAGTCCAAACCATAAGGAGGACATAGTCAGGAGTCAATGGCTGCCCTATGAGATTTGCCTTACCAGTAGAGATGTGACGGCCCGAAAAAAACCTTTAAAAAATTGGAAAAAACCTGGGTTTTTCCCCTGAAGCCTTTTTTGTCCCCCCCCCCCAAAAAAAATGGAAAAATAAAAAATAGATTATGGAATGTTTTATTTTAACATGATGAATAAAATATGTTAAGATAAGGGGTTCAAATATTTTATAACTCATTTCTTTAAAAATATGTATGGTATCGGATTCTTCTAATTTCTGTGAGGACAAGCAAGTCCTAGGTTACAAACTGAACTCTCCAATGCAAGAACAAGATACATTTCTTCCTTTAGGAGATGCTGTTGTCACCAGAAAAGAAAAAGGTTTCAGTTTTGTTTTTGCATGCGTGTGGTATGCATTGGTTCTGGCCTCAAAGCACTGGAAGAAAATCTAGAGCAACAAAAGGGCCTTCAAGTATATGTGTTGTTGTGGCAATCAGAGAAGTGTTATGAAAGAAAAAAAGAAATGAAAATATTTTAAACATTAAATGCTGTAAAACAGTCTTTAAAAAGTGAAATAAACTAATTTTAAGCATATAGTAGTAGCTAAAGTGGTTGACAGACCACACACATCAGTGTGAGGAAATGCATAAGGTCTCATGGGCAAAACATGGGAGGTGGAGGAAGCATGTTGCATAGCAAACAGTGATGAAGGACAAGTTAAATTCAGTTCCTGTTTGGATACACTATATTTTTAATATGCTAGCTGTGATAATTTTATGCCCATTAAAATTATCCATAGTTATATTTTATGTTTCTAAAGTAACAGAATGACTTTCAATCTGGAAAAGAAAAAAGAAGTGCTAATGTAGCAATTTTTTTCAATTTTTCCAAAAATTTCCATTTCCCCCCGAAAAAAACTGGGGGGGGGGGGGGAAACAGGTTTTTTCCGAGCTTCAAAATTTCCAGAAATTTTACACCTCTACTTACGAGTCCATTTTCCTTTCAGATCTAGGGAAGCTGCCTTCCCACAAGGACAGGGGCGACCCAGAGGCCAAGCCACCTCCATCCTTGCCACAAGGGACGGCAGGCAGCAAAACCCAGGATCTGTGTGGTGGGAGACGGTTGACTTGCTCAGCTTCTGCGTGTCAGGCTTCTGGTAGGTGTGTAGCTGAAAGCACGGAGGGGGAGGAGAAGACACCAAGGTGTGGGCTTCTCCCAAGGCAGCAGAATCTGCTCCTCTGTTGGAGAGGCTTTAAAAGAG
Source organism: Zootoca vivipara (assembly GCF_965207765.1). Taxonomy (NCBI): domain Eukaryota; kingdom Metazoa; phylum Chordata; class Lepidosauria; order Squamata; family Lacertidae; genus Zootoca; species Zootoca vivipara. The sequence goes on from NC_142593.1 coordinate 62,825,905, forward strand.
GATGAGACAAACTCATGAAGGAGGAGAGGGCGATCAGTGGCTACTAAGCCGTGACGGCTCTGCTCTGCCTCCAAGGTCAGAGGCTGCAATGCTTCTGAATACTGTCTCTGGAATACCCTTGGTTCTCAGACTTAATCCATTCCGGAAGTCCGTTCCAAAACCAAGTTGCGCTTCCCCATACAAAGTAATGAAAAATTGATTTATCCGTTCCAGACTTTTAAAAACAATCCCCCAAAGAGCAATTTAACATGCATTTTACTACCTAACGAGACCGTTGATCCATAAAATGAAAGCAATAAACAATGTACTGCAGTCACACAATTAATCAATCAGCAGCTGAACTGGGTTTCACACAGTCACACACACACACACACAGTCACAAAACCGCAAAGTAAAGAGCAAAAACAGACAGCGTAACACCCAAAACGGAAGTGTGGCACTCAATCAGAAGCGTAACACTCAAAATGGAGCACGTTCGATTTCTGAAAAAAGTTCGCAAACTGGAACCCTTACTTCTGGGTTTGCAGTGTTTGGGTTCCAAGTTGTTTGAGAACCAAGGTATTTGAGAACCAAGGTGTTTGAGAACCAAGGTACCACTGTCCCATTTGCTGGAAGGGAGAGTTGCTGCTATGCTCAGGTGCTGATTCTGGGTTTCCCAGTGGGGCAGCTGGCTGCTGGACTAGGTGGGCCACTGGCCTGATCCAGCAGGCTCTTCTTATGCTCTTAAGGCAGGGGTCCCCAGACTACGGCCCCCGGGCCGGATGCGACCCAATTGGCCTCCCAATCCGGCCCGCAACGACCCCCGCTGCCGCCGCCCGCTCTTGCGGCGCGCTCTGCGGCGGCACACTTCCAGATGTGAAAAAATCGCCGAAAATCGTTTCTGCGCATGCGTATGGGCCTCTCCCGACCCAGAAGAGGTCATTTCTGGTGCACTTCCGGGCCAGGAGAGGTGCACTTCCGGGTCGGGGGAGGCCCATACGCATGCGCACAATTTTCGGCGATTTTTCCGGCCTGGAAGCGCGCCAGCGCGCCAGTAAATGGGTGTGTGCATGCGCACTCCCCTGCCCTCCGGCCCGAAGGCGGGTAAGTTTGGGGACCCCTGTCTTAAGGAGTTGAATCACAAGCCCTTTTGCCGAATCTTGCAGATTCCCCCTCTGCCTGCAAGGGCTCCTCGAGGCCCTTGCCAGGCAGCCCGGACCGGCCAGCCTGCGCTGCAGAGAAGGACTCGCCCGAGACTGCGGGAGAGGAACAGGTGGCAGCGGACGATGGGCAGCCCTCTGGGCCAGACAGTCAAGGTGAGCGTCCCTTCCTTGGATTGAGTACTCCAAACACAGGGGGGGGGGGGTTGAAAGCACCCCAACACCACTGAACAACTCATAACCTTTTTGTGTTCGTCTTCTGCAACTCAACATTCTCCCAATATCCCTCGACCGTGGCAAGGGGTGATTTGACATGGGGCATTTCAGCCCCATCTAGGGAAAAGTTTATGTTGTCATTTTTACAGATCTTGGGGTCCTATTGGAGGGAATGAGAAAAATGAAGTAGTCATGTACACAAACTGCCTGGGGCCCAAGTGACCCCGCAGATGCTCAGCTCAGAACCTCTGAGGATGCATTCATGACAAGGCCATTTGCTCGCCTTCCCTGGTGTGCATTTACAAAGGCATAGGACCCCCCAGGCTTACAAATCTGCTTCTGAAATCTACAGAAAATGTGTCCGTTCTCTCCGGTGTTTTTGGAGAGGTCCCCCTTGGGTGATGCAGCTGCCTCTTCTCTCCCCTCGCAGAGCCCAGCATCGTCAGCCTCCTGCAGAGCATGCAGCAGATCCTGGTGCAGATCCTGCGCACGTCGCGGCAGCAGCAGCTCCTCCTGGAAAGCCTGGCCAGCGACACAGTCTCCCACCTGCACGTCATCTCGGACAACCTGGTGCAGGTGGGCGAGACTCTGCACGAGCTGCTGCTCCACAGCCACGCGCCCTCGGCCGATCCGTACGGCATCCGCACCCCTCTCCACGGAGGCCCTTCCCAGCCTTGTTCCCCAGGGGCCCCACCTGCCTCTCCCCTTCTCAAGGAAGAAGCTTGGCTGCTACCTGCCGCCGGCTTCCTCCCTCACGGCTTGGCTCCACCTTGAGCCACCTTCCTCCCTCTCCCAAGTTTTTGAGACTCCATCAGAGTTGGGCAAGGGCAATACGAGGGACTCTATTTGCCCCTCTGTGCCGAGGGCGGGCAATTTCCAAGGTCAGTGTTTGTATCCTTAGAGAAAAGCCTCCAGACTTTTGCAAAATTTTATTTTTTCAATAAAATGTAAAAACGAGGAAATGTATTGTGCCTCTTTCCTGTGCAGGAACATCAGAGCGGTGTTCAGAAATGGAGGGCTTAGAATGTCCTGGCATGTTTGGGAGGGACATGCTAGTCTACTCTTCTCCCTGACACCCTAGCTTTCAGTGTGCAGGGATTGATTGATTGATTCATTGATTGGCTGGTTGGTTGCTTTTACTTCAGTTTTATGAAGTAGGCTTCTTCCTCATGAGAAGCAGGTCCGCTTCTGAACAGAAGCTGATTGCTGCAAGATTATCCGCCTTGAAGGAGATAAAAGGCAGATAGCTTCCCCCAAAGGAGGAAGCAACCCCCTCTGTCCACCAGAACTCATGACTCTGAGTCTTTTTGATGGCAGTGAAGGGCCAAGGGCTGTGTGCGCTTGCCCTCCAGTCCCCCAGCGTGGGGAGGGGAATATCTTGCCCCATTCATTTCCAGCTTGCAGCACCAACAAGCTGAGCTTACTGTTCCAGGATTGGGGGGGGGGGGTTCCTCCTCCCCTTCCACCCAAAAAGCACCACTTTACAGATTAGAAACCACAGCTGAGCTATAAAAGGAGCTGAGATGAGTTTCTAGTTGAAATTAGTAATCCCAATGAGTAATATTAGGATGAGTTGTTGATTAGGGTTAGGGTTAGGATGTCTTGTTAATGCCTGTTCGTAGAAACTCAAAATTGTAGTTTGGGAAAGGACTCAAAGCCTCATTTAGTTCAACCTCTGCAATGCAAGAATTGCAGCTAAAATGCAGGAATCGCAGCTATTCAGTGCCTCGCAGCCCCACTCTCACATGCCTGGAGATGAATTTTAACAAGGAGAAATGTAAAATACTACACTTGGGCAGAAAAAATGAAAGGCACAAATACAGGATGGGAGACACCTGGCTTGAGAGCAGTACATGTGAAAAGGATCTAGGAGTCTTGGTAGACCACAAACTTGTCATGAGTCAACAGTGTGATGCAGCAGCTAAAAAAGCCAATGCAATTCTGGGCTGCATCAATAGGAGTATAGCATCTAGATCTAGGGAAGTAATAGTACCACTGTATTCTGCTCTAGTCAGGCCCTTGTGGTCTCTTCCAACTCTATGATTCTATGGAGTTAGGCTGTCCTGAAATAGGTCTGGGAGGGGGCCCTGGGTGGCTCCTGGCAAAACAGCCCCCCCCCCACTCCCTGAAGTGCCACCATCCATGTGAGGGGAGGGCGTTTTGCCCGGTTGGTGCAGAGTTTCCTGCAGGCTTCGCAGTCCTCATCCCGGCTGCTGGAACAGGCACAAAACCCCCAGTGCTGGATCACATCCTCCAGGTATGGGACGCTCCAGGTTCAAGTCCAGTGACGACGCCCTCCCTCTGCCTGGGATGTTGGAGAGCTGCTGCCAGTCAGAGTGGGCCGTGTTGGGTCAGATGGGCCAAGGGCGCCTGGCGCTCTTGAAGGTGGAGCCTTGTTTCCTCCTGGGGCTCCCTTTTTTGCCAAGAGGCTCTTGGCACATCCAGGCTCTGCTGGACCTACAGAATATTGTTTGTTTCCGCCAAAAATGCCAGCAGGACTTGCTTTCTCTAGCAGGAAGTCAGTGTTGGGGGAAGAGCCTGAGGAGGACAGTGCGAGGCTCTTGCTGAGATCCGCACTCGGAGCAGGAGGAGGGCAAGGCTCCACCCCACACTCCCTTCTCCCTCTCACCACCTGGTGACCTCCGGCCTGTCTCTGCAGGCGTGCCGGGCTTCCCGCATTCTCCGTGTGGCCAGCTCCTGCTCCGGCACACTCAGGCTGTGGATCACCATCAGATAGCGGAAGTTGCACACTCGCCACCTGGCGTTCTGCTTGGCAAAGCGGGCGCTGGACTTCGGCTGCAGCCCAGCCTGCTGAGCCAAGATGCCCACATAGGCGTCTTCCACTGGGATGGGGGGGACACACTCTGCCGCCCGCAGGACCCTTGCGGCTGCGTCCCGGGACAAGACGTAGCCAATGCCGCTGGCGTAGGGCGGGTATTCTTCCGGGGGATAGGCTTCCCTTGGCACATACCACTTGCTGGAGGGATGCCGGATGACTTTCCGCTTCTCCCGGGCAAAGACGGAGCCTGCATAGAGGCCGGTCCGGAGGGGGTTTTGCCTGGCCAGGAACTCCGGCAGCCGCTCGGTGTTGACAAAGCAGTCGTCGTCCGTCTTGAGGAGGTAGCTGGGCTGGCAGCGGCCGAGGGCCCACCGGACGCCATGCAGGACCTTCAAGGTGAGGTTGCGGTAGGTGTCCAGGTAACTCCCAAGCAGGATATCCCCAAAGTCCTCCTGCTCTCGCTGGATCTGCCGGGAGGCCCCCTCACCTGCGCTGCGGCCTATCAAGAACACAACCTGCCACGGGTAAGGCTGGGGCTTCTCTCGGGCAGCCCAGGTCCTCCGGATCACCTGCCGGGATTCCGCGTTTCCTGGGGCAGACGTCACAAGGATTAAGAGCACCTGGCCAGGCTCACAGTGTGGCTCCAAGGCAGCTTCTGAAAACAGAGGCCCAAAGTCCACTCCCTGGCAGGCTGCATTTCCGGCTCCCGAGTGGGTCCTCTGGGGGGGCTCCTGCCAGGCAGCAGAGAAAGGGCTGGAGGCCCACCGCAGCGTCTGGGCACCATCTGCCAGGAGCAGGAGGCACCAGACTGGGATGGAGGAGAGGAGGAGACACAGGCAGGCCAGACCCTTTGAGCCCCAGGGGCGCCTTGGGGCCATGGGGAGCCGTACATGGCAGTCCTGGCAGCCTCTGGTCACATCCTGCCGCTTGAGGCAAGGAGACGCAGCTGGGCAGGCAGGAGTGCTGGCCTTTGCTCTCGCCTGTCGGGCCAAAGGGCAGCTGCGAGAGGGAGACGGAGGGGAGGAGACCTGCAGGGGCCGAGGCCAAGCGCCACCCTGCCTCTGACTATGGCAGCCAGGGCCAAAGGGGGATTGGAGCGCCACAGGCAGGGCGAGGGGGGGGCTCTCCAGAATGCCACCTGCAGGCCCTTCATTTCGGCTGCCCAGATGGAGGGCAAACAGGAAGGGCGCTCTGTGGGGGAACCAGGGAGCAGGACCCGGGGACTCTGCTGCCTCTGGCAGATCCGTGGTGGTTATCTATCCTCCCGGCCTTGGCCTGTCCTGCTCCTCTTGCATTTCCTAAGCAAAAGAAAAAAGGCAAATCTCATGAGTGTGCACAGGGAGGAGGGATATGGCTTTGCACAGCGCCTAGTCAAACTATGGAACTCCCTCCTGCAGGAGGGTGGCTTGGAAAGAGGACGGGACAAATTTCTGGAGGAGAAAAGGGAATTCCAGAATTCTTCTGGAAACCCCAGGAGGGAAGGGGGTTGCTCTTGTGCTCGAATCCTGCCTCCGGATTTCCCCATGACTGCATCTCTGCTTGGCCCCTGTGAGAACAGGGTGCTGTACCCGATGGGCCCCCTTTGCCTTGATCCAGAGGGCTCTTCTTACCAGGGCCGGATTGAGGCTGGATGAGGCCATCAGCTCCTGAAGGTATTGGGGCCCTTTCTATGTCCAGCTGTCCTTTGTCAACAACACTGTTTTTTGTGTCGAATATATGCTATGGTAATTGATGGACCTAAGATGTATCTAAAGCCATTCATACATCCCAGAATACGTATTTTATCAGAGTAATTGCTGAACTGAAATACAATTGAGAAGAAGTATATTAATATATCTCATATTTTGGAAATGTACATCCAGTTTTTTCCCTTTTAATTTTTTTGGGGGCCCCCCAAGAGAGTTGAGCCCTAAGCTAGAGCTTGTTTAGCTTAGACGTTGCCCCACGACACCCACAAGAAGGGCCCCCTTCATGCCTGGGGGCCACTTCCTTCCCACCAGACCAAGTTCAGAGGACAGACCCGGCTGTTGGCGGCCCCTGACCTTTGGCTCCCACAGCCTGGGAGGGGAGGGGGCTCTGGGGCTGGGCTCCTGCCTGGGGGCTTCCCCCTGGGGGCACCTGATTGGCCCCTTGGCCCTGACCCAGCAGCTCCCCTTGAGCCTCCAGCTGCAGAGGCAGTCTATCTCGACGCCCAGGGGGGCGGGGCTTGGAGTTCTTACGAGGGAGGGCAGGTGGGCGGGGCCTTTCGGCGGGGGGCGCGTTTGCTCCTCCCCCCGCGCACCTGGTTGCCCCGGCAACGAAAAGGTGGGGCCGCCCACTCGCTTCCGAAGGTAGAGAGAGGCCCGTGGCTGGGCTGGCGCTTTCATCGAGGTCCGGGTCTTTGGCCAATAGCTGCCGCGAGGCTCTTGCGAGAGACCAATCGGGAAGAGGAGAGGGAGGGGCGCTTCGCGGGGATTCCACCCAATCGGAAAGCGGCAGGGAGCAGAGATAAGAATTTTAGAGGTGCAACAGCGCCGGCTACTTGTGAGGCAGTCTCCCTCAAATGTTCACGTTGGAAGAGAGAAAATGAAAGCGGCTGGTCGGGGAGAGGCTACATCCGCGGCCCCTCAAGACTCTCCGGGCGGGAGGCAGACAAGAGGAAGACGCCCCACGCTAAGGCTGCGCGCAGGAAGGAGGCGTCGGCAACAGCTCTCTCTATACTTTTCCTATCTCTATGGGTGACGGCTGGGAAGGGCGGTCCTTTCCTCTCCCCCCCCTCCTTCCCCTTCTTAACCAATCAGCAGGCCGGCCGTGGCCGGCTGTTCGGACGGCCAATCGGGACGGGCGAGAGAAGGCGCGCGCGTCTTTGCTCGTCACGCGAGCGCGTGGTGCATTCCGGGAGGCGTAGTTCTTGCCTCGGCGTCCCTCCGCTCCCCCTTCGGCGCGTCTTCCTTCCCCGTCTGTCTCGGCGATGCTGCTCCGGGCGCGGCTCCTCCGGGCGCTGCTGGCGGCGCTGGCCGTGCAGGCGGCGGCGGGAGGCAAGTACTCGCGGGAGGCCAACGAGGAGAAGGCGGCGGCGGCGGCGGAATTCCGCGTGGTCAAGCTGAGCCAGGTGTGGGCGAAGGCGCAGCGGGTAAGTCGGAAAGGGACCCCCGGGGGTCATCCAGCTCAACCCCCGCCAGGCAGGCATCGGGAAGGAGGAGAGCCCGCCGCCCCCGACGTCACGGGATCCCCCCTAGGCCCAGAGCGTCGGAAAGGATCCCCCCAAGAACCATCTAGTCCAGCCCCTGGAAATGCAGGGGTCCCACCTCTCCTGGGAAACCTCCAAGGAATGGGAGGCCAGCGCCTTCCCACCGTCGAAGGGGGGCGTTGCTTGTGTCTTTCGGGTTGTTGGCCGTTTGGAAGCCGCTCTGGGGTTCATCGGAACGGAAAGCGGCACAGGAATGCAAAATAAATCCAATTTCGTACTCAGAAAGTTACTCCTAACGTGGAGTCGGAGCCTCCAGTCCATTCTCGTAACGAACCATCCCTCCCCACCCCTTCGGAGCAGCGGCCCCTGCTGGCCTCCCTCGGGCCAAAGACCCCCGACGGGGAAGGAGTCGCCCCCCCGCCTGCTGGGAAGGGTGCCGGTAAAGGGGGGGGGGGTCCGGCCACGTCTCCTGGATCCAGGCGGCTGAGGCTGGACGGGTCTGGCGCCCCGCTCAATGGCGGATCGCTGGGCAGCAGGGTTAATCTTTAGCCTGGACGGCGCCCGGAGGGGTTAATCTTCAGCCGCCCCACCAGCTGGTGGTCTCTCCAAGGTGCCGGACTCTGGCCTGGGGGGTGAGGAGGCGCATTACAAGGGGGCGGGAATCCAGTCTGAACAGGCGAGCAATGAGTGGGGTCCCTGCATCTTCCTCGTCCATTTAGGGCAGGTCCGGTTGTGGGGTGATTTTGGCCAAAGGGCTTGTCAATGGGAGGGGGGCAAGGGGGGAGGCAGCCTCAAGGCAGCCTGGCCCCTTCCTCCATCTCCCTGTTTCCCCTCCCCACTGCCCCAGAAAGGACTCTTGTTCATGCTGTTTCTGACCCAAAGAATGGAGGATGCTCTTCATGGAGTAGAATTTGATTCTCAGGGCAACTGATTTAGACCCCCCTCTCCCCCCCCCACCTCCCCCAATACCTTCTGTTTTTGCAGCTCCACCTCTCTGCTGTTAAATTGGCAGAGCTACACAGCGATCTAAAAATTCAGGAGAAGGATGAGCTGAGCTGGAAGAAACTGAAGGCCGAAGGGCTGGATGAAGATGGAGAAAAGGAGGCCAAGCTCAGGCGCAATCTAAATGGTAAGGAATTGCTCCGTTCTGTAGACCCGCCTTTGGGTCACTAAAATAAACCCCAATAAATAGGAAAAGCAGGTCATTTCCCACCCCCACCCCCTTCCCATTAGAAGTCTGCATGCCTTGGCTGTCTAATGCTTTCTAACAGGCTGTGGTGCAGTGATAATTGAGAACTTTGTTGGCTACAAACTCATTGATGCATCTGGTGTCAAGAGATCTAAGAGGCTGTGGGAGTAGCTTTCGTTCATCTGGGTTCTTTGCATGGAAGCCCCCCTCTGTGTTTTGCAATTTAAGTGGCTCCGTGTTCTGCAAAAATTCCTGAGCAAGCATTGGCTCTTGTGGAGCTGGCTGCAAGCTGTGGGCTGCTTCAAGTTCAGCTCTTGCCTGAGCTTCCTTTCTGCTAGGTTTTCCCAGGTGGGGGCAAATGTCCCGTGGTCTGTCTTGCTGGCTGCATCTGGGCACAATGAACTGGCTTCTCAGGCTGCTAGGGGGGCCCATTTGCCTGGGGAGACCTGTTTTGGTGTCTCCACCTGCCGTTACATGGAAGATACTGTTATAAGCAAAAATCTGCCCTTATTCCCTTATGGGGTACACAAGAGCCCTTATTGGGTTCTCCATCGGTCGGAGAATATAAGAGAGGCCAACCGGAGAATTTTGAGAAGCAAAGCCTTTATTTTTGCTGTTGCAACAGGGTCCTTCCCCTCACGCAGGAGAACAAGGAAGGAACCCCAAACAAAGGTGTCCTGCCCTTAAATAGAAATTTGAAGTTCACCCCCCAGAAGCATCACCCATACGTCACAGAAGGGGTGTAGCCCAAGACCGCCCTCCCTAGATTCATCGTAGGTACATCATGAAAGGGGAGGTCTGGTGGCAGAAATCTGAGCATCCTGGACCCTGCCCCCCAAACCTAATCAACAAAAAATAGAATCATAGAATCATAGAATCATAGAGTTGGAAGAGACCACAAGGGCCATCCAGTCCAACCCCCTGCCAAGCAGGAAACACCATCAAAGCATTCCTGACAGATGGCTGTCAAGCCTCTGCTTAAAGACCTCCAAAGAAGGAGACTCCACCACACTCCTTGGCAGCAAATTCCACTGCCGAACAGCTCTTACTGTCAGGAAGTTCTTCCTAATGTTTAGGTGGAATTTCCTTTCTTGTAGTTTGAATCCGTTGCTCCGTGTCCGCTTCTAGAGATATTTACATTTCCCTGTTTCCCAGCCAAATTAATCAGACCCTTTTGTCTGGCACTCAGGTATCAGGATGCCAGGGATTATCACTTTAATTCCTGAGACAATGAGGTGGTTCCCCCCACCCCCCTTCTTCCTTGCAGAGGAACACCTGGTCAGAGAGAGAGAGTCAAAATGGTGTCAGCTAGGCCTGTCTTCCTGTGCTGCTTCTGACATGTGCCTGTACATTCATGTACATGTTTTATGAACAATTATTATATATATATATATGACCTTAAAATTCTTACAACAATGCAAGAGCAGGATGAGAAGCAGGACAGTGTTCTGGGTATAAATATCCTCCACTTTCAAGCATCCCCCTTTGTCCCTCAATATGTTTTGACCTTTCCTAAGCAGGAAGACACCTTCAGGACCCCATAACAGTTGATGCTTGGTGGAAATATGGTCCTAAGCCTCCCCTCTTGGTCCTGGGCAAGCATGCGTTGCTTTGCTGAGTCAGACCGAAGTCCCTTTAATCCAGGATTCCATAATGGGACATTAGATGCCTGTGGGGGCAATGGACTGCCCCTTGGAAAATGACTAGCGGGTCCACTAATTTTGGCTTTGCCCACCCTGGTAAAGTGAACAAACAGGCCCGGCAGATAAGGTCCCTTAGCATTTTTTTGGTCTTGCTTCTGACATACGAAAAAATTGGTGTTGGCCTTTAAAGTCCCAACTCCCCACCAAGGGACCCGGTACACCCCCCCCCCCAAGTTCATTATCAGTCGGAGAAGAATGAATGGAGGCAGGAGCAAGGAAGAAAGCAAGGCAGACCTTTATTTTTCTGTTGCAACAGAGTCCCTCCCCCCCAGAACTTGCAAGGAGGTGAGGACCCAGAACAAAGGTGTGTAGCAACTTTTAAAGGCTTTATAAATTGCCCAGCCCATTAGCCCAAAGAACAGCCCAAAGCGCCATGCACCACAAAAAATGGGTTGCACATGTAACTCGGGCCAAGCTCAGAGCTCAGGTTTCTGCAACACATTTGCAAGTCTGTCACTCAGAGATTTGAACTCAGAGATTTGAACCATACCAGATCCTTGTTTTTCCTGGCTTGCCAGAGCATCTATTGAAATGTTGCATACACAGGTTCAGAATCTGTTGACATAAGATTGGGCCCCATTCCTAACAAGATGATCTTTATCTATTAACAGGACTACAGACTTGCAAATGTAAAGACTGCAGTCTGTGGAGGAATGATTTTAGCACAAACTTCACCTCCTTCTGTCTCACATTTTCCCAGAAAACATTTCTTAAATTGTTGAAGGGTGAAGGATCAGGGGTTGTTGTTTTTTTTTAGGAAGAGGGGTGCCTGCTATGGGTGTGTTCCTTAAAATCCATGCAGCCCTTCTGTTGCCCCTCCAGTGATTCTGGCCAAGTATGGAATGGATGGGAAGAAAGACACGCTGCTGGGAGTCACAAACTACGTCAAAGACAGCCTGGAGAACGATGTGCTTGATGATCCCCGGCTGGAGAAGCTCTGGAACAAGGTCTGTCTTTGAATGTGCTTTCTTTGGCCAGGTGGGGGGTGGTTCTGTTGTGTCCACAATGTCAGCAGGTGTGTGGATCCAGCCCCTGATTTGCTAGTCCAAGAGGAATGCCAGCACAGGGAGAAACAAGCAGCAGTTCGGCTGTAGTGATAGATAGATAGGTAGATAGATAGATAGACAGATAGATATCAAGGGGAACCATCAGTTTTTGGAGCATTCTGCCCTCCCCTAATTCTGCCCTGTTGACACCTCCCAGCCTAAGTCTTTCAAGGGAAATTCATCTCTGACAGATAGTGGCCTTGGGAGGCTCTGCGTCCTTTAAGAAGGGGAGTGGGTCCGTTGAAGGAGCACCCCTTATTTTCTGGTGACCGTTCCACTTCACACATCTTTTTGCTAGCTGGAAGAAGCTTCTTGGCCCTGACGGCTGTGCCGTGTCTCCGCTGCCAGAAGCCCTATGTCCCTGTTATAAGAAAAACTGCTCCCTTTTCCTTACGGGGTATTCCGGAGCCCGTACAGAGTCCTTAAGTGGGTTCCCTATCAGTAGGAGGAAATAACAGAGGCCAGCCAAAGAATACTGAGAAGCAAAGCAGCCAGGAAGCCTGATCTTTATTAAACTGTTGCAACGCAGGAGGGAGGAGAGAACCCAGAACAAAGGTGTGTAAGCTCCTGTATAGACTTCGAAATTGCCTCCCCTGTAGCTCAAGATCACCCCCCCACACATCATCCATACATCACAGAAAGAGGTGGTCCCCAGCAGAAATTGGAGTGTGTTGCTTCTCTCCTGTCTGCCAGGATACCTGATAAGGCCTTATCTGATTGTCTTTTCTGGGTATCCTGGCCATTCCTTGGAGATGGTCAATACTGAATCTCTTACCCATATTTATAGTGTTCTCAGCTTAACAGATATTTGCCAGACTGTATTTGCAGGGAGGTGTAATCCCCTACAATCCAAAGACCATTGGAAAGCTTTTCCCATTTCCTTCCTCCTTGCGGAGGAATATTTGAGGTCCATTTGGGAGAGTCAAAATAGCTTCAGGATTGCTCTCCTGTACTATTTCAGACATGTGGTTTATATACTTATGTATGTGTTTGCCTTGTACATTTATGAACATTTATTATATATATATAAGTCCTTAGAATTCCCATAACACCCCTTAATTTGGGTTGCTGGAAATCCCCTTTGGCCTGATCCTGCAGGCTCCTCCTGTAGTATTACGCCTGGTCTCTCCAAGGGAGGGGTGAGGGGGCATCGTTCCTCCTGCCCTTCTCTTTGGTCCCCAATTCTTCTGCTTCTTGTACCGAGAGCTGCTTCCCTTGAGTCAGGAACCGTGGAAATTCTCGCTTTTAGGAACAGCAGTTGTGATTTTCTGCACTGACTGGGAGGGTTGGACTAAATGACTTTTCAGGTCCCTCCCAACCAGTGGCAACTTTCTGTCCGCAAAGGTGAGAGAGGAAACATTTCCCCTCCATGACGTTCTCTCACCCCAATCAGTTGTGTTCTTCTTGCTGTTGGGTGTTCTGGGGAACTGAAGGCATCTGGCCTGCAATGGCCTCACCCAGAATCAGGTGCCTCAAAACAGGATTTCCAGGGAGAGAAAATTTGTAGGACAAAAGAGCAGGACTCAAAGAAAATTTGTGTGCCCCACGTTGCAATCCAACACCTTCCAAAACAGGATATTCCACAAAATGCTGTTGGCAAAGAGTGGGGTTACCCTCTTGCTACTACTGGTCTTTCTTGGGTCTCTCTTCAAGGCCAAAACTTCAGGGAAGTTCACCGACGAAGAGCTGGACAAGCTGTGGAGGGAGTTCAGGCACCACAAAGAGAAGGTCCGAGACTACAACCTCCTGCTGGAGACCGTCAGTCGGACGGAAGGTATTTGCACCCCTCCTGCCACCCCCTTTTTCCTAAATTATTTTTATTAATTTTTTATTAATACTCCAATTGATAGAATATCATCTCTTGCCACATCATAATACAAATAATAAAGCCAATTATACATTCCAAATTATATATTTCAAAAAGACTTCCCGTGTTCTCGCTGGTCAAGAGAAATTTTTTTATTTCTTGTTCCTGCTTTTTCTCTCTTGTTTATTCCCAATATCATACCAGTAGTTCCGATCTTAATCCTTTATCTTAACAGCCACTGGTGTGAGACTTTCACCTCCTGCCAACCCCTTGACCCCCTTCGGTAATCCCACCCCTCACTTTGGGACAGGGTGGATTTGATTTAAATCACGATTTAAATCACTAGTCAGTAAGACTTGATTTAAATCATTTTTTTACAGAAAGACTCATTCTTGCATATTTACAACCAGATGAATGTTTCATTTTTGGAATAATAAATTTTCAGAGTAGTTTTTACAGTTTTATTGAAAATGACTGATTTGGTTATATTATTAGAAATACATAGACAGAATTATGAAATTATTATGAGGTTTAATAAATTTGGACAACTTTTCTGCTGTACTTCATTGGAAGGAGAAAAATAATCATTTCCTTCATAACAATTTATTTAACTAAAATGGTAACATTATAGCATATGTCTCCATGTTTGTTAACTAATGTGGTTAAACAATTTTTTAAAAAAACAACATACACCTGAGACTGAGTTTTAGCACACATGAAAAACTTAAAACAAATCCTTATTTCCTGGTGAATAGCCTTTGGACTATAATGTAACTTAAACAGAAAATCTTTAGAAAGATTTTTCCTCCAAAAGCATTTTATTTTAAAGATCCGATTTAAATTTTTAATTAATTTTTTAAAAGCCCCATTGATTTTCACCCCCCCTGCTTTGGGAGGCTTCTCCCACCCGCGGCTTCCTCCAGCTGATGCCATTTTCCGTTTTGCTCCTCCCGCCCCTCCCAGACATCCACAAGAACATGATTGCCGGCCTGGAAGAGGAGGAGGTTCCCCGCAAGCACGACCTGCTGCACCAGAAGCACTCTGAGCTCAAGGAGAAGCTGCACAGCATCAACCAGGGCTTTGAGCGGCTGCGCAGGGTCACCCACCAGGGCTATGACGACTCCAGCGGTAGGTCTCTCCCCCCCCCCACTGCTTGCACCTGTGGGTTATATGGCTGGGGCGCTGGTGGGTCTTGGCCAGGGGTCAGCAAACTTTTTCAGCAGGGAGCCGGTCCACTGTCCCTCAGACCCTGTGGGGGAGCCAGACTATATTTTGGAAAACATAATAATAATAATAATAATAATAATTAATAGTAATTTTATTTATACCCCGCCCTTCCCAGTCAAGACCGGGCTCATGGCGGCTAACAACAAAATATCAACGCAAATATAAAAGAAACAATTCAGCTAAAATGCAGATTAATACAATGTTAAAATTCAATTTTAAAATTAAAAATCTACAAGTAAGATAAAACCATTAGAAGATAAAACCTTAGGGGAGGGTAGCCCCGGGGTCAGGCTGCATCAGTCCAAAGGCCAAGCAGAACAGCTGTGTCTTGCAGGCCCACGAAAAGATGACAAATCCCGAATTCCTATGCCCCACAAATAACCCAGAGATGCATTTTAAATAAAAGGACACATTCTTCTCATGTAAAAACACGCTGATTCCCGGACCGTCTGTTGGCCGGATTGAGAAGGTGATTGGGTCGGATCTGGCCCCCGGGCCTTAGTTTGCCTACCCATAGTCTTGGCCAATCCCTCAGCGTTGCCTTCACAAATTCCACAAGTGTCCTCTTGCCTTCGAGAAAGATGTGCTTTGGACCCCACCCCACCCCCAGCTCCTTCCCTGGCAGCCCGGTGTGATTCCTCTGCTGGCGCCTGTGGAGAGTGGCATTTGGGCTGGGAAGGAGGCAGCAGGGAGGGGGTTGTCAAGGCAACGGGGTAGGGAAGCCGATGATGTGCCTGGATGCTGTGGCAGGAAGTCCCAGGAGGGGGGCTTGCAGGGCAGGGGGCTGTGGGGTTGCTGTCTTGCTTGGGGGCACCTGGGTGCCCACTGTAGGAGCCAGCATGCTGGACCATATGGCCCCCCTTGGGCCTGATCCTGAGATTTTCTCTCTCACTCTTTGAACAATTGAAATAAGATGTGCCGAACTCCAGGAGGAGATACTTTCTCTTTTTGTGCGCAAGCATTTCCTTGAGTGCAGTCGAGCCTTTTTGCAATCCAGCTGCTGCTGTTCGAGTTTCCACCCAGAAATCTCCTTTGTCCCTCCAGAATTTGAGGAGCCCCGAGTGATTGACTTGTGGGATCTGGCTAAATCCACCAATTTCACCGAGAAAGAGCTTGAGTCGCTTCGGGTATGTTGGCTTCAACCTCTCTGATTTGGGGGCTTTTGGGGCTTAATTCTGACCGTCCTCTTGGCCGAGACACAAATGCCACAGGGTTAGCTTCTTGCTTTAACCTTTGGAGGGAGCAGGGGGCTTCCGTTGGGCGCCTTGCGCTGCGTTGATCAGAAACGTGTCTGGCATCTGGAAGAGCTGAGTTTGGAAGGGGCCCCCGAGGGATTTGTAACAAATGCTTCTGTCTGAAAAATGCCTCTTGTTCCTTGCAGAAGAGATGGTCCTGGCGCTCTCCGTCCCTCCTTGCTTCTCTCTGGGCGGCTGAGGGTGCAAAGGATCGTGTGTGTGTGTTTGGGGGGCTGCTGTGACATGTGGGGTGTGATCCGTGAGAGGCAGTCAAGTGTGCATGCACACTTCGTGTATCTGACGAAGTGTGCATGCACATGAAAGCTCATACCAAAATAAAAACTTAGTTGGTCTTTAAGGTGCTACTGAAGGATTTTTTTTATTTGTATTATTGTAATTGAAATGCTAGAGAAGACACGCAAGGGAATGTTTGGTCCAGCCAGTCAAAACTTCCTGTTCCTCCTGGCTGGAGCATCTTTTGCATGTGATAGAAGGTGGGCATGAACCAATCTGTCCAGGTAACAAAAGGATGAGTCACGCAGCACCCTTCCCATCTTTTTGACTCCCTTCTTCGTTTGACCAGCTTCTAGCTAGGATTGCTCTGCTAGCTCTCAGCTAGCAGAAGCCCTGGGATTATTCCCCCATATGGGGTAGATCCACATGCACATATTTGTAACCAAGTCTGCCTTCAGGGATCCAGCTATGTACTGATGTAAGTAAATTTCTTCTATTGACTGTGAATAAGACTGTGGCATCTTTATTCTTTTAAGAGGGATTCAGGGGAACTTAACCAGGAACATACAGTTCCATCTGAGACAGACTGAATTGTATAATAGTGAGAGGCTCACACGAGCCTGCAACCAGCTATCTGCTCTACGTGAGAAGGGGAATGTAACTCTGCTAACTAAAGGAACTTGCTAGTGCAAGCTAGGAAGGATTTTAATAAACAATATAGCCTTTCCTGCCACCCTGAACATTCCCACATGACATGGGTGCGCTCTCTTTCCTTGGTTCTCTGGGTAGTTGAGGGTTCAAAGGATTGTGTGTGTGTGTTTGGGGGGGTTGCTGTGACATGGGTGCTGAGGGCATGGGACACCGCTGTGCCCACCTGCGAATTTATCATAAACCCCTTCGAGATCTTTCAGGTACTTATCGAAGGAAATGATATCTCCTGCTTTCCTAGGAAGAGCTCAAACACTTTGAAGCGAAGGTGGAGAAGCACCACCATTACCAGAAGCAGCTGGAGATTTCGCACCAGAAGATGAGGCACATCGAAGGGATGGGAGACGAGGAGCATCTCAGCCGCAACAAGGAGAAGACGGCCATGCTGGAGGAGAAGACCAAGGAGCTGGGCTACAAGGTGCACAGGGGAGCCTCCTGGGGGGGGGAAGAGGGGGTCCAGGAGCCCCCGTTCTTCACCTCCCCTTGCACATTCATCTTGGGGTGCTCTGTGGTCTCAAGGAGCCAGCCTTGTTTTAGGGGAGACAGCGCTGTAGACGGAAGGGGTGTGTGCCTTGTCCACAAATGCGCTGGTCCCAAGGCAGTGTCCTTCCAGCACCCCAAGATCCTAAGAACTGCTCCCCCCAATCCCTCCGACATCTCTGACTGGAAACCAGCTCCTGGGGGTGGGGCTGCCCTCGCTGCTCTTCCTCAGACCCCCTTCCAGAATGGCTTTGGCCTCGCACTGCTTGCACGTCTCCAGGCAGGATTCCTTGGGGCAGCCCTTTTCAAAGTAGCGGGAAGAAGCAGCTCTTTGCTGAGATGCAGCCGTTCCGTTGCGCTGAAATGCACCTGTGTCTTTTCTCAGGTCAAGAAACACCTTCAGGACTTGTCCACCAGAATTTCCAGAGGCCTTCAGCACAATGAACTTTGAAACCTCCTTGTCCTCATAGGATCCTTGTACATTGATCAAAATCAGTATATCCCGAGGTTTATATAATTACCTAAAATCCCGATGCAAATTGTCTTTGGTACAGCCGCCTCCTCCTCCTCCTCGTTTCTCTCCTAATCATTCCGATAACTCTGGGCCCGCAGGCCTCAAAGCAGAGCAGAAGGCTTTGAAGTGAGAGAGAGGGGGGGGTGGAAGGAAAGGGAAGGTTCACTTGACTGCTAGGAAGCGTCTTGGCAGGTGGGGAGATTGCTAAAGATTTTCATGCACGGTGTTAATTTCTCCTCCTGAATAAAGGAGCCTAGAGGAACTGGGATAAGGTGTGCCTTTGCTGTGGCACCTGCAAGGACCAAGCTGTTGTGTGTGTGCAAAGTGTGCGGTGCAAAAGGACCCCGGAGCGAACGGCCAAATAGGCAAAATCTCTTCTCCCCCCCCCTTCCTCATCCTCCTCTTTCCTATAGCCAGCAGAGGAGGAGAGGGGGCCTGTTGCTGCTGAGTCCTCCACCTGCGATTCTCCCCAAGTTGTCTTCTTCTCCCCCCCAGCCTCTGCCCCTCCTCACCTGCCGAGAGCGTTGGGCAGACCTTTCTCTCTGAGTGTGGGGCTGGCTGGCTCCTGGGGAAACCGCGGCTGCCTGTGGGGTGTTTTCCCTTGAGAGCATGTTGGGACCTGGGGGGAGTTCCTTGCTTAAGGACCCTGATGAGGGAGAAGAGAGGCTGCCAGGGAGGGGGGGAGGATTTGTAGGAAGGAAAGCGTTGCACTGCGAGAAATTACACTGAGTGGTTTGGGCACTGTTCTTTCATTCCGTGTTTCTGTTACGTTTTGGGAAATAAATGGTCCAACGAAGGTCTTGGTCTTGTAATGATTGCAGGAGCTGCGCTGTGCTGGAGTGCTTGCCGCTTTCTCTGGTGTTTTCCATCTCACAGTGGCTGGCAGGATGACACAGTGGGGGAAAACAGGAAGGTGACTGGGGGGAGGGAAGGTAAAGGGACCCCTGACCATTAGGTCCAGTCGTGACCGACTCTGGGGTTGCGCGCTCATCTCGCATTATTGGCCGAGGGAGCCGGCGTACAGCTTCCAGGTCATGTGGCCAGCATGACAAAGCTGCTTCTGACGAACCAGAGCAGCGCATGGAAACACCGTTTACCTTCCCGCTGTAGCGGTACCTATTTATCTACTTACATTTTGACGTGCTTTCGAACTGCTGGGTTGGCAGGAGCTGGGACCGAGCAACGGGAGCTCACCCCGTCACAGGGATTCGAACCACCGACCTTCTGATCAGCAAGCCCTAGGCTCTGTGGTTTAACCCACACCACTGATTAATTTGTTTTAGCATCTATGTGGTTTTGATTGCCATATTTTTCTGTGTATAAGACGCCCCCCCATGTATAAGATGCCCCCAATTTTGGGGGACTAAATTTAAAGAAAATGAGGGGAAATGGCCCAAAGTTGTTGAGCTCTTTTTAGGGGGAATTGCACGTGTGCCATCACCCCAGCAGGGCCGTTGCTGGGGGTTGGCAAAGTGCGCAGCCACTCCCCCCATGCCACTGCGGATGGGAAACACTCACCTAGAGTGCACGCCTCCCGCAGCAGCATGGGGGGAGTTGTGCCCCCCCCCCGACGCCACTATCCGTGTATAGTACGACCCCAGTTTTTTGACATGCTTTTTGAGTCAAAAAACCGCGGAAAAATACGGTAGTTGCTCACTGCTGTGAATACACAGAAGGGTATGAAATGGCCACACTCTTGCTGGTTCAAGAGAAGCACATTTCTCTCCCAGCGCAAGGACATTTCACTCTGTCTCCATCACTTGAATAGCAAAGTAGGGAGGGGGGAGCAGAGAAAGGCAGGGACAACAGCAGACCCAGCTCCCCGGGGCCTTTTTTTTTTCCTAGGCTAGCTGCCTTGCAGTGAATGGGAGCTGCTTGACAGTCCCCTCCTTTTGCTTCGTGAGTCAGCCCTGCTTCACGCCTCTGCAGGTGGAGGTGTTGTGGAAGGCAGAAAAAGGAAGCAGGCGAGAGGACACCCTGGGGCACAACCTTCTTGCCGGCTGCTCCTCTGGGCTTCAGTTCTGTTTAGCGTTCTTCAATAATTGAAAACCACCTCCACCTTTCCCTCTTAAGCCTGGCTTCTGGCAGGCTTGCTGCTGTTCCTGCGCTGCATTACAAAGTCAGGATTTGTGTGTGCTGCGTTGAGCAATTGCGGCCAGGCTGGCTCTGAGCCACACGTGTTTTCTTCTCTGCCGTCCTCTTGGCTTGGCCATTATATTTCCCCCCAGTTTAATATATTAATTGTATTTATTTAGGCTATATTTTTAGCCGGATGTTCCATCGTATTGATTTCCAAAGCAGAACACAATTGAATTCCAATAATACAAATGTAATAACAAAGTTAGTTGAATTGCTTGGCCATTTCTGAGTGGGAAGCAGGTTGCCCTGAAGATGCTGAGCTCTGCAGTCTCCCCTGCCCCCCCCCGCATCTCTGCTTGGTGATTGGCGCATCCCTTGGCACGGCACGGAGAGGGTTGGGTGCTTCTCTCAGATCACGCCCTGCTGAGGCCTGCGATGGGCAGGTGATCTTGAGGGAGGAAAGGAGGTTTTATGGTGAAGAGGACCAGCCAGCTCTATGAGAGTGAACTCCAGCTGCCGGGTGGAAAAGGGGGGGGGGGAGGTGGTGCCCCTGGGATTCCCACCCCATCTCCATTTGGAGGACTTTCCTGTCTAGTCTATTTATCCACCTGCCAATCGGTTTAGGACCCCTCTTGCATTTTTATTGCACCTGCAAATTGGCATCACCCTGCGAATGATCATTTGCATTTTCCTCACCAGAAGTGCGTCTTCTTTTTGGTTTGGTTTCTCAAAGGCCCCCAAGCTTGTTCAGACTACCCCCCTCCGACTAGAGCAGGTAACCCCAAACTTCGGCCCTCCAGATGTTTTGGACTACAATTCCCATCATCCCTGACTACTGGTCCTGTTAGCTAGGGATCATGGGAGTTGTAGGCCAAAGCATCTGGAGGGCCACAGTTTGGGGATGCCTGGACTAGAGTCTGGGCCCAGGAGGGAGGCATTGCCTTGGCTTCTCCAGCTGCTCCTCCCTTTCCACAAAGGAGATGCCTTGGGTGAGCGGACCCTGTGCCCTCGTGCCAGGAGAAGAGGAGAAGGGTTTGCTCTGTCTTCAGAAAGCAGCTGCAGGTGGAAGCTGGAGGTGGCAGGGGCCCAGTGGCAGAGGTAGCTTCATGGGCGCCCAGAGTGGCAGACATGCACTGCACCCCGGGGGGGGGGGGGAATCCTGCACTTGCAGCCGCAGAGGGGGCAGCACGATCCTCTGCGGTGGCACGATGGCAGCGGCTTGCGCTGCCACGCCCAGGGGTGATAGGGAGAGTCCTCCGGGGGTGCCTTTTTGTAACCTCCCTCAGAGATGGCACCGTCCCCCCTTCCTCCGCCCGTGCTGGGGCCGCCCTTGATTCAAAGTGATAAGATGCACTTGAGTCCAGAATCCGAGCCTTTCTGAAATATGGGCTTGGGGGTGAGAAACATCACCTGCAAAGATTCACTGCCTCCTCAGGGGGCCTTGGTGGAAAGGGCTGCTTCTGGGATCCCCACCTGCTCAGTCCTCTCCTCTCTGCATTTGGCACAGTCCTGGTTTTCCTGGGTGTGAGCTTCATCCCTGCAGAGGAGGAGGAGGAGGAGGCGGCAGTGGTCAAGGCCGGGTTGTGGGAGCTGCTGGCACCGGCCTCCGAGTCCAAGCTGCCTGGGCCCTTGGCAGGATGCGCAGAACATCTTTAATCACACTCTCTGTGCATTTGCAGCCCTGCAATGACTGCCCAGGGAGCCTCTGGATTCTGGACTGCCATTTAATTCTCTCCTCCTGATTTACGGTCCATGGGCTTCCTGGCGGACTGTTTGCTGGACTGCCAGGAGGAGCTCGCTTGGTTGCAGCGATGGATTGCCCCCCCCCTTCGCTGGGTGGTGTATGCGTCTGTTAGTATGTGTGTGTGAGAGAGAGATGATCTACTGTGCCACAGGGAAGACTGAATTTGCTGCCAGTGCAGGGCCCCAAGAGGTGGAGAGAGAGGCTTGCTGCCGTCGGCACCAGTGCAGCTCCATCTTTCCAAGGAGGAAAAGCATAGACACCATCCGGCCTGTGGGATAATTCTGCCAAAATTTATTTACTAAAATACAGTACTTGTATACTGCTGTGTCAAACCCCAAAGCAGTTTACAGCAATAAAAACATGAAACAATAAACCCATTAAAATGTTAAGCACAGGCTTCAACTCGCCAATTAACCATTAGCCACTTGGGGCCACTTTCCCTCCGAGATCGCCTAACCCCCTTTGTTGCATTTGTAAGAATTTGGCCTTTTAGTATTGACACCAGGCGAGTCCACTTCCTGTACTCTTTTTGGCACCTTCTGTTGTCTGGGGTGGAAGAGCAGTCATTGCAGCAGCCACTTCCAGGGACCTGGTGAGGGCAGAGAGAGAGAGAGAGAGAGAGAGAGAGAGAGAGAGAGAGAGAGAGAGAGAGAAGCTGGGTCTCTGCCACAGCACAGCTGTTTTCTTTCTTTGGTAGAGCAGAGACAAAAGTCCTCCCAGGTGCTGGCTGGGCCCACCATCTCCAATACTGACATAAAGGTAAAGGGACCCCTGACCATTAGGTCCAGTCGTGACCGACTCTGGGGTTGCGCGCTCATCTCGCATTATTGGCCGAGGGAGCTGGCGTATAGCTTCCAGGTCATGTGGCCAGCATGACAAAGCCGCTTCTGGCAAACCAGAGCAGCACACGGAAACGCCGTTTACCTTCCCGCTGTAGCGGTTCCTATTTATCTACTTGCATTTTGATGTGCTTTCGAACTGCTAGGTTGGCAGGAGCTGGGACCAAGCAACAGGAGCTCACCCCGTCACAGGGATTCGAACCGCCGACCTTCTGATCAGCAAGCCCTAGGCTCAGTGGTTTAACCACAGCGCCACCTGGGTCCAGGTGGGTCCAGGTTTAACCACAGCGCCACCTGGGTCCAGATTATACTGACATAATCTGTGCAAAATGTACCTTGTGCACAGCACCAACCGAACTGCATTCAAATATAAAACAAGCACATTGTTTTCTATTTCTTCTGTTCTTCCTCTTCACCGTCTG
The DNA here is from genome assembly GCF_965207765.1 of Zootoca vivipara. Taxonomy (NCBI): domain Eukaryota; kingdom Metazoa; phylum Chordata; class Lepidosauria; order Squamata; family Lacertidae; genus Zootoca; species Zootoca vivipara. The sequence continues at coordinate 62,848,435 of NC_142593.1, forward strand.
CCTGAAAGCGAACATCCTGTTTTTAGCTTGCCGAGAGAATGTCAGGTTTGGTGGGGTAATCTCCCCTGAAACCCTTCTACCTAAACTTGCGTCCATTAAATTCTTTGGTCCCTTTCATACATACCCAAAGCAAAGCCTTTAAGCTGGCTGGTGTTGGAGAGGGAAGTGGCTTCTGTTATCTGCTCAGGGGAGCACACTAAAGTTAGGAAGAAAGTGTGAGGAGGAAGCCGTGGGACTAGGTCAGGCACCCCCAAACTTCAGCCCTCCAGATGTTTCCCATCTTCCCCGACTACTGGTCCTGTTAGCTAGGGATCATGGGAGTTGTAGGCGAAAACATCTGGAGGGCCGCAGTTTGGGGGTGCCTGGACTAGGTAAAGGCAGAAGACCCCCTGGATGGTTGAGTCCAGTCAAAGGCGACTATGGGGTTGCAGCGCTCGTCTCGCTTTCAGGCCAAGGGAGCCGGCATTTGTCCACAGACAGCTTTCCGGGTCATGTAGCCAGTGGGACTAAACTTCTACTGGTGCACAGAGGCCTGTGGTGAGTGCCTGAGCGCATGGAAACGCCATTTACCTTCCCACCGCAGCGGTACCTATTTACCTACTTGCACCGGCATGCTTTCAAACTGCTGCGGTAGGTTGGCAGGTGCTGGGACACAGCAACAGGAGCTCACCCCGCCTTGGGAATTCGAACCACCGACCTTCCAATCAGCAAGCCCAAGAGGCTCAGTGGTTTAGAGCCCAGCGCCACCCGCGTCCCTGCCTGGATCTGGTTCCCGTCAGGAGGGCACACCCTGCCCACTGGAACAGGCACAAACCTCCTGCTTCCCAGAGCACCGCTGTATGTGGTTGCTCTCCCACCAGCCGAGGAATTTCTCCCTCCGCTTAAATCCTACTCCTCCCCCTTGACCATTTCGTGGGGTGCAGGGGTGAGGGGGGCTTCTTCCCCAATTGCAGGGCGGTCTTCCTTTCCGCTGCTGCTGCACCTGCTGAATTAATACCTCCTTCCCCCTCCTCCCCTGAGCCCAACGTGGATTTCGGTTTCCTTGTGCACATCTCAAATGCCGGGTATAATCACTTGATCAATTGATAGGTAACTTGATGGCTCCATTTTAATACAGTGGGTGCCCCTGATTACTTTGGCAACAGATTTATTTTAAATACAAAAATCAAAATACAAGTAGCTTATAAAAACTGCAGTTGACAGGCGGCTCCGCGGGAAAGGAGCTGTTTGAGGTGCATGAGAGAGAAAGGGGAATGCCCTCTTCCCGGAGGAGAAATAACCAGGCAGGAGGCAGGAGGCCGAGTTCTCCTTGAGAATGGTCTCTCTCTCCTTGCGTGGAAAGGGGGTGCACTTGGATGCAGAAATCAGCTGGAACCCATTGGATTTAACTAACATTAAATTAGATTTCTTGAACTGGCAAGTGGCCCTTCTGCCTGCTCTGCGCTTGGATCACAACCTCCTTCCTGACCTGAAGCAGCGCAGCTGCTCCTCCCAGAAGGAATAAATGTGGGCCTTTCTGTTGCCAGGTGGCACCTGGAATCCTGCAAATATTTGGCTTGTGAAATGTCTTGCTCAGACTGGAAAAAGATGTTTCTGAAGTTAATCGGTGGAGAATTCTCCAGCAGATGTTAAGAAGCTCTGCCTTCCTTCCTAGTCTTATTTAAAGGGCGAGTCCTACTCCCCTTCCCCCGACATTTTGGACCCCAGGGGTCAGCTGTGCTCGTAGGGGCTGATGGGTATTGTAGTTGAAAACATCTGGAAGGCACCAGGTTGGAAGAGGCTGGCCCAGCATGTCAGGATCAAGCCCTGACCTGCATTCCTGCCTTTGCCCCTTCCCTCAATCAATTTCCCTTCTAGCCCAGACAGGCGCCAAATAACCCCCACCACGTGAATTGATATGGCTGAAAGGACAGAGGGATTGCATTTACTTTTTATGGGAAGGAGGGGGGGGGCTGATCTGCTTGCTGGTCCCCTCTGTCTGTGGTTCCCTTGCCCTCTGTGCAGGATGCCAGCCTTCATCGCACTCCCCCCCCCCTTGACAAAGGGACCACCTCATGCTTCGCTCCAGCATGATCTTCCTGTACCAGAAGAAGCCCTTGTTGTGCCAAGGGAGCCATTCTGAAGGAAGGGGCTCCTCCTTCCAGTTTGCAGGTGGGGAAGAGGCAGCAGCTCCAAGGGACGTTACCCTAGCCCCCTCCCCCCTGGAAGGGCAACCCACACAGTGGGTGGGGGGCAGGGGGCTGCTGCTGCTGCCTTGCGTGAGATGCCAACTTGCTGGGGGGCTGGAGCAGCCCTGATCAGCAGACGAAGGGGCTCTCTTTGCCTGCTCCCATGCTGCCCCTCTCCCCCACCCATGCCGAGGAGGACCAGAGAGTCTCCTGTGCCAACCAGTGGGCAAAGGGCAGGTCCAGTACCACCTGCTGTGCCCCCAAGGAAAGAGGCTTGATGATTTTAACGCCTGCCTTTCTGCTGCTGTGGAGACATTTTACCCCAACAGACCACGTTTTTGCATTTCATTGGCTGTTTTGTTCTAGTGGTTTATTTGGGGATTGGGTGGAATACAAATCTAGCTCTAAAATAAAAAATAAACACCCGCTCCGTGCTTGGGAAGTAGTGTGGGTGTGGGCTCTGCGCTGAGCTCTGACATGACCCCCCCCCCTCAGTGGGGCTGCCAAGGGAAGGGGGCGAGGGGGTGGCAGCCTCCCCCAGCTGCCTCTTTGGCTTGCCCAGTCCAGCATCCTGACCAGGAGAACAACTGCCTGCTTCACTGCCTCTCAGGGAGGTCAGAACAGCCTCTGGGCTATGAGCCCTTTTGCACCCAGCGCTTGGGGCAGCTGCCTCTCTGCCCTCCATGCCTGGCACAACCAGGCTTGCTTGGGGGAAGGGTCGTGACTCGGTGAGTAGAGGGTGTGCCTTGCACTCAGAGTGTCCCAGGTTCCATTCCAAACATCTACAGGAGAGGCTACAACTCTCCCCTTGTGTGAAATCTTGGAGAGCTGTTGCTGCCAGTCAGAGCAGGCAAGACTGAGCCTGATGCACCAGAGGCCTGACTCAGTAGAAGGCAGCTTCAGTCTTTCTGCATTCAACCTATTTTCTCTCTCTTGCTTCTTGCCTCCTCCTTGGCAGGTGCCACTAGCCTCTTTGCTAGAACTAGAGATAACCTGGGGCGCAGAGTGGCCCTCAGGGGCCTCTATCCCCACTTGCAGGCAGCTGCTACTCTCCACACCCGTGGGGGAGAATCTGCAGCCCAAATTGCAATGGGGGAAGATGTTTCTTTGCCCTCCTCCAGAGAGAAAATCTCCATTTTCAACTGGATATCTGTAACATTTCAGGATTATTGCCTGCCTGATTTTTACCACTGTACCTGTTGGGCCCTGGCAAGACTTTTGATGCGAGTAAACCTTGCATTTTTCTTGTTTACTAGACAATCTGAGAGCGATGTCTTTCTTAGTGGGAAACATAATGGGAGAAAATAATCCAAGTCGACCTACGAATCCTTAGAGATCAGAATTGTTCTTGAAAGTTATGCAACCTTTGTCCTTATAGCGACTAGAGAGAAGGATGGGGATTTTTAACCCTGCTGAAATGGATATTTGCAAGAGGAAGTATAATTGCGAAAAAAAAAATCCTCTCCACTCATCTCAACCCATCCAACCCCCTGCTGCTTTTACCCTCTCCAAGCAGCTGCTGTCCTTTTTGCCTGGAGGTTGTTGGACCCTATAGCTCCCCTGGCATTGCTCCTAAAGGAGGAGGCCGGCTGGGTGGAGCTGGCCTGAATGGTCCACCTAGCATCCATCTGCAGCAATGCCCAGAGGTGGGGAAGGCCAACCTGGAAAGGCATGGAAGGGTGGCTGCCCTCCTCTCTCCTTTGCCCCCCAGGATCTTGGAGGCAGACTTCCTGTGACTGGGGGGGGGCGCTTGGGGCCTTTCAGCACAGGGGCAGGCAGGGAACATCTCCAGCCCTTCAGCTCCCTGGCTTTACCCCTGACTGCTGGCCTTGCTGGCTGTTGGAAATCAGAGCCCATCAATGCCTAGAGGGACACCGGGGGGGAGGGGGGGTTGTCTCCTGCACTCCCACCAGATGGGCACTTTCCAAGGCATATACGGTAGGCAGGATGTGTGGGTGAGAGTGTTGCATGTAAGTAGCTCACTGTGTAGCCAAAGGCACCTTGGAGAAGGAAGGTGGAAGCCTTTGTGACATGCTTGGCAAAGAAGAGTGGCCAGCAGAAGGCAAGCGGGGGGGGGGCACACACACACACACTCCTGTTTGAGTCACACTCCTATGACTACCTAGATCTACCCCCCCACAAGCCTACAAGACCCCCAGAGGTGGATGCTGTGTGGGCAACCCTGGGGGGGTCTGTTTCCAAGGATCCCCTGCGGCTACTCCTCTTCCTCTCCCCCCCCCCTGCCAGGCTTTCCTCCCTCTCTCCTTTCTCATGCTAAAACCAAGAATGAACTCCCCCCTGAAGGCTCCTCTGGGCACAGTCTGGGTCTTTCTGAAGGCCGCCAGGCTGAGGTGGAGAGGAGGCAAGACCCTGTTCCACCTGGTGAGCCCAGGGAGGCGTGGCTGGGCAGCAGGTGGACAAGGGCCTTGAGCAAGCTGGACGGTAGCACCCTGGCCCTCCAACTGAGCCAGCTCTGACTGGCGCATTTCCAGGCACACAGGCACTGCCCAGCCGTGAGAAGGTGAAGAGGGCAAACCGAGTCAGCTGGGGGAAAGACACAAGAAACACCCTCTAAGCAAGCGGTGGCCCTATGCCAGGCTGGCTCTCAGGGGCAGCAAGTGTGGTGCCCTCCAGCCAAGGATGAGGGGAGAAGGGCACCTGGAAGCAGGGGGAGGCTGTCCTGTTTTGCCACCTGAGGCGGCAGGGGAATGTGCCGCCCTCTGCTCCCCATGCCCTGCCCTGCCCTGCCCACCCAACCATGTTGAGAGGAGGAGGGCCTTCTGCAAAGCCTTGCTGCTTGTCTGCTTCCCCCCCCCCCCCAGGGGTGTTCTGGCAGTGGTGGAAGCAGCAGCGTGGGCAGGGGGGCCGCCTCTGGCCCTTCTGCCACCCGAGGAGGCTGCTTCCCCTGCCTCCTGAGTGGGCCAGCTCTGTTCGGCAAGCACCCCTTGGGCCACCCCCAGACACAACAATGGCTGCTCTCTCCTTATTGTGGGACAATCAGTGCCCAAAGGACAGTGTTGGGCCCCCACCCACAGGCCCTGGAGCGTTCAGAAGCCCCAGAGGCAGCTTCCGCAAACCTTGCCCCACTCCTGTTGCTTTGCCCCCTGGAGTCCTGGTGCTGGGGAGCTCAGCGCACAGCTGCCACCCCCATTCTCTTGCCCTGCTCCTGTCCAGGATTCTAGGTCCATTGGCACCACTGGCATAGCAGGTGGTCTTTACAGCAGCCCTGGAGCCAACAAGGGGGCAACTCAGCTCTTTGTCATGGATCGTAGTGGCTCTGCAGCCGCAACTCCTCCTCCTCCTCCTTTCCTGCCATGGCCCTGCAGGCAGCCAGGTGGGCATCGCATGGAGGAACCTTGGAATGTTACTTGTCAGGTGGGTCTGGGCGCAAGCGTCCCGGCAGGTGGGCGTGTCTCTGGCCGTGGGGCCCTGGGAGAGGGACGCTTCCCCGCCTGCCCGCAGCCCCTGCCTGCCCCCCTCTCCAGGCAGAGCGGCCCCCATCAGCTGGTGCAGACACTGGTGACGGAGGCCCCCGCCCCGGGGTCCACCAGGCCCAGCTCCTCCTGCTCGTTGATGCAGAGCTGGTAGCCGCAGCCTTTCCGGCGAGGGAGGGGGCCGGCCAGGCCGGGGGAGTCGGGTTTGGCCTGGGGGGGCAGCAGGAAGCCCACGCTGCCGGCGATGAGCATGTGCCAGATGCTGTGGATGTAGAAGTAGTTCTCCTCCGTCTCCACAAAGGCGTAGAGCAGCACCGCCGAGGCCGCGATCAGCGCTCCGGGCAGCAGGTAGAAGGTCCAGCGCTGCCAGGTGGGAGGGTAGCAGTGTCTCCGGCGGATGCTACGGGCCGTCTGCGGAGGAAGGAGAGGGGCGTCAGGACCAGGCCACCCAAGTCCAGGTGGTCTGGGGAGAGGCAGGGCTCCCTCACACCCTCCACGTTGCGACCCTAGAATCATAGCGTTGGAAGGGGACCCCGGGGGTCATCCAGCCCAACCCCCTTGCAATGCAGGAATCAGAGCAGACGGCCACAAGACCCCGGCCTGAAAACCTCCATTTCCTTCCTTGAATTTGTGCCTCCCGTGGTGGGAAAGGGCTCCAGTGGTTCATGATGTGGGATGTGATCCGTGAGAGGCAGTCAAGTCCAACATTCCTTGAAATGCTAGAGAAGACACGCGAAGGAATATTTGGTCCAGCCAGTTGAAACTTCCTGTTCCTCCTGGCTGGAGCATCCTTCCTTTTGCATGTGATAGAAGTTGGGCATGACCTCACCTGTCCCGGTAACAAAAGGATGAGTCACGCAGCACCCTTATTCCTTTTGGACTTCCTTCTTTGTTTGACCAGCTTCTAGCTAGGACTGTGCTGCTATCTCTCAGCTAGCAGAAGCACTGGGATTATTCCCCCTTAGGGGGTAGATCCACATGTACGTATTTGTAACAAAGTCTGCCTTCAGGAATCCAACTGTGAACTGATGTGAGTAAACTTCTTTTATTGACTTCAGTGCTCTGCATGCGATAAATCCCAGGTTCAGTCCCTGCAGGCTGGGATGGGGAAGACTATGCTTCCTCCGTTCTTGGAGAGATGCTGCCGGCCAGAGCAGAGCATCGTGAGCTAGCTAGGAGAACAGTCTGGCTTGGTGTGATGCAGCTTCTTGTCCAGAGTGGTATAAACATTACAGAGCTGGGTGGACCATTGACCTCCTTGGCATAAGGCCGCATTCTGCCTTCCTCATTCAACCCAAGGCAAGGCACCTGCAGTTCCCAGGCACTGATCAGGCCCAGAACAGATGAGCTTTTGAAGGCTGTGACTTTGGGCCACCCTCTGGGGTAACGCCAAGTTGCTATTCTGACCTTTGCACAACAGTCCTTAATGGGGCATTAGCAGTTCCTCCCTTTGTGCAATGCCCCCGCCAAGGGTCAAAGGGGCCCGTAACCCTTTGACCCTAACCCTAACCCTCCCAAAGATGGCAGCCTTAGCCATTTCATCACAGACTCTGCATGTTTGCTCAGTGGGTCCCCTGTGCTCATTGGGTCCTATTTCAGGATGAAATAGGTGAGAAGAGAAGCCCCGATCTTTTGAGAAGCTGTTGATCTGCTTCCACCCCACTTGGATCTGCATTGACTGATTGATGACATTTGTAAGTCACATGTTCTCTAGGTTGCATACAAATAAGTTCTCTATTCATGGAAACAAACCAGAGGCGGACAGGATTTCAGGGGCCATAACCCCAGATATGTAGGCCAGCTGCTCAGCACCTCTCTGACGCCAGAAGCCTTTGCCAAGTTGCCCTGCCTGCCCCCAACCCTTCTGGCAAGAGGGCGAGCAAGCCGTGTCCCTACTCACCCAGGCGACCGCCATGATCCCTAAGGCAAAGAGGCTGGGGCCCAGGAGGTTCCAGAGCCCATGTCGATCCAGTTGCAAAGCCATGGAGAGCAGCATGGCGCCCAGGAGGTACAGCACCTGCCCAGGGGAGAAAGTGGGGGGGGGGCTGTGTGAGTGGGGACGGATGAATGCTTTGGTGTGGATGCTGAAGATGCACAGGCAGTGAAAGGGTTAAAACCATTGGGGGGGGAGGAGCCAAGAGTTCTTCCAAAGATGTGGGGAGGAATGTCCTGAGCTGGATTCTTCCTCTGTGCCTGAGAAGCTGCTTTTTGCCCTGTCCGATTACAGTGGTACCTTGGTACTCAAACACCTTGGTTCTCAAACACCAAAAACCCGGAAGTAAGTGTTCCGGTTTTCTAACGTTTTTTGGAAGCAGGACGTCCAATGCGGCTGTCAGCTATTGATTCCGGGGTACTTGCGCCAATCGGAAGCTGCACCTTGGTTTTCAAACATTTTGGAAGTCAAATGGGATTCTGGAACATATTAAGTTTGGCACTTTTGTTTTTGGTACAGTATTTATTTTGCATTTTTGTTTTTGAGGCTTTTTCAGTTAAATTGATTTTGTGACTGTGCGGAACCCAGTTCAGCTACTGATTGACGGATTGCGTGACTGCGGAAATGGATAAAAGTCCCCCATCCAAACAATGACTATCATCAGTGCAGGTAAGGGAATTTTTTTTAAAAAATCATCTACGATACTGTCTTATTTATTTTATAGCACAGTACATTGATTATCGCTTTCATATTATGGATCAATGGTTTTGTGGCTCTTTGTGTGTGTGTGTGTGTGTGTGTGTGACTGTGTGGAACCCAGTTCAGCTGCTGATTGATTGATTGTGTGACTGCAGTACATTGTTTATTGCTTTTATTTTATGGATCAATGGTCTCATTAGACAGTAAAATTCATGTTCAATTGCTGTTTGGGGGATTGTTTTAATTCTGGAACAGATACAGTAAATCCATTTTCCATTACTTTCTATGGGAAAGAGTGCTTCGGTTTTGGAACGGACTTCCGGAATGGATTAAGTTTGAGAACCAAGGGACCACTGTAGTTGCCTGATTGCAATTCTGCTTGCGAAGCGACTTAATTTCTGTGCATGTGTAAAGCCCATCTCTCCTGCACCAACTTTGCCCAGGCTTTGCAGAAGCTCTCCCCAGGGACCCTACACTGAATCCCCCCCATATTGATGGGGCTGCTATGCCCTGCTGCTGCCAGCTGAGTGCCCGGGAGCCCTCCAAGTGCCTCCCTCCACACTGAGGATCTCCGCCGGGGATGCGTGGGGCAAAGCGTCCATTGCCAACTGGTGGGGGGGGGGGGGCGGGATGGTGGCCTGAGTTGGCCTGGCTGGACCGGCAAGACTGGGGGCGGGGGCCTTGCACATGTGATGTCATGAGTGTGCGAACCCCCCCCCCAATGTTAGGCACAACTCAGCGCACCTGGCTCTCCCCTACCAAGACCCTGGCTGCCTCCTCTCCTCTCCTGGTGAGGCTCCGCCCCTTCTTCCAAGGAAGCTCCACCCCCACCAGCCACATAAGTGCTCCCACTGCTCCTGCCACAAAGACCTGCGACTCTCTGTGGGCCTCCCTCATGGCACTGGCCTCGCAAGGAAGCTCTTCTTGCCAAACCTGCTGCAGATCATAGACTTGTAGAGTTGAAGGGACCCCCAAGCGTCATCTAGTCCAGCCCCCCACGATGCCGGAATCACAGCCAGTGACTCCCCACCCCTTCGGTCACCTCACCTGCTTAATGACCAGCTGGAGGCGGGCCATGGCAATGACGGTGACCCAGACAGACATGAGGGACCCCAGGAAGTCGCAGAACTGCAGCACGTCGTAGTCCATGATGCAGAAGACCACGATGCCCGGCTGGTCACAGGCGTGGTAGAACTGGAGGGGCGGAAGAGGGAAGGGCCACCGGAAGATGACTCTTGGCATGCAAAAGCTCCGCGGGACTTTCAGGTGCCGCCTGGCGTCTTTGCTGTTCTCCCTGGCGGGGTCTGAGCTGGCGCTGACTGAGCAGGAGGAGCAGAGGCGGCCCAGGGGGGGGGCAGTGTGGGAAGCGCAAGGGAAATGCCAGCTCCCCATGGGAGAGCGAGGAAAGGGGCTGGAAAGCGGCTGAACACAAAGCAAGGCCCACCGAGAACGCAGGAGTCCTCTTCTCTCGTTGCTTTGAAAATGAGGCGGAAGAGCTGAAAGGCGTCCCAGGGACAGGGCAGAACTAGCTGTTGGTGAGGTTGGCAATGCCAAGGCTGCCGGCCCAGGGAGGCACAACCCTCCTGCACTGCCTGAGCAGCAGAAGCAGCAGGCCCTGGCATTCCACTGGGAACTTGCCCCGCTCAAGCGAGAGGGCTATGGAGCCGTGAAGGTAGTTAAAACCAGGAATGGGGGGGGGCACTCCCCAGAAAACCCAAGTCCCCACCACAGCTTCTAACTAAGGCCAGGACAATGACCGTTGACACAGGCACCAGACATACACCACAGAAAATCAGTCCATAAAATTGTAGCAATAAGCAGATACCATGAATCATACTATTGACAGTCCAATATAGAATCAAATAATTGCCAAAATTCAAGGGCTTGACCCATTTCCTTGGTTCCAAGCAAGGGCTAATGACTCCTCTGGAAGAGGGGGATCCATAATCACCAGGGCAGTCTCGAGCAGGCCGGGCGCCCTGGCGCGGAGATTGCTCCGGCGCCCCCACCCTCGCAGCATGGCTTCCGCGCGGCTTTGCCGCGCAGCACCCTGCCTGCCAGCACAGCACCCTGGCGCCCCACACCACCAGGACTCTACCTAGAGCCGGCTCTGATAATCACTTAAGCATAAGGCCACATCCTCCTTCCCCTCCACAAGGTGTGAACTTAGCCACACAATAGGAGGCAGGAGGCAATCAAGGGCAGCACTTACCCCAGAGAGAAGCCCATTGGGATGGTGGATTGAATCCTGATACTTTCAAAGCAGAAGCGCAGGAAAGCCTTGCAGCCAGGGGGATGTGTAAACACTTTTATTGTTCTTTGGGGAAGAGGGTAGTTAAAAGGTGTTGGGAACTGGGGTGATTGACAGGGGTGGGTGACGGGCTCATGTTTCTACATGCCAAACACTCCTACTCTGTGACACATTGGTGATGTATCAATGAAGCTGTTGGAGAATGTATTCCTTTCCTGGAAGGAAAAATCCAAGTGAGGGCTGGCCCAAAGGCTCAGGCTCTTTTCTTTGGCAGGTCAAAGGCCGACCTGAGCAGGTGGGAGGCACCCGCCCAGGTAAGCCGTGTTGTGCCACAAACCCCGCCCACCTGTGGGGAAGGGAGGGCAGAAATTAAGGGAAATGGGCAGAGGTCTTAAAAGTTCACGCAACCCTGTGTTCAGGGTTCTTACTCCCTGTGTGTGTGAACCTTTCTGCAACAAATAAAGATCAGGTCTATTGACTGCTGTTTGCTTCTTTCCTTGGCTGGAGATTCGTTCTTTTGCTGACCAGGAGAGACCCGTGGGGGGTGGCACCCCAAGGAGCTGAGCGGTGGCACAAACCTGCACCCAGACTGTTTCCTTAACAGGGTGCACAGGAGCTGAGCTGTGCTTTGCCCCGAGTGGAACTGCTGCGGTTTTGCTTCGTTTTAACTTGGCTGCAGACTTCTTTTTGAACCTGACTGATTTCTGGACCCACAGGGCTAAACCCTGGCGAAGCTGGGAAACCCCTTTTGCAGGGGTACCCCAAGTTTAATTGCTCTTTAACACATTGTGGCTCAGTATCATGCAATCATAGAATCATAGAGTTGGAAGAGACCACAAGGGCCATCCAGTCCAACCCCCTGCCAAGCAGGAAACACCATCAAAGCATTCCTGACAGATGTCTGTCAAGCTTCTGCTTAAAGACCTCCAAAGAAGGAGACTCCACCACACTCCTTGGCACCAAATTCCACTGCCGAACAGCTTTTACTGTCAGGAAGTTCTTCCTAATGTTTAGGTGGAATCTTCTTTCTTGAAGTCTGAATCCATTGCTCCATGTCCGCTTCTCTGGAGCAGCAGAAAACAACCTTTCTCCCTCCTCCATATGACATCCTTTTATATATTTGAACATGACTATCATATCACCCCTTAACCTTCTCTTCTCCAGGCTAAACATACCCAGCTCCCTAAGCCCTTCCTCAAGTCATAAGGCATTGTTTCCAGGCCTTTGACCATTTTGGTTGCCCTCTTCTGGACACGTTCCAGTTGACTGGGAGACTAGGCTGGTCCCCTAAATGTTCCCAGTAAATTTGAGTACTGTATTAAAGTCTAGCGCCTCCTTCCCAAAACCCAGGAAGGTTCTGCTCGGCTTTAGGGCGTGAGGTGCGATCCTCTCATTTATGTCCCCCCCCCTCAATTGCCTTCACAAGCTGTCGCCTCTGGGCCTAACTGTTCACCTCCGAACAATTTCCCTGCATGCCACTGTTGAGGCTCCTGGCAAGACCTCTTGGGCCTGGACAGCCCACCCCTCCTGCCTCCTGCCTCCTGCCACTCACCGTGGAGAAGAACATGGTGAAGATGTAGACAGCAGCCTCCAGGATGTAGTTGCTCCGGACAGCAATCACCACCGGAGGCACAAACATGAGGTTGCTGAGGCAGAGCAGGAGGGTGGAGAGGAGCTGGAAGCCGTAGGAGAAGGCGGCTGTGTTGTCGGTGCAGCCCCAGCCGCTCCAGCCTGAGAAAGAGGAGGAGGAGGAGTCACAGGGGGGACCCAGAACAAGAGATGCTGCCATTAGGGATTGAGCCTGGGACCTCCCACTGAGCTGTGGGCCCTCCTCCTCCTCCTGGGTGCTGGTGACCGGGCAGAGCAGGTGGCATCGCTCGCCCTCCCTGGGATTGCAGGTGGGTGGTCCAGGCTCCCCGCTCTGCAACCCAGACTCCCAGAGCAACTCACCAGCTTTGCACTCGCAGGCCGCATACAGGTAGTTGTTGGTGCGCAGGAGCTTGCACTGGCCATAGGAACCGCAGTCGTTAATGCAGGGGGACAGGAAGGTGCGCAGGTAGACCTCGGCCGTCACGTTGCCACAGGGCTCCAGGCTGGCAGGGGAGAAGGAAGGAAGGAAGCTGAGGATGGGGCAAGGGATCTGGGGTCACTGCCTGTGGGAACGGAGGAATGCAGTGTGGTGTAGGGGTTAGAGTGCTCACGGGTTAGGACCTGGGTGAACACTGGGTTCAAATCCCCACTGGATGCCTTTGGAGCCAGGCGCTGCCTCTCCGCCTAACCTACCTCACACCAGGTTGTTGTGTGAGGGTTAAATGAGGAGTGGGAGGGGCACTTTGCAGGGGGTTGGCTTGATGACCCCTCTGGGCCCCTTCCAACTCTACAATTTCATATGCCCTTTGAGGCCCTTGGAGAAGAAAGATCGGCTATAAATGCAAGACACAAACAAGCAAATGGAAGAAAGCCTTTGCAGAAGAATGGGGGGCGCGCAAAAGAGTTGGAGCAACCTTCCCCCTTCCTCCAGCCCCCTCCACCCCCTGGCAAGGGTCAGGTCTTATTTGTCTTGCAGGTGTCGACCCCAAGCCCAGTGGGGCAACTCTGCTTGTGATGATAGCAAGCGCACACCCGGATCCCACTGGGGTGGGGGCAGAAGTGGCTTCAAGGGCTGTTTGGGAGCACTAAGCCCACCCCATGTGTGTCACAGCACAGTCCCTGGAAGGACCCCTCCCCCCGTTCCAGCCAACCCCTGGTCTCTCCTGCTGGCAGCCTCACCCGCGGTCGGCGGCACAGAGCAAGCGCAGACTCAGGTACCAGCTCCCAGTCTGGGGGTACGGGATCCGCAAGCGGGTCAGGGGGGCTGTGGCGTTGATGGACAGGAGGTACCCTGCCAGCAGCTCTGCCAAGGGAGAGGAAAGCAGCAGGTGAGCCCAAAGGATGGCCCTGAACCTCACCCGCTGGCCACCCACCTACCCACCCACCCACATTCCCCTCCTGGCAGGGGCTTCTCCCCTTCACTCTGCAGGGAGGGCAGCCCTGGCAAGCCACGGGGGGGGGGGGGAGGCTAACCTGGCCTGAACCTTACCTGTCTCACAGGTGACCGAGGAGTTCTCTTCGGACGCCAAAGGGACTTCGTGATTCAGGCAGGCGAAAACAGTGGCGTTCTCCCCTCGCAGAGAGGACTGTGGAAAAGAGACAGCAGCCTCTGATCTTACTGAGTTGTCAAATGTGCCGTTGAGCTCATTGCCTCAAGCATTCTGCCATGGGGGCAGGGGGGGGGTGTCCCAAACCCACCTGCACTCACCCCTGGACCACTTGGGGACTGCTGAGGGTCTCCATGAACCACTCACAGATTTTTCTGCTTCCTGGCCAGCGCTTCCCTTGCCTTCTGCCCACTCTGAGGTCCTCTCCCCTCGCCCCCCCCCCCCCGCTTGGAGACGTACCACGTTCAGCCTGAGCTCCAGGTTGAGGGCTCCTCCGCTGTCCAGGATGGGCAGGAGGTTGATGGCGAAGATGGCCGGTCGGTCGGGGGGCACCGAGACATTGGGGCCGAAGAAGATGTAGAAGTGGACGGAGAAGGTGTCCAGCTCGTTGCGCAGGGTGGGGCGGATGGGCCGGCAGCTCTCGCTGGCCGCTGGCCCCGGGCTGGGCGCCGGGCGCTGGGTGCTGTTGAGCACAGAGGGGGGCAGGACCTCTGCCAGGGGCAGCCCCCCCATGGAGCCAAAGGAGTGGGGCATGTTCAGGCTGGAGCTGGGGAGCTGGAAGAGGGCGCGAACCAGGCCAGTCCGGGAGCAGTCTGGGGGAGGGGGGGGAAAGGAGCAAAAGAGGGGCAGGTCAGGGGACAGGTGCTCAGCAGGCCCCCCTCAGCTGCTATATTCTGAGTAAATGTTCTTTGCACCCCCTGGCCTGGCCTGGCCAGTCCTCCTCCTCGCCCACCCCCTGACGCTTCCTTAGCTGAGGATGGAAGGAACCTCTCTCTCTCCCTTGCCTTGTTTGCCTGCAGATTCCCAGGAGGCCTTTGTAGACCCCCCCCCCCCGCTCTGCTCCTCGTGCCCCAGTTTCTCTCTTCCCAGCCCAGCCCCTCGCTCACCCTTCAGCTGCACCACCAGCTGGAAGTTGACGTTGGTGGCCACCCCCAGGTACTTCTCCACCAGGACGTAGTACCAGTTCTGCCAGAAGGGGAGGTCCAGGGCCAGGCGGCAGGTGGGGCGCCCCCGGCAATCCACAGCGGTGGAGTTGTGCAGGGGGGGCGCCTTGCCACGCACTTTGAGCCACAGCGGGCAGCCCTCCCCGCTCTGGTTGGCGCCGCGGCAGTTCCTCAGCTGCACCAGCACCCGGGATGTGTAGCTCGGGATGAAGACCCTGGAGAAGGCATGAGGAGGAGATGGGTTGGTTGGTTGGTTGCTCCCCCCCCTGCCCGTCAGCCCTGGCTCTCCCTTCAGAGAAAAGCAAAGCGTCTTTGAGCCCCAGGACTCATTCCTGGGGGGGGGGGGAGGAGGTGGTGGCTCTGAGCCAGGAGGAGCTCACCCCAGGCTGCCTGCAGGGGGCCAGCCCTGCCATGAGGCCATGTGAAGCGGCTGCCTCAGGTGACAGATGCAGAGGGGCGAAGAACAGACTGCTGTCTGTGCGCCATGGGCTGGTTATGCCAGCCTTCGGTGGGGGGGGGGGTGCTGGCCCACTCCCAGGGAGGAAGGAAGAGTCATGGGCCAGTCTGGCTAGAAGTGGGTAGTGGCTAGAATTTGTCTGGCACTGGCCCTCTCCTGCTGGGCAAGGAAAAGTGGAGTTGGGGGAAGAACTAGGGGGCAACTAAGGAGACCCTCAGCTTTTCTTTAGGGATGCACTTCCAGCCCTTGAGACTGCAAAGTGTTGAGCATTGGGGGGGCAGGATTCCTGGGGGGGGGGGAGACCCTGCATCACCCCTTTCTGTTTGCCATGTGGACTTCCAAGGATAGGCAAGGGTGAACCCAGCAGGAAGGAAGCCACCCAGGGCTTGGGCCAAAGAAGGCGGGGACCTGCATTAATTGATTATGAAAATCAGGCCAGTCTTCCTGTAGGTGTCCCACAGCATGATTAATTATGCAAATGAGGTCACTCTTTGTGCATATGCCCCTCTAGCATTATTCATTGTGCAAATTAAGTCACTCTTCCCATAGGTGTCCCTCTGGCATTATTCATTATGCAAAGGAGCTTATTCTTCCCATAGGTGCCCCTTTCGAATGATGAATTATGCAAATCAAGTCACTCTTCGCATGGGGAGCATTGTCCCTCCTCCTCCTCCTCCCTACAAGCAGAGGCAGGGCATCTAGGAGGGGGGGGGGCTGTCTCCTTCGCGCACTCACTTGTACAGCAGGGAGCGGTTGTGGGGGGAGAGGACGTGCTCCGTCACATAGCCGGGGTACAGCACCCCAATCCCCACCAGGCGCTGGACGATGAGCTGGGGCTGGAAGAGGTACTGGCAGTCCTCAGCGAGGCCCTGTTGGCGGGGGGGGGGAAGACACGGTTAGAAGGGGGACCCCCAGCACCCTCAGTCGGGCGAGTGGCCCAGATTCACCACCAGAACTTTCAGGAGGATCCCCCCCCCCACCACACAGTTGCCAGGATGACACCAAGCTGCCAGTCAGGCACCCCACCCCCAGCAAGCTATAGGCTGCCCAATCACAGCAGCACCGCATTCCCCACCCCCACCCCAGCCTGCTCCTTGGTGATCAGCTGTGATTCCTGGGGCTGGACTAGATGACCCTTTGTGCCTCTTCCAACTTCCACACCTCCTGGGCAAGTAGTAGTAGTAGTAGTAGTAGTAGTAGTAATTAATATTTATTATTGCTGTTATTTTTATTTATACCCTGTCCATCTGACTGGGTTTCCCCAGCCACTCTGGGCTGCTTCCAGCAAAATATAAAAATACAATAAAATATAAATATACAATAAGTGGGTGGGTGGAAGTATTCTAACACCCCCTGCCCCAGATGTTGGGTGCTTGCTTGGGGGGGGGGGACTGGCTTAGAGCTGGGGCTGAAGGCAAGGAGCGGCCAAAGAGGGGGCTGGGCTACTGGAATTCATTCCCCAGAGTTGAGACGCAATGAGCTGGCTTGCACTGGCTGGGAGTTCATGGATGCTCCTTCCTTGGAGGTTTTCAAGCTGAGGTCGTCTGTCATGGATTCTTTAGTTGTGGGGGTTGAGCTAGATGACCCTCGGTGTCCCTTCCAACTCCCTGATTCTACGAGGCCCCCTGTCCTCACAGCCCGGAGCTTTTCCCCTTGACTGCTTGCCACATCTCACTGCTTCAGGTCTTCCCCAGCCCTAGTCAAGAGACTCTCTTAACTGAAGGGAAAGCCTTAATAAAAACTATTTAAATAATAATAATAATGAAGGAGTCATCCTCACCTAGGGCCGGCCCACCTGAGAGGCAAGGTGAGGCAACCACCTAGGTTAGGAAATTCCGTGACCCTTCCCCATCACCAAGCCCAGCCCAGCCCAGCCCAGGCCACGAGCTTCCCCCTGCCAGCTGGGCTGGCCGACTGAGCGACTCGGCCGCCTCCTCACCTTGACGGAGATCTTTCCCTGCTCTTTGGGCAGGTGGGCAGCCAGGAACCAGTCCCCAGGCAGGGGGCTGGTGATGTTGAAGACGCCCGTCGTCCGGTTGGGCAGGGTCCAGGTGAGAGTGAGGGCAAAGGAGCCTGGCACGGCTGTGTCCCGGGGGAAGTGGGTGCGCAGGGGGTTGATGACAGGGGGCGCCCCAGAGCGGAAGTACCTGCCAAGGAAAGAGGGGGAAGGTGAGCAGTGGAGCCAGGGCAGCTCTAGAGGGAAGGGTGTGTGAGGGGGGGCGCGCGGAGAATTCAGGGGAATTCAGAGGGAGGGGGGAAATAGAGAAAATATGGGGTGGGTCTTTATTTATTCCATCCTGTGCCCAGGCCAGCAAGCTACAAAACAGGAACAGCAACACATTCACAGCTCAAATGAGGGGTGATTGAGTCATAGACTCGTAGAATTGTAGAGTGGGACGGGACCCTGAGGATCATCTAGTCCATCCCCCAGCAAGGCAGGAATATGCAGGTGTCCCATACGGGGGAATCAAACCTGCAACCTTGGCGTTCCTAAACCTCTCTTTTGAGTTCCCAGTGTAGCCTGAGCAGATTCCTGTCCGGCCTCTCTTTTTTGAGGGGGGGGGCAGGACAGAGTCTCCAAGCCTGCCATGGCCACCTTGACAGCCCTCCCTCTGGCCAATCTTGTCTGAGGCAAGGGCAGTCCCTTCTTTCCTTCTTGCTTGCTTGCCATCCCATCAACACCTCCAGCCAAGCTTCAGGCCATCAGGGCTGCTGGGGGCAAAGAGGATGTTTGGGTGTATTGGGGGCAGCTGCCTATTGGCTAAGGCCAATGGTGGGGCAACGCAGTTCACATTCCCTGGAAGAGTTTGGGAAATGTTGTTGAAGCTCACTCATCTCTCTGTCCCATCCCCTTCAACATTGGGAGAGGGGGACGGGACGGGACTCCAGAACCTCTGCTGCAGGTTTGCCTGACAGGTGGGCCACCCTGTGATTCCCTCCCCCTGCCCCATTGCCATGCATCAATCTCCCCTGACCTGGCCTGGCTTGGCTTCCCCCTGCAGGTGGAAGGAGTGGGACCCTCCTGCCGCCAGAGAGGGGTGCTGCTTTCTTCTCCCCCAGGCTTGCTGGGGACTTGGCAGGAAGTGATTTTTCCTCCTCTTTCCCCATTTTCTCCTGAGGGGAAGCAGATGGCGACGGGAGGGGGAGAGGAGCGATCCGGTTGCCTTGGAGAAGCAACCATAGCTTCTTCCTTCCACTTCTTCTTTCGAAATTTCATTTCAATGCTGGGTTATTAATATTGATCCTCAGCATCGTGGTCTGACTGTGTGTTTGTGTGTGCGTTTGTGTGTTTGTGCTCACGTCTCTCTGTGTGCAGCTTGGTACGGAAGAAGCAGAAAGATGACTCAGGCAGAAGACGGTTCCCTATCTGGAAATCTCAGGAAACGTTCCATGCAACAGATGGTCCACTTGGCCAAAGCCTCTTCCACCCTCTGAGCCTGGCCGGAGAGTCCCCTGTGTGCCCTGGAGGGAGCTGCGGCCCTTTGGGGGAAGCCATGCCCACCCAAGAGGCACAAGGGTGCTTCAGGCCTTTGGGGTGGTGCCCAGGTGGTGCCCAGGTCCTTCCTCCTGCCTCCTGCTGGATAGACATAGTCATAGTGAGCCAGCTGGGACTTCTCCTCAACAGAGATCTCCTTGCCATAGCTATCCATGCCCTGGTAATATCCAGATTAGATCACTGCAATGCATAATACCAGGGATGTCCAACAGGTCGATCGGGATCGACTGGTTGATCCCCTGGAGGTTTATGTATATTTCAGTTGCAAAAGAGCACCGGGCCCCACCCCCTCGCCCCCTCCTCCATTTGTGCATGATTGCTAGAATGGAAAATGGAGTTTTTGCTGTGAGACTGACTGTTCCCTTCCCGATATTTTGTTGAGTGACTTTACCCATCTCCCCTTTATTTCCCCCCAAAAAGCTCAACAACTTAAACCCCCTCAACAACTTTGACCAGAACCCCCCCAAAAAACAACAACAACAACAACAACAACTGGGGCTTTCCTCTCTAAAGACAACAACTTTGACTGCCAGTTTTTATTTATTTCTGTGAGTAGATTGCAGTCTCTTGGAAGTTGGACTTCCATGAGCCCGGAATCCTCCCTGGGGCAGCTTGAATGAATGTGCCTCAACAGACCCTTGGCTTCTGATCCTTCTCCAGGCTCAATCACCTTTCAGTCCATGGCTTGTCCTGGGGGATTCTGTCCCTGTTTGTGCATAAGAGCCTCATCAGAGGCATTTCTCCAGGCACCTCCACCATCAGAGATGAAGGCAGCCTTCCCCAGGCAGATGCCCCCACCAGGTGTCATCAGCCGCGTTTGACATGCCTTTGCCATTTTAAAGTGTGGTGTGCATCTCTTCAATACTGTATTGTAGACAGCTTTGAGACCCAAGGTGAAAGGCTGCTTTGATTTTATGTTTCAATAAAATGAAATGAACAGCAATTTGGACTACACAGATTCCTGGAGTACAAGGTTCCCTTGCTAGGAGGGGGAGCAGGGCCGGCTCTAGGGGTAGGCTGGGTGGCGCGGGGTGGGCAGGGGGGTGCCGCGTGGCAGCCCACCAGCCACGACAAGAAATGGAGCGGGGCGGGGGCGCCGGAGCGATCTCCACACCACGGTGCCAGGGCACCCGACATGCTTGAGACGGCCCTGAGGGGGAGGGTCTGCCCCATTCTGAGCATTCCCCAAGAGATGCTAGGTATATCAAGAAGCACTTGGCCATCGTCTAGTTGACCTCAGGAGGGATGGCGTTGCAGGGCAGGCTTGGCTAGCAGATTGCAGGCTCACGAACCCTCTCCAATCTCATTGCAACATGGACACCACAGGAGGATGCAAAATGAAGACCCGGTCCCAAACCCAGCACTGTGCCCACTCTGGGGAAGCTGTGGGCACAGGAGTGGCAGGAGTCTGTGCGGCCAAGAGGCTGAGGCATCCTCCCCCCCCCCCCCGGTTCCCCTGACTCACACAGTGATGCTTCGGTCTGGGCACTGGTCCCCAAAGGTGCCCCCCTGCTCTTTGAAGGTGATGAGGTTCCAGACGGCCACGACCGTGTCTTCTGGGATGCGGAAATGGAAGAGCTCGGTGCTGGTGAAGGAGCGGAAGGGGTTCAGCTTGCGGGGGGTCCGGGTGAAATAATCGGTGACGAAGAGGCCTCCTGAGAGAGAGGAGAGGAGAGAAGTGGCAACGCTGGACCCCTCCTCAGAGTAGCCCTTCCTCCCCCCCCTCCTTCACCAGTCTGCACAGAGCACTCAAAAGACAAAATCCCATGTTTGCTAGGTAAGGGAAGGATTAAGACAGGGGTCAGCAAACTTTTTCAGCAGGGGGCCGGTCCACTGTCCCTCAAAGCTTGTGGGGGGCCGGACTATATTTCGGGGGGAAATATGAACAAATTCTTATGCCCCACAAATAACCCAGAGATGCATTTTAAATAAAAGGACACGTTCTACTCATGTAAAAAACACCAGGCAGGCCCCACAAATAACCCAGAGATGCATATTAAATAAAAGGACACATTCTACTAATATAAAAACATGCTGATTCCCGAACCGTCCGCGGGCAGGATTTAGAAGGTGATTGGGCTTCATCCAGCCCCCAGGCCTTAGTTTGGGGACCCCTGGATTAAGACCATGGAGTTTCCTGCCTAGTCCCAGGCACTCTGTGAGGTCACTTGCTCTGTTTGCCCAGGTGGGAAGGGGAACAACAGGAAGATCACTTTCTCCCACCTGGGGAACAGCTTCTTTCTTGCTCCTCATACAGCCATAGGGAGAGGATACAGGGCCTGGACACAGACACCATCTTTGATCTAAACCATAAGGTAAAGGGACCCCTGACCATTAGGTCCAGTCGCGGACGACTCTGGGGTTGCAGCGCTCATCTCGCATTATTGGCCGAGGGAGCCGGCGTACAGCTTCCAGGTCATGTGGCCAGCATGACTAAGCCACTTCTGGCGAACCAGAGCAGCGCACGGAAACGGCGTTTACCTTCCCGCTGTAGTGGTACCTCCTTATCTACTTGCACTTTGATGTGCTTTTGAACTACTAGGTTGGCGGGAGCTGGGACCTGAGCAACAGGAGCTCACCCTGTTGCGGGGATTCGAACCGCTGACCTTCTGATTGGCAAGCCCTAGGCTCAGTGGTTTAACTCACAGCGCCACCCGTGTCTCTGATCTAAACCATATATTTTGTCATCATCTAGAAATCTGTTTTGCCTGACTTATTTCACTGCCATTTTCCGCTTGATTCACAACTGCAACTTTATGTGATTCAGCAATATTTTTATATCCTTACATTACAGACTTCTGTGTTGTTATTTTGTTCAGAGGGATAATTGTAGAAAGTGACATAGCTTTGTCCCACGTTTCTGTGTTAATGCTGGAAAGGGTGGTATATTTTTAACCCTGTTAAACCAGACTCTAATCTTGCTCAAGTGAGTAAGCAGAAGGATAATTAATGAATCATATTTTATATCCTATTATACTTTCCAAATCAATCCCAACAATTCTCCCCCTTTATGTTGCTATGCCCTGTCCATGTGGCCAGCCCCTCTCCAGACATCGCTCATTAGCATTGGCTTTTCCAGCTCTGCCAGGAATTAGGCCCATTGATCCACCCCCTGCCATACCCCCCTGTCTAGGTCAACCCCAAATGGCAGATCAAAGCTAGAAAAGAGAATCTCTCTCACACCCAACCCAGGAGAGGATTAATACACAAACCTTGTTCTTCCCAGCTGCTGCCCCTCCCTCCCACCACGCCCCTTGTGTACCTGTGTCAGATGCAGCCATGAGCATGAGGTGCCAACGCCTCACTCCCCACCCAAATCTGCCCCACTAGAAGTGGCTCCCTCTTCCTTGGCAGATTAACAGATCTCCTTCCAGCTGAGAGAGAGAGAGGAGACTTTGAGGTCCTCCTAGGGGTTGGCCAGGTTGGTCCCCACCAAGGGAACAGGCCCAAGGGAGGGCACAAAAACTGCACCTCTCCACTCTGACTTGCCTCCTCTGACACTGAAAGAAGAATCAAACACCATTTAGTGTAAGGAGACTTTCCTTCAGCAGTCCTCAGAGCAGAGAGCCTTCCGTCAACCTTCTGCCCTAGCCAGCCACAAACAGCCCCCTCCCCCGCTTTAGCCTCCACAGGTCACCTCTTGCCTGACAGGTAGGCATTGCCTGGCACTCCCTGCTCCATCCCTGTGTAGGAGCAGCCCAGATGAACTCATTTCCAGCAGGAGGAGGAACAAGCAAGAAATCGCAAGGCCATCCTGTGCAGAGCAGCGAGATTTCTCTCCTACTCGGCAGAGGATGAAAAAAACACACCCCAGCTTCAGAAGTGAGAGCAAGCAGCAGCTGACAAAGAGAGGAGCCCCTGCCATGGCTGCTGTGTGGGAAGAGAGTAGCAGCATGCCTCGGGAGCCGCTTCCTTTGTTCCACAGAAGACTGATGGGAACCTGCTCTGCTTCTCTCTGCAAGTGGGCAGCAAGGAAGGGGGAGGCCAAGACTGGCAGCTTTGCCTGTGATGCATTAGCAGCCCCAAGTAGCCCGTAAAGAGCCTGCTGGATCTGACCAATGGCCCAGATAGTCCAGCATCCTGTTCTCACAGTGGCCAACCAGATGTCGGTAGGAAAGCAGCAAGCAGGATCTGAGCCCAAGAGCAGCTCTGCCCTCTTGCAGCTCCCAGCAACTGAGATTCAGAAGTATGGCTGCCTCTGACTGGAGAAGAGAGCAGAGCCATCCTGGCTACTTCATGAATTTGTGTGATCCTCTTTTAAAGCCATCCAGCTTGGTAGCCATCACTGCCTCCTGGGGGAGTGAGTTCCACAGTTTAACCCTCTGCTGCAAGAAAAATGACTTTCTTTTCTCTGCCCTCCATAGGCTGATTCTCTCTCTCTCTCCAACATATGAGAGTGCAGCTGCCTACAGGCTCCTTGCCTTTCCGTGCCCAGGGGTGCATTTGGAATGGTTGTGGCCTTCACAACAGTGTCTTAACACACCATGTGTGGCTTATAACCAGCCTGGCCAATAGTGTGGCTGCTTCGCTCTGAGCCAGCCGGTTTCTGCACATTCTTCCAGGATGGCTCTTGAGGGGAGTGCATTGCAGTAGTCCAAGCAAGAATGTCTGTCTCCATCTGGAATGTCTCCATCTGGAATGTCTCCATCTGGCCAGATCTGATGTCTACGCAAAAGCACTCCTGGCCACTGCTGGAGTCAGGACATCCAGGCCCAGGGCTCAGCCTGGGTGTTCCCCCAAACGGCAAGCAACCCCCTCCTTGACAGGCTGAGCCTCTCCTTCCTTGGCCTTCCTTTTCTCCTGGCTGCCTTGTCGAGACTGAACCTGAGGTGCCTCACGCTCCTCAACTCTATTCCCAACATCAGGTGCTGATTCAAAACTTCGTTCAAATTCCTTCAATTTAGATGGAAAGGAGGGGGAGAGGAAGCTTGGTGTCATCTGCATGTTGAACCCGCATGTTGAACCCGCATGTTGAACACTGAACCCGCAAACCCAAAACAACCTCACCCGTTGGTTTCCAGATGGAACCCTGAGGGAACCCCAAAGCCGCCTGTCTCCACCCTCATCCTCCCCATGAGTTTTGAACCTCTATCTGCCCCAGCCAGCAGAGTCAACAGGAAAGAACTGTGCAAGTTTTGGTCCAAGACAGCAGGAGGGCTTGAGGCTGGGCATGGTGGCCTTAGTCCAGTGGCCAAGGGGTGTGCCTGCAGAAAGTTCTGAGTTCAATTCCCAGCAGCAGCTTCCTCGGGCAGGGCTGGGCAAACCCTAGAGAGACACTGCCAGGCAGTGCCAACAGCAGTGAACTGGCTAGACCAAGAGCCTGCCTTGGCAGCTTCCTAGCCACCCCCTCCCTTCTCTGTGAAGCGCAATGTACCTCAGTGATTTTATATAACAAGCAAGCGAGCCTGGAGCCCCATTGCAAGGGCATTGCATCTGAATCTAGCGGCCTCTCCTGAGATTTTCTGCTGCCTTTAGGATACCCAGATTTGGGGAAAGGAGATCACAGGATGGCTTCTGAACTACCTCACTGCCACGATGCCGGCAATCCCTTTCTTCCCCCTTGGCGTTTGCTGGGCAAAGGCCCACTCCACCTTCCAGCTGAGAGCGAGCGAGAGAGCGGCGACGTGCACATTCCAAGTCTCCAGAGAAGACAAAGAGGAAATGCCTTAATGAGGGCGATCCCCTCAAAGCCTGCGGGCGAGCAGCCTTAATGGGAAATCCCAGCAGGAGCTGCCCAGACTCCGGAGCCTCCCGGGGGGCGGAGGAGGCAGCCCAGCCGGGGGCTTTGAAGGAGCAAAGGAGCGGAAGCCCCGCGCCCAGGCACGTCCTTCGCGAGGCGTGTTGGGAAGCTCATGCCTGTAAACAGAGGAGGAGGAGGAGGAGGAGGAGGAGGAGGAGGAGGAGGAGGAGGAGGAGGAGGAGGAGGAGGAGGAGGAGGAGGAGGTGGGTGGTGGTGGGGGTGGTGGTGGTTGGATGCCCACTTCCCGGGGAGCGCGGTGGTTCCCTCCGAACAAAGCCCGCACATCGCATAGGGCCCAGGCTGTAAATCAAGCTAAGTGCTGTCAGCCTCCGCCATAAAATACTTTTTTGTAAGTTCAAGGGAGCACATATAATATTCCGCCAGCCATTTCCCTCTCCATGAAAATGATCTCATTATTCTTGCTGAAAGCCATCAATTACCAGGTAATTAAATGTCCTGGGATGTTAGTGACAGTATCACTAAATCTACGCCCGGAGTTATGATGAAGGCAGGCATGCCACGGACGCCGCCGGCTCCAGAGAAGGATCGGCGGGCGAGACCCAGGCAGGAGGCAGGGTGTCCATTAAAAATGGCAAATGTCCCCCCCCCCGCCCGCGCATGACCTCCTATTTAGTGAGGGAGGGGAGTAAGGCCGGGCGGGGAGAGTGGGAAATGGGCCAGCGAAAGCAGCGAAGGCGGCAGGTCCCCAGTTGGGAGCCAGGAGAGGAAGAGGCAATGAGAGCGACGAGGGAGAGCCCTCGTGGTTTATTTAACCAGCAACGTAATGACGGATAATTTATTCCCGTAATTGAATTTAGACGGAGAGGACAGGAAGGGGCCACCGAGGCTATAGACAAAGGGGACTCTGTGCGCGGGGGAGAGAGAAGCGATGGTACTGAGAGGCGGCTCGGAGGAGGACAAGGCGCTTGCCTGTAAATCTCTCTCCAAAGCCCACCTGGTCTGTGTGACTCGCACATCAGGCGAAAAGGAAGCTTAAGCCCCCGGGGAGATCGGGGCTCCCCCCCAAACGCACCGCACATCCTTCAACCGCTGCCCCCACCCCTCTTCCCGACCCATGGGAGGGTCTTTGCATCGCTCCTCTCACTGTTCCTCACTGTAAGGTCCTCAGGGCAGAGACCTGACGTGCGCGCGCGTCTGCCCACTTGTTTTACTCTGGAAAACAACATTATAATTCATTCAATTTCTATACCGCCCTTCATCCGAAGAGCACAGGGCGATTTACAGTATAAAACGCGAACTGATGGTAACCAGTTTACAATTCAGAGGGAGGGAGGGACACCTCTGAGGCTTCCCTGCGCGATTATCTCAAAGCCCTTTTTTTGGGGGGGGGGGTTAGGAGAGGGGCGGACATCCTTAGTGGTCGGAAAGTGGCGAGCAAGTCCTCAGAGAACTACCGGGTAGAGGGCAAATGGGGCCGGTGCTTCCCTCGGCCAGTCGGGAAGGCTGTGGCGACCCTCTCCCCGCCGGCCTCCCCTCCCCCAGCCAGCTGGAAGGCAGCTCCAGCTCCAGGTCTCCCCCCCCCCCTTGCCGGCGAGGGAAGCTTTCAGCACCAGGGCGGGGGACAGCACCCCGGGCCTCCAAAGCCCCGAATGCGGCGCTCCGTGCAGCGGCCTCTCTTTCAGCACCGGCGCCCAGGCCAGCCGAAGCAACGCCTTCAGCACCACGACGCGCTTGGACAGCTCCCGGGCCGCCGCGCCCGTTTCTGTTCCCGCGGGGGAGGCGCACGCGCAGGGCTGGTCCCGAGACTCCCCCGCTGCACGCACGTTTTTTTGGGGGGGCGCACGTTTTTTTGGGGGGGGCGCCCTCCCTCCCTCCCTCCCCCCAGGGCTCTCCCCTCCCCCACTCACCGGCCGGGCGTCCCAAGCTGAGCCAGGCGAGCAGCTGGAGCAGCAGCTGGAGCCGCCCGAGAGCCGCGCGGCCCATGCTGCGCCCGGAACCGAGCCGAGCCGCCGCCGCCTCCCCGCCCGCCTGGACGCTGGGGCTGCCGCGCTCCAGCAACAGCAACAGCAGCAGCCATGACGTCAGGCTCAGCTGCCGCCCGGAGCCTCCGCGCGTCCCCCATTGGCCCAGCGCACGAGGCTGCCTGGGGAGGCCACGGGCCATTGGTCGGCTGAGCTGCCCATCACTCGCCGCTCTGCAGCGCCTGCCGCCTCCGGACCAGAGAGCGGCCAGATGCTGGAAGAGGAGGAGGAGGAGGAGGAGGAGGAGGGCGCCTGGCGGAGCTGCCTGGCTGGGGGAAGTTCGGAGGGGCGTTCCGACTGCCTTCGTAGAGCAAGGGAGAGACTCTGAGAGGGCCCTGGGGGTGAGCCGCCAAGCCCTCCTTCCCCAGCCCCCAGAGACGGGGTCTGCTGGGCTCATCTGTTCCCAGCGCCCACCGGGGAGACTGGGCTTCCCCACCAGCTTCCAGCTCAACAGAAGGAATCCTAGAGTTGGAAGAGACCCCAAGGGCCATCCAGTCCAACCCCCTGCCAAGCAGGAAACACCACCAAAGCATTCCTGACATATGGCTGTCCAGCCTCTGCTTAAAGACCTCTAAAGAAGGAGACTCCACCACACTCCTTGGAGAAGGAGAGGCACCCCCTCCCTCCGCTGACTGGGTCGCTACCCCAAAACAGAGTGTCCTGCCCAAGCAGAGAATGAACGCTGAACGCTAAAGGGGGGTGGGAATTGTTGGCCCGGCCCTCACAAAACAGCTTGACTGATCCACGCAAGACAATTGCAGGGGAATATGTGGAGCTTGAGGCACAGACAACCCCCCTCCACACACGTCGCTTCCGCGCTTTCGCTTCCCTGCTTCCAGCTCAGCGTGAGGCTCCTGAATTCCCAGATTCGCGGGGATGACTTAAGCAGCTGCACAGCCCCACCTGGGTGTAAACCCCCCCCCAAGGGAGCATTGCCTCACTTCGCCTTTTCTGCCGGCTGAGCCACCGGCAGCTGCAGAGACCTGGCAGGGTGGAGCGGGGTCCAGAGACAGCCCTGGCTGGTGCTGTTGAACACGCGACTGGCCATGGCACGCGCGCGGAGCTCCTCTGTGCATTGTTTCTTCCCGTGCGCGCTCGCCACGCTTCCGATAGAAACACGCACGGGAACAAAAGTAACTCGTGAAGCATCCTTTGGGTACCATCCTGCTCAAGGAGCCGAAAGGGGTCTTCTTGAAGATCTCTTGCTGAGCTTGGATACTCTCTGTGTTTGGAAGGAGAGCAAAACAAGAGCCTGCAGGCTCAAGAGCCCATCTAGTCCACCTTCCTGTTCTCACAGCCAGATTCCTGCGGGAAACCCACAAGCAGGATCCCAGCACAAGATCCCTCTCCCCTCCTCTGGTTTCCAGCAACTGGCATTCAGAAGCATTCATAGCTGTTGTGGGAACAGTCCTCTTCTCCATGAATTTATCTAATCCTCTTTGAAAGCTGTTTAGGTTGTTGGCTAGCCTTGCTTTCTGTGGGAGTGAGTGAGTCCCATGTTTAACTATGTGCTGCATGAAAAAGTACTTTTTTTAATTTCTCCTGAATCTTCCAACATTCAACTGCATTGAGTTCTAGTGTTATGAAAGAGGAAGAAACACTTTTCTCTATCCATTTTTCTCCATAGATTCACAGAATTGTAGAGTTGGAAGGGACCCCAAGGGTCATCTAGTCCAACCCCCTCTGATTAAAAACCACCAATGAAAGAGAGTCCACAACCTCTTAAGGTGTCCTCCCAGTTTGGTGTCATCTGCAAATTGGATGAGCATCCCCTCAATTCCTTCATCTAAGTCATTCATAAAGACGTTGAACAACAACAGGCCCAGGACAGAACCCTGCAGCACCCCCCTTGTCACTTTTCCCCAGGGTGACAAGGAACCATTAATGAGCACTTTGGTTTCCGTCAGTCAACAAGTCACAAATCCACCTAACAGTTCGTTCAACCCACATTTTACCGGCTTCTCTGCAAGAATATCATGGGGAAGTTTGTCAAAAGCCTCACTGAAATCAAGATACACTACATGCACAGCATTCCCCTGATCCACTAAACTTGTAACTATAAAAACAATAGATTCTTTTGACATGACTTGTTTTTGAGAAACTCATGCTGGGTCTTAGTAATCACACCATCCTTCTCTAAGTGCTCACAGGCTGACTGTCAAATGATCTAGTTACAGGTAGGTAGCCGTGTTGGTCTGAGTCGAAACAAAATAAAAAAATTCCTTCAGTAGCACCTTAAAGACCAACTAAGTTTTTATTTGGTATACCAAAATAAAAACTTAGTTGGTCTTTAAGGTGCTACTGAAGGAATTTTTTTTGGTCAAATGATCTGTTCTAGGATCTTTCTATTGAATGGATTTTATAGGTAAGAGGATATATTTTACAATTTATCCTCCCTATTACTCACATGTGTGAGCAGAAAGTTTAAAGTAACCAGTTTTGCGTTTAGAAGTCATATGTGTAGTTAGCAGAGTTTAAAACAACATCCCTTGCAGCATTAAAGTGGAATATTTGGGACTAGGCTGTGTAACCTTATTTTTATTCATTTATCAGGCTGTGGCAACAGACTTTATTTTTCCATGTTCCTTCTTAATAAAAGAATTACACAACAGACAGTAAATCAAGCATTAAAATAGTATTTATTCACATAAAGTATTGCACTCAATTCCAGCAGTCAGTAACAGAAACAAGGCAGGCAGATTCTACTTATAGATTACGAAATGCTTAGTTCAGTTCAAGAATGGAGTCTCTGGCTGGAGCCGAGACCAGACAGACGTCCATCTGTCTCAGAAGTATTTTGGCAAAGGGAATGAGTTGTGAGGCAGGGGAAAGTAGAAAGGATTACACACACACACACACACACACCCATCTGCCATAATACCCAAGGGAAGGGAAGTCACACAGTGCCTATTCTGGTAATCATGAATTCTGTGAGACTTAACCCCTTCATAGCCTTATTTAGCAAACAGGCATTTGTTATTTGGGATGCAAATTCCCACTCTTTCCTGCGCATAATTTTATAAACTCCTATCGTATCACCCCTGTTACTCACCTTTTATCTAAACTAAAAAGTCCCAAATGTTTCAACCTTTCTCCATAGGAGAGTCTCACCTTCCTCTTGAATATTTCGGTTGCCCTTTTCTGAACCCTTTCCAACTCTAGTTGAGGCAACCAGAACTGTACACAGTACTGCAAATGTGGCTGCCCCGTAGATTTGTCCAATGGCATGATATTGGCTGCTTTATTTTCCATTCCTTACCTAATGCTCCCTTGCATGGAATTTGCCTTTTTCGTGGCTAATGCACACTGGACCGACATCTTCATCAACCTAGGATGGCAAGATCATCACTTGCACTTCAGAGCCCAGGAGGGTGGAGATGAAATTAAGATTTTCTCTCCTTCATGCATCACTATGTAGTATGTAGCATGCATGCCGCAGTGGTATCTTGGTTCTCAAGCTTAATCCGTTCCCAGAATCCGTTCAACTCCCAAAACCGTTCAAAACCAAGGCATGGCTTCTGATTGGCTGCAGGAGCTTCCTGCACTCGAGCAGAAGCCACGTCAGATGTTCGGCTTCCGAAAAATGTTCGCAAACTGGAACACTTAGAATCATAGAATCGTAGAGTTGGGAGAGACCACAAGGGCCATCCAGTCCAACCCCCTGCCAAGCAGGAAACACCATCAAAGCATTCTTGACATATGGCTGTCAAGCCTCTGCTTAAAGACCTCCAAAGGAGGAGACTCCACCACACTCCTTGGCAGCAAATTCCACTGCCAAACAGCTCTTACTGTCAGGAAGTTCTTCCTAATGTTTAGGTGGAATCTTCTTTCTTGTAGTTTGAATCCATTGCTCCGTGTCCGCTTCTCTGGAGCAGCAGAAAACAACCTTTCTCCCTCCTCTATGTGACATCCTTTTATATATTTGAACTGCAGACCCTCCTGGGCAGACGCAGAGTCATCTGAGGAAACTCATGCACAGATGCTCAGATGCGGGTAGCTCATGCACAACCCCTGGATGGTCGAGATGGCGAGGAAGCCCAGATCCTGCATGTGTCCCAGCAAAGAAGAGGAGGCATGGATGGTCCTGCACCCACCGAGAGAGGGGCACCCCCGGCACCCCCTTGCTCTGGTGCAGGCACCCTTGGAAGCCAGCTGGCTGCTGTGGCAATAAACAAGGCTTCTGTCGCCATGGCAATGCTCCCTCCCTCCCTCCCACCCTGCGGCCAATGGGGTGAGAGTTCCCTGGCTACAGCTGGCCTGGTCTGGCCTGCCCTGTGAAAAGCCCAGCAGAGGTAGGAGAGCTGCAACGCCTGGCCACCAAGCAGCAGTCCTGCTCCCCACCAACCCAGCGCCCCCCACGACGGAATGACCAGCCTGTCTTGACACACCCTGTGCCCACCCACCCCCGGCACGGGGTCTTCTTTGGGATGGCCCTTTCACAGCCCTTGTATCTGTTTAGCAGGCCTTAGCATGACTCAGTCCCCAAATACCTGGAGGTCTGCTTCCTTCGCTACAGACCCTCTGTAGGGCAGAGAGGGCCTTTCAGAGGCTCTGGGTGGGTGTGGCCCAGGAGTCGCCTTCTCTGTGGTGGCTCCTAATCTGTGGAACTCCCTCCCCAGAGAGGTGTGTCTGGCACCTTCATTATAAGACGCACCTCCTTACCCTGCCCTCTGCCACTTGTTGTGTATTTTCAGGACCCGGCTCATTTCTACAATTTTAGGTTGTTTTAATATTGTGTCTCAGACCTGGGGCCTTAGGGTGAATTGTGGGTAATAATAATAATAATAATAATAATTTATTACAGTATTTATACCCCGCCCATTTGGCTGAGTTTCCCCAGCCACTCTGGCCGCCTCCCAATCGAGTATTAAAAACAATACAGCATTAAATATTAAAAACATCCCTAAACAATATTCATAATCACAAGAGGCAGTGTGGTGTAGTGGTTAGTGTTTGACCAGGACCTGGGAGAGCAAGACTGACATTCTCACTCAGCCATGTAGCTCACTGGGTAACCTTGGGCCAGGCACTCAGTCTCAGCCCATCCTACCTCGCAGGGTTGCTGTGGATAAAAGAGAGGTGAGGAGAACCATATTCCACCCCACCTGGACTCCTTGGAGGAAAGGTGGGCTATACATGAAATAGATGAAATAAATGAAATAAGACTAGTTCAGTGGCAGAGCACATCCTGTGTTAAACTATGGGACTCCCTCCATGAGGAGGCAGCGATGACCACTAACTTGGATGTCTTTGAAAGAGGAGTAGGCAAAACCATAGAGGACAGGGGGGTATCAATGGCTACTAGCCAGGATGGCAATGCTCTACTCCAGAGGTTTTGAGTCCACGGCTCACTTGACCAACTACATTTTTTCCTGTGCCCTCCCCCCTGTGGGGCCCAGTGATGCCCCCCCCCCTTGCCTGCAGAGCTGGCAGCCTCTCACCCTTTTCCCAAACACACTCCCTTGTGGAGTGGTCCCTCAGCCTCCTCTCCTCTCCCCTCTCCTCTGGGCAGCCGCTGCTGCCACCCCTGGTCTCTGAGCTGCCCCCTGCCCCACAGAGAGGTCCCTCCCCGAGCCACCATTTGCCTGTGGGGCTTATAGCCAGGGCTCCTGCAATAAACAGCTGTGCAATAAACAGCATGGCAAGGGTGCCATGGCACACTGGTTGAAAAACACTGCTCTATGCAGTTGGAGACAGCAGTTCTCCTGGAACCCACCGGCGGAGAGCGCTGCTCTTTTGCTCGGACCCCGCTTGCAAGCTTCCCATGGGGCAGCCACTGAAAGAATGGGGTGCTGCTGGACTGGAAGCAGCTACTGGCCTGATCCAGCAGGCTCTTCTGATGTTCTGATCCTGCTGTGTAAGCAGAAGGTCCCAGGGTTGAACCGCAGCACCTCCAGCTAAAATGGCCTTCCATACTGAGGCTGCTGCCATTAAGACCACTGCTGCCATTAAGAGAGCGAGGAGGGCTGTTTCCGGTCAGAACCAAGGAGGCCCATCTAAGTGGCCTTCAAGGTCTCCCCTGCCTGGCTGTGTCCCTCTGGGCGTGAGATGCCTGGGCTCATTCCGCCTCTGCCCTCTCTGCCCTGGCAACTTCTTCTCCCTGCCTTTTTTGGCCATTCTCCAGCTGCTCCTTCCTTCCTGTTTGGTCTCCAGCACTGTTGCCTAGTGACGCACAACGCCGCCCCCCCTTCCCTTCCCTTCCCTTCCTGGCTGCACCCTGGGAATCCAGGTCAGCCCAGCCCCTGCCCTGCTTTCACCAGCCCTGTTTGCATCCCAGAAGAGCCAGCATGGAAGAGGAACCTATTGAAGATGTGCCCATGGGACCCTCAGAGGAAGAGCAACAGCAGGGAGGTGCTCAGAGGACCTCCTCCACCGCCCTGGAGGTGGAAGAGGAGATTATCCTGCCTGCTTCCACTTCCTTAGATAACGAAGATGAAGAAACCGTCTTGCCCGTGTCCACATCCCTGGAAGGGGAAGAAGGTGGCAAGGAGACGTCCCTCCCGCCTTCAGAGTGGGAGACCTCCGAGTCGCTGTTCCCGCAGGAGCAGAGCCCCAGCAATGAGGGGTCTTCTTCCCAGCCTCTGGAGAGCTCTGAGCCCTCTTCTTCCTTGGCCTCCTCACCTTCTTCCTCGCCCGTTCCCTGGAGCAGGCAGAGGGACAGCGTGCTGCAACCCCTGGAGGAAGTGGAGGACACGGAGGAGACAACGGCAGAGCTCAGCAGCATCCTTCCCAAGAGGAGCTTGGAGAAGAAAGCCAAGAAGAAGGGCGCCATGGTCAAGAAGGGAGCTCTGAGTAGGTTACGCGGGATCCGACCCACAGGGGAGGGGGAGTCTTGGGGAAGACTTTGGCTTGGCTGTGCCCAGGAGGAGGGGGAGGGGAGGCTTCCTGTGGCTTGCAGGACACCTGGCTCCTGGAAGCTCTGCAGGCAGGACAGGGATTCACACCATCATAGAATGGTAGAATTGGAAGGGATCCCCAACGAAGGAATCTCAGCTTGATCATACATGACAGGTGGTCAGCCAGCCTGTGCTTAGTGCTTAAAAACCTCCAAGGGAGGGAGACCGTTCCACTGTCAAACAGCTCTTACTGCCAGAATTCGACCGTGTTACAATGTTCCTTAGTGCAGCGTTTCTCAACCACTGTTCCGCGGCACACTAGTGTGCCGCGAGACGCTGGCTGGTGTGCCGCGACGTGTGGCGACGAGAAGGGCAATTTGCATTGTCACGTGCCTGGCGGCCACCAATACACAACACTGACCCGCCGGAAAGCAATATTTGGCAAGTGTTTCTTACAGTCATAATTATAATATAGGGCGGCACAGAGTTAAATTTTTTAACTTTTTTAATGGTGGTGTGCCTCGTGATTTTTTTCACGGAACAAGTGTGCCGTGGCCCAAAAAAGGTTGAGAAACACTGCCTTAGTGAGTCATGCAAACTGCTGTTCCAAATAATGTTGTTGTTGTTGTTGTTGTTGTTGTTGTTTTGTAGAGCAGGGGCACAGGGGGTGAGTTTGTGGAACCAAAGCAGCGGGGCCCTGAAAAAGTTTGGGAACCACTGATTTAAATCGTACCTATTTAGCCTTTCTGAAGCGCTGAAGTGAACTGAGCAGATCACGAAGCACAAACTCTTGTTGGGCTGGGCGTGCGAGTTTATGAGTAAGTAGCAACCAGTCCGTCAGAAGCCATTCCTCTTCTAATCCTGATGGGCCGGATCCTGTCTCTCTTCCCAGAC
Organism: Zootoca vivipara; assembly: GCF_965207765.1. NCBI lineage: Eukaryota > Metazoa > Chordata > Lepidosauria > Squamata > Lacertidae > Zootoca > Zootoca vivipara. Next base: position 62,882,466 of record NC_142593.1, read on the forward strand.
TACACAGTGAGGCCTGTGGTGCCAGCTGAGAAGGCAGAGCTGATATCCGTGGCCAAAGCGATGCACCGGGAGAACTTTGGCAAGAACGTCAAGGAGCTCTTCCACCTGGAGAAGGAGGCAGCCCTGAAGTCCATCGAGACAGGTGGGGGGAGCCTGCAGGCCAGGCCGATGCTCCAACCTGTAAAGGGTGTGTGAGTATGCACAGGCACGTGTGCAAAGTCCTGCTTTTAGGCCAACAATATGCAGGGTGGGACCCACCTGCCTTGGCAGCAGCACATGAGGAAAGCAACTCCCCATCAATGCCAATTGCAAGCTGAACATGAGGGAGCATGTTGGACGCGGGCGGCACTGTGGTCTAAACTACTGAGCCTCTTGGGCTCACCGATTGGAAGGTTGGCGGTTCAAATCCGCACAATGGAGTGAGCTCCCGTCACTCTGTCTCAGCTTCTGCCAACCTAGCAATTCAAAAGCACACCAGTGCAAGTAGATAAATAGGTACCACTGCGGCAGGAAGGTAAACAGCATTTCCATGCACTCTGGCTTCCATCATGGTGTCAGAAGCAGTTTAATCCCGCTGGCCACACGATCCAGAAAGCTGTCTGTGGACAAACGCTGGCTCCTTCGGCCTGAAAAGCGAGATGCGCGCCACAACGCCGTAGTTGCCTTTGACGGGACTTAACCACCCAGGGGTCCTTTACCTTTTACCTTCCTGAGGCAGCAGTGTGACACAGCTGCAAAAAAGGCTAGTGCAGTTTCAGGCTGCATTAATAGAACCGTAAATCTCCAAATCAGGAGAAGAATTAGTTCCATTTTCTTCTGAGCTAGTCAGGCCTCACCTGAAACCCCCGTACGGTTCTGGAACAGCTTCAGAGGTTGAGGGCTCCAGGGGAATGGAGAGCTAGTCCTGTGCGGACAGGTCAGAGGAACTGGAAGAGAAAAAGAGGGGTGGAGGACAGGAGAGCCTTCTTCTTCTTCTTCTTCTTCTTCTTCTTCTTCTTCTTCTTCTTCTTCTTCTTCTTCTTCTTCTTCTTCTTCTTCTTCTTCTTCCTCTTCCTCTTCCTCTTCCTCTTCCTCTTCCTCTTCCTCTTCTTCCAAGGCCTGATGGGATCTCACGGCACAGAAGGGGGCCACTGTGACTGGTTCTTTGCTGCCTGTGAGGGCAAATGAGGCAACCGGTTGCCAGTGGAGCCAGTGGGCTTTCCCAGGGGCGTAGAAAGTGGGGGGGTGCAGGGGGCGGGCCACACTGGGTGCCACTCTTGGGGGTGTGTGACAAGATGGACCCTGCCTCTCCCCAGCTGTAGAGCGAGCGGCACATGTGCAGTCCGTAGGGGATGCCGCTCATGCGGCAGCCCATACAGTCGCCGTGCAAGCGGCAGCCCTTACGGACGCCTGTGTGGCATTCCATACGGACTGTGGATGTGCCGCTCTACAGCTGGGGGGAGGCAGGGGCCATCTTGTCACCCCCCAAGAGTGGCACCCTGTGTGGCCTGTGCGGGATGCTGCACATACACACACCTTACAGGCTGCCCCACCCCGGGTGCCAGAGAGGGTTCCTCCGCCTCTGGGCTTTCCCATCATGGGAACGCCTTGAGCAGAGGCTAAATGCCCACCTGCTGGCGATTCTCACAAGATCCCCTTCGCCCTGACTCTGAGTCCCCCTTGCTGCTCGAGGATGAGCTGGGACAACAGACAGCCTCCCCAAACTCCACTTCCAAGAGTTCCTTCCTGGTGGGGCGCCATGGCCCTAGATTATTTCTGCCATTGGGTGTCCTGGAAGCCCAGCATTTGGGGGCTGAAGAACCCTCTTTCCTCTCTCCCCAGGTAAGACATGAGAGGACCATAGATGCCAACTGCGCTGTGCCAGCAGGGAGATGTCAGGCTCCCCACAGTGTTCTGCCACCCCCAAACCATACTGGCCAAGGAGGTAATCCCCATTCCCAGCCGTGGGGTTATGAACAGGGGAAGCGGCTGGATCCTGCTCATGTCTGTGATCGGCTGTGGCTCTCCAGGGTCTTGGGCAGAGAGAGGGGGGCTTTTCCCAGCCTCCCAACCCAAATCCAGTGAGGTGGCGGGGGCAGGGGCAGAACCCATGAGTTGTGCTCTGGCCCTGAGCTACGGACCTACCCCTCAAAGCTTCCTCAGGCAAGCAGCACCCCCCTGCCCAAAGTCTGTTTGAGTTTAGAATGGAGGGCACATCTTGGCATGGGGTGCCCCTCTGTCTCCCAGCCCAGATACGAATGATGGCGGCGGCAGCAGCAGCAGCCCTCTCCCATGGGGTCAGGATGCTGCCAAGGAGGCCTTTGGGCTCTCTAGAAGAAGCAGGCAGGAGTAGATGGGCCTGTGGCTTTTATGCGCTTACAAGATGCCTTTAAAGGGTTCTGGGCAGTTCTTGAGCCTTCAACTGCTACAGTCCTTCCCACAGGGGTTAGGCTCAGCCTGGTGGTATGGAGGGGGTCAGGCCCAGAGCCCAGGTATCAGGGAAGGAGTGCAGGGAAAAGCTCCTCACCTGTGCCACTTTGGGAGCGTCTTCTCTGAGGGTGGCAGCTTTGGAATCACCCACCTGTTTAGGCAAGGCATTTGCAGGGCCTTCCCCCTTCCCCGCTCTCACTGCTCCCTGGCGGCTGTGCAGCAAAAATGACCTCTTTTGATAACTTGGAGAAGCACAGGGAGATGCCTTCTATGGAGTCAGGCCATTAGTTCATCTAGCTCCATATTGCCCACCCTGACTGGCAGCACTGGCTCTCCAGAGCTTCAGGCCGGGGTCTCTCCCTTTCCTACCCCCCAAGCTGCAGCCCTTCACCTAGCGGTGGAGCTAAGGCCAGGAAAAGGTGGAGGGCTTACGCAGGGTGGGATGGGCACAGGGAGGTGCCAGGCTTTGGTGGGCATGGGTGGGCTCGGCTCCCCTGCCTCCCGTCTGCCTGAATAGCCCCCTCTCCCGCAGGCCTGTATATTGGCTGGCGCTGCCCTGAGTACCTGTGGGACTGTTTCCGCGTGGGCGACGAGTCCAAGTGTTTCTGTGGGCATTTGCTGAAGCAGCACCAGGTCTATGTAGGTAAGTCATGGGGGGGGGCGAGCTAAGGAGCTGGCAGTCAAGTCCTTGGTCCTGTCTGAGAGAGGGCAGAGGGAATTGCGGGCATCAGAACCAAGGACAATTCTGAGCCCCGCAGTGGAAGTCCCCCCCCCCCCCGCGCGCTCTTGGTTTGTCCACAGCCCTTGATGTGCAGAGGTGTCCTGCTTCTGTCCCTGGAGGTTCCACTTAGCTCTCATGGCAAATAGTTCCTGTTCGATGTGCCCTCTGTGAATGCCTCGAGTGATAATGATGGCACTCAGGTGGCAAATGCAGTCATTCTCTCACAAAGAAATGCTCCGTGGCTGGTTCAATTGTGGAATCCTCCAGGAGTTTTCAATTCTTGGGTCCCCAGAATCAGCGGCGGAGGAAGCCGCTCAGGTGCCTGGGGTGGCACACCCAGGGGTGGGGCAAGCTGCCCATAGGGGCAGGGCACACCGCGGGGCCTCTAGAGTCCACCTGCCTCCTCCCACTCAGCCGCCCTATGGACCGTTTGGGCAGCATGGAGCCTGTGCGCGCCCAAGCCACTGCGTCTCTTCCAGGAGAGACGCATGGATTGGACTCGCTGCAGGCCCCGTGGAGAGTGCTGCCTGGCATTTTGTCACCACCCTCACTGGTGACACCCGGGGCGCCCCACCCCACTGCACCCCCCTTCCTCCCCCCCCCGCCCAGAATGAGAAGGGAATGGGGACACCATGTGGAGTGACCCCACCCCCAAACTCACATGTTCAGCTCCACAGGGTAGAGCATCTGTCTCTTGCCACAACTCGTCTCTGAGCGGCTCCTGCCTTTGCTTTCGATCCCCCCCAAGGACTTCCCCAGCCCCTCCTTGGGCTCCTGCTGCCCCCCCGCCCCACCCTTCCCCTGCCCGCCACTCCTTCTGACCAGCTCGCTGCCGCTCCTTCCTTCAGACAGGCGGGCAACCGTGCCCTGCACCCTGCAGGGGTGCAAATGCCAAGCCTTCATGTTCGTCCCTTCCCGCCCAGAGGAGGTGGGTGAATTCTGGCTGCGGAGGAGAACCGGCTTCGACCCAGCGGCCTGGCGGGCCAAATGCCGCTGCAAGCACACCCACGAGGAGCACACGCCCAACGGAGCCCGTGGCTGCAGTGCCCGAGGTGGGTGTGGGGTGGGGCCCCCTTCCTCACTCGTGTCCCTGGGGTGCAAGGAAGGGGAAAGGGTGCCAGGCATTGGACTAGGGTTGGACTAGATGATCCTGGGGGCAACCTTCCAATTCAACAATTCTGTGATTCAGGTAGTGGGGTGGGGTGGGCCGTTTTGTGAGGTGGGGCAAGTTGGTTCCACCATGCCAGTGAATCTTCATTTCTCTCTGTGCCTAAGCCCATATCCTTGAGGGTCTCTTGGCTGCTCCTGTAAGAAACAGGATTTCAGGAGAATCAGAACCTGAATTTCCATTTGTTCCCATTCAGATTTAAAGAGCAGTTTTCATGGAGAAAGGGCTGGGGCAAAAAGAAAAGGGTGCTCAGACACAGCACTTTAAATTGTAGACCTGTGCCTAGAGAGTGTGGGGCAAAAGCTTCGTGTGGGTGAGCCCCCTGGTTTTACAGAAATCGCTTGTTGCCTTGCACTCTGAACACCACTTGTTCTTGCTGTGGGGGGGACACAGTTTACAAACCCTTGAAATAACTCCCTCCCAAGGGGCCTCTTTGGGGTCCCACTTTTCCTTAGGATGTCCCTATTTTGATCGGAGAAATGTTGGAGGGTATGGGGTTATCTGACTCCGAGCCGCCGGAAGGCATTTAAAAAATGTTTAATGTTTTTATATATGTTGGAAGCTGCCCAGAGTGGCTGAGGGAACCCAGTAAGATGTGTTGGGGTTTAAAGAGTAAAATTATTATGATGCAATGGGATGTCCCTATTTTCATCAGGGAAATGTTGGAGGGCCCTCGAGGAGGGCCACTTCACCCCTTTCAGCCACTGCAGGGGCCTGATCACCCTCTCTATATTGCATAGACCTACCAGATCCTCCCCTGCCTGGAAATGGGTGGCCCAAGTGGGCCTCTCCCCCCGTTTCTTCTTGGTTCCTGCCTTGCTGGAAGCTGCTTAACGTGCTATTCAGGGATGTGTTGCAGAGATGCCCCACCCACCCCAGGCTGGCACCCCCACGCCCCAAGCACTGATGCCCCCCCTCTCTCCGCCCTCTAGGCTGCTCCTGCATGGCTTTCACCTCCAACTTCTTGTGCGCTGCCTGTGACCGGCGCTGGGAGGAGCACGAGACTTTCTTTGAGTCGGAGGAGACACGGCGCAAGGGGGGCCGGCCGTGCGGTACGGGCAGGAGGGGAGCAAGGGAGGGGGGAGGGAGGGGGGAGGGAGGGGGCACTGTGGGGGCCACATTTCCCCCTGCCTATCCTTCTGGTGCCCACAACTGAAGCTAGCCAGTTTCCCTTCCACGGGGCTCTGCTCCAGCGGAAGCTCGTGAAGCACTGAGGGCAGCCCCACATAGAGCGCATTGCAGTAGCCTGGCCTTGAGGTTGCAAAGACATAGATTAACACACTCTGCCACTCTCTTTCCTTGGGTACGTTACTCCATAAGCCAAGCCAGACCTGTGTGCTCTGAATCTGCCTTCTGGGATTATGGAGGTCACCCAAACTTTTCACAAAACCGCTGCCAGCCTTGCCGTGGAGCCTCTGAACTCTGCATGAGAGCTGGGATTCTTGTATTGCAGGGGGTTGGGCTGGATGACCCTTTGGGGTCCCAATTCTATGAACAAAGTAGCGTCCATGATCCAGACCCAGAGGCCTCCCTAATTTTCATCCCTGCAGTTATCCTCATGTCCAAATTCAGATTCTACAACCATCTGGGAATTCCCCCCCCCCACAATATTCTGGTTTCAAAGCCTCCCCGATCCTTTCCAGAGAGCCAGCCTTTGGCTGCTCTGTCCTACTGACTTCCTCCTGCCCCCCATGCCAGGCTGCGTCCCACACCTGCCTCTCTTTCCCCCAGGAGAAGCCTATCTGCCTTTTGCCGAGATGCCCGAACTGCGTGATGCCGTCCTGACGGGGCGCTCCGAGGACAGCTCTGCCTACGAAGCCCTGCAGGGCCAGGGGGCCTTCCCGGCCCTGCCTGCCCCCTCTGGCTCACGCGCTCTGCCTCTTCCCCCCTCAGGGCCCCGGAGGATAGTGGAGAAGGACCACAAGAAGGCCTGAGGGTGGCCGGCGGACGGGACCCACCCCCAGCGAGAGGCAATAAAGAGAGGCTGCTCTGGCCTGCGGCGTCCGGGCGTCTCTTCTGGGCCCCTGTGGGATGCAGGGAGGGCTCTGGGGAGAATCCAGGGCCAGAGGGAGCTCTGGGGCAGGAGAGGGGTGACCCTTCTCCCCAGGGGAGTCGGGATGGAATTCCTCTACGTAAGAACACCAGGATAGCTGGCTGGATCATCTAGTCCTGTTCTCACAGGGGCCAAATACTCCAAAGAACCTAGGGATCTGGATAGACTGCCTCTGGCCCTGGAGGTTCCGTAGGAACATGAGAAGAGCTTGGCCAAAGCGTCCTGTTCTCACAGGGGCCAGCCAGGGGCCACAAGGGGAAACCCTCAAGCAGACCTGAGATCAGCTGCAATTCTCCTGGGACTCAGAAGCAACACTGCCTCCAGCTGCAGAGGTAGAGCGCAGCCCTTGTGGCTAGCAGCCCTCGATAGCCCTCCCCTCCACCAGTTTCCAAGTGGCCATCATGGCCTCCTGTGGGTGGGAGTTCCACAGATTAATAATGTCCTGTGTGAAGGACTTCATTCGCACAATGAGGCTCCCGCAGTAGCTGCCTCGCAGGGAGAATCTGGGCCGCTTTTTCTGAGCCAGCTCCCAGCTGGGGCTTCCGTGGCAGTCTTTGAGAGGGGTCTTCCCTGCCACGTCTGGGTCAGCGGGCAGATGGGCTAGGGCAGGGCCCCCCAAAATGAGCCAGGGGGTGCCACCTTGCAGGCCAGTGGGTGGGTCCAGCACCTTTTTTTCTAGAAAAAAGCTGAGGTTGTTACAGGAAGGGCTTGTTTTGGCCCTGGCCCCAACCTCCCCATTGCGCTTGCAGGGGGCTGGACTCGATGACCCTCAGGGTCCCTTCCCATTTTGAGATTCCTCAACGTCAGGCGGCTTCCCTCCTGCCCGTCCTCTTGGGGTGGGTGGGGGGGGTGGAGTTGGCAGTACTGGGCGCTGGTATCTGCAGAGAAAAAGCACGGCATGGGCCTTTCCTCCCCCTTTCTCACTAGCTGCTAGCCAGAGAGTTGGATGGAGAGCTGAGCCGGAAGCCGGAGACACAGAGACCTGCTATGCTCTGTGCTGCGAATCCAAAGCGGCGACTGTCCGGGGGCTGAAGCTGTGAGCCCCTCCAGCCTACGCTCAGGTTGTAGAGCTGTGTGAAGCGGGATACCCTAAACAGCGCAATGGCAGGACACTTGAGTAAGAAGGATGGGAGGAGGGTGGCAACAGGGGAAGGATGAGGCCCTGCCTCTTAGCCTCTGCAGGATGGTTGGGAGGAAGGCGCCTGCCAGGTGAGGGAGAGGCGCAAAATCGGCTAAAAATAGGTCTATAAATAAAAATATTGGCTAGGGGGCGCAAGATCACCTAACCATGGCTCTGATGGGGAGACATCCTTGTGGGATGGGGCCCTTTCTGGGCTGGCAGGGCAAACTCCTTGCACCTGCCGCTTGCCCTTTCTAAGCAGCCCAGGCCATCAGAGGAGACCCCCCCTCGGTTCACTCACGGACGCAAGAAGGGCAGAAAAGAGCACCAGGCAGCTGCCAAGGGAGCCCTGCCATGTGGGTGTGCGCCCGCTGCCCCTGCCCGCTTCCTGGCAGTGTGGAGGGCTGTGGCCCTGCTCTATGCACCAAGGCGGGTCTTTGTTTGGCACAGGGCTTTGTTTCAGCTGGAACTTGTGGGAACTCATTTCAGGCACCTCCCAGGTGGGCACCCTTGCCATTCCAAGTCTTTTTCTAGAAAAACAGCACTAGACATTGCTGCGAAATGGACCCAGCAAAATATGGGCGTCAGCTGAGATTCACCCGCCTCCTGCATTTCCTTCTTTGCTTGCCTGCCTCTCTAAACAACCCGCACGCAACTAATGAACGGATTGCTTATGGACGTATGGACAAGTATAACGATATTTGGAATGCATCTCTAAAAAATAGAAATCTGGGCAGCAGGGTCCCTTTGCCGGCGACCCCTCCCCGCCCATCAGCAAAGCGACGCATTTCCTGGCGGCGCCCTCCGGCCGCTAGGGGGAGCCGGAGGCCCTCCCGGCCGGCCCCTCTAGGCGCCGCGCCGCCTCGGTGACCGCTCCTTCCGCCTCGCTCGCCACGTGGTCTGCGAGCGCGCTCGGCTGTTCGGCTCCCTCCTCCTCCTCCTCCTCCGGGGCTGTGAGTTCGATCCCCGATGGCGGCGGCGGCCGCCTTCCCGAGCGCCCTCTTCCCGGGCTACTTCCAGGCGGGGCCGCCGAGCCGCCAGCGCAGCGCCTCCCAGGCCAACCCGCTGGTGGCCGGGTGGGGCTGCTACGGGCAGGTGCTGCCCGACCCCGCGGCGCCCGGACAGGTGAGGGGCCGAGGGGGAGGGGTGGGGGCCCTGGCGAGCATCCTGCCCTGGCAGTGGGGACCCCCATTCGCCGTCAACGCCCCCTCTCTGCTCCCCGCAGGACCCGCCGCGCTTCGTCCCCCGCCGCCTCCCCAAGGCCGTCGGGGAGAGATGGACGCCCAGCGAAGCCGCCCCGCTGCCCCTGACGCCGCCCAACGCCGGTGAGACAGCGCCCTCGGGTGGGCAGGAAAACCCGGGCTGTTCCGGATCCCGGGGACCGACCTGAATAATATGGGGGTGGGGTAGGTAAATAGATCACATGCCACGGTGCACGCACGTCCTTTGAATGGGCAGCGCCCATCAACTGGGGGGGCATGTTTTATTGGGGTGGGCAAAAACCCCTGGCCCCTCCGAGTTGGCACCCATGGATGCTGCTGATCAGAGTGGAAGACAAAGCCCCGTCTAGTCCATCATCCTGTTGGCACAGTGGGCAAATGCCCTGAAGAACTGAGATAGACTGCCTCTAGGCCTGGAGGCTCCCCAGGTCAAAGTCCTGTTCCGGGATCCTGTTTTCTCCCAGGGGCCAAGCTGATGCCCGGGGGAAACCAGGAAAGCAGAACACAATCACAACTCTCCCCTCCGATGGGTTTCCAACAACTTGTATTCGGAAGCTTTGCTGCCTCTGTGGAGGGAGAGCAGAGCCATTGTGGCCACCAATAGCCTCTCCTCCTCAAGGAATTGATCCAGTCCTCTTTTCAAGCCGTCCAGGTTGTGGCCATCCCCACCCTGCCTCCAGTGGGAGGGAGTTCCACAGTTTAGCCATGCTCTGCGTTATGGGCAACTCCTGTGAGCTGGCCGTTTGCCTTCTGGGGTGTCAGGCGGGAGGGTTGGGGACCAAACACAGGGCGATCAGCCTGTGCCCAAGAGGTGCCCGCTGTGCCAGTGGCAGATGGACTCTCCTTCTCTCCCAGGCTGCAGGGTGCCCCCCGTGACTCCCCAAGATCTCCTTGCACTGGGACTGATGATGCGCTCCGCGGAAGCCACCAACACTGGTGCTCAGGCTCCCCTGGGCTTCTCAGAGCAGGTAGTTAAGAGGGGGCCACCAGAGGGGGGGTTGGAGGGCATCTGTGGGGGGTGAGACCCCGAGCAAAGGCCCAGCGTGTCCCCTCTCTTCTCCCGCAGCTGGGCGCCTTCTTTGTGGACTATCCTGACGTGGCCTTTGGCACCATGGGCCAGCTCCTCCAGGACAACTTCCACATGGGAAATGAGCGAGTCCGGGTGAGTGACCGCCCAGAGAGTTGGGTCCTGCCCCCTGGCGTGTGGCCATGTGGGCAGAGCAAAGGGATGCTGGTGGAGGGAGGAGCCTCCTTCAGGCAGGGAGTTTGTTTGTTTGTTTCATTGAAACAATACATGGATCTCCCCCTCCTCTTTTAACCCCCCCCCCAAAAAATAACCCAGTGAGCTGGGTTGGCCTGGGCCAAGAGGTACTGACTGGCCAAGGTTGCTTAGCTTCATGTCCGAGTGGGGGATTCGAACCCTGGTCTCCCAGTCCGACACTCTAACCACTAGGCTGCAGTGCTGCCATGACTTGAGGCATGCTTGGTTTCCCTGCTCTCTTCTGTTCCCTCCTGGCTGCCCCTCTCTCTTCCCCTCCGTCAGGAGGAGCAGCAGCAAGTTCTGCTGGGCGTTCTCAAACTCTCCCAACAACCCTGCCAGGTAGGCTAGTCCGAAGTGGGGGGGGGGGAGAGAGTGAGACTCTTTCCCGGGGCCTTGTCTGACCCTCTTGGCTGCTTCCATCCCCTGCAGAAGAAAGAGCGGCGCCATGTCATCCAGGTGAGCCACCTGCTGAAGCACATTGATGCCCCTGATGCCGTGAGGTGAGCAACTCGCCTTGGCCAGTTGGGGGGGGGGCAAAAGGTGGGCAGGGGGGGCCTTGAGGCTGTTCCTCAGCCACTGATGTTCGCAGACACCTTGTGGCTCTGAGCTTGGAGGTCCTGAATGGAGTGTTAGAAATTAGCCAGGCGCCAGGTGCGTTTTGCATCTGGCACGGCTCCAGTGGCGACCACGGGGAGATCTCTGCATGCCAGGCTGGCAACTGGCACCTCCCTCTGGCCGGCCCCTCCAGCTTTCTTAAGCAGCTCAGCAGGAGAGCTTATTTCTTGCATTTATGTCCCACCCCTTTCTCCAAGGAGGACCCGGTTCGCCCCCTCCTCAGTTAATCTCTACAACAACCCTGTAAGGGAGGTTAGAGTCCCCTGGGTGGGAATTCGAACCCTCATCTGCCAGGTCCTAGTGCAGCACTCGAACCCCTGCCCCACTCTGGCTTCCTAGTGTCCTTCTGCTGCTAGGGGGCAGCTCTAGAAATCAAGTTGGCAAATAAATAGGGGGGAAGTGAAATGCCTCTTAGAGAATCTTTTCCTTCAAGCTTGAATTTGTTTTATTCTGGGTTGTTTTATTTCATCGTTCAAGGTGTTGTCAGCTGCCTCGAGATGCTGGAGCCGAGATTCCTGCATTTGCAGGAGGTTGGACTAGATGACCCTTGGGTCCCTTCCAACTCTAAGCTTCTATGATATTTTATTATTTGAAATAGAAAGCGGTATTGAAATAAAATGAAGCTAGCTGACTTTTAGAAGACATCTGAAGGCAGCCCTGTTTTTAGCATGTTTATAATATTCTGTTGGGAGTCGCCCAGAGTGGCTAGGGAAACCCAGCCAGATGGGTGGGGTATAAATAATAAACTATTATTATTATTATTATGAAATGAAAGGAATAATAATAATAAATGTCAGTGCAAAAAGTAAAGGTACCTCGACATTCCACTGACCCAAATCTAGATTTAAGGTGCCATTTGGGGATGAGCGTCTACACCTGAGGAGGGTGCATGCCCCCCCCCATGGAACCCAACTTGGTGTCCCCATTCTCCCGGGTGCTGCAAATCCCTGCAGGCTCCGTAGCTCACCTGGGAATGGCAAGAGCCGAGGCCTGGCTCCTGACGCCTCCCTTCCCTTCGCTTCCTTCCGCGCAGCTGCAGCTTCTTTGAGGAAAAGAGCATCATGCGCCTGTGCCGAGACTGGCTCTTTGAGCTGCCCCTGGAGCTGATGGCCGAGTGGGTGCATGAGGACCTGGCAGAGCAGTGGAGACGCCTTTCCTTTGACGAGACCCCAACCGGGGGGGCCTTGGCCTGGCTGCCCAGAGAGGGCAGCGGGGGGCCGTCGCCCAGGGGCTGCCTGGTGTACCCCTCCGGGGAGGCCATGAACCAGCTCTGTATCCTTTTCCGGGGGCAAGAAGCGCTTGGTAGTAGCAGCCAGCTGGCGAGGGAGAGCGCTGGCCTTCCGTGAAACTCGCATGTGGGTTTTCTGGGTGGTGTCTCTCTCTCCTCCCCCAAACCCGTCTGCCCCAAAGACCTCTCCCTCGAGACCCCCGAACCCCTTCCTTAGCTGCTCCTTCATCAGGCTTCCAGGACGTGGCTCTAAAGCCCACCGCCAGCGGCTCCCTGAGGCCTTGGACCCGGGGCCGCCCTGCCCAGTTTGAGCTCAATGGCCGGGTCCAGCAAGTGGCAGCCGCCAAGGTGGGCGGCATTGGTGAGTGAGGCGTCCGCCGGAAATCGCTGCCCTTTCTCCCCCCGTGTTATTCCGAAGGTGCTAAGCCCGCTCTCTCTGCTCTGCCCCCACCCCCAAGCGCAGACTTTGTTGGGGTGCGCTCAGATTACCACTGCGGCGCATGGAAGATGAAGCCGGGAGGAGCCCCCGCCCTGCTCCAGGTGGTTGGCACAGAGACCCCCTGCTCCTCCATCGCAGTCAGGTAAGAGGGAAGGGCGGAGGCTTCTCCCACCTTTTATATTTTGGGTTCAGCCTCCTCGACTCTCTGGCCCCTCTCATCAAAGGGGTCTGTTCGGCTTTCCCGGGGCCATGAGACTCTTCTGAGTGACCCACCCCAACCACCCCCTTGGCCCTCTGTGCAAATTGGATTTATCACCCTTCGATCAATTCTAAACGAAGAAGCGCCGCACTGTGAAATTAATTATAAGATCAAGCTGTTGGAAAGAAAAGAGAGAAGTTTTGCCAGCCCACAGAAAATCGCCTGGGGAGGGGAGTCTGGGTGCCACCACAGAGAAGGCCCTGCTGTGCTGCGTCCCAGCCAGCCATTCTCCGGATGGCAGCGAACTCCCTTTTTATGTGTATTGCTGATGCTAATCATCCTTTAAATGTTCTTTATTACTCATGGTTAACTGGATGCTTTTAATATTCATTCGCAGTTCTATTGCAACCAAGTCTACTGGGGTATAAATCTCGCTACTAAATCTTGCTACTCAAAGATGGAACGGGGCTTGAGAGACTGCAGTGGGGCAGGCCTGGGGCTGGAGCTAAGGCTGGGGAGGGGGCCGGGGGTCTCTGCTTTCCCTGCCCTTGATGCCTCTCCTGTCTCCCTTGCAGCCCCCACCTGCCTGGCGAGCTCTCCTTCTGCACCCACAGCGGAGCCCTCTATGCCTGGAATGTGGAGACAGGGTGAGCGGTGGTGGGATGGGAGGAATGTAGATGGGGGGGGGCAAAGGGGTTTCAAACTCCTCTGCTTTCCAAGTGGGGCAAAGGGAGGGTTCCAGAGCCCCTGAGCATTACATTTTGCATTGAGAAAAGGAAAGGAGGAAGACAAGGCCATGAAAGGGAATGAGAAGTTACTTTGGAAAAGAGTTCTTCCGATTTCCGGCCCCTCGAAACGAGGCCATAGAAACAGGCAAAACAGAGAACGCTGAAATTCCTTGTGTGACTTTCTCTTCCAATAAACGAAGGGCTGGGGTTTTTTTACCATTGTGTAGTTGGAAGGGTCCCCAGGGGTCATCTAGTCCAGCCCCCCACCTCAGCTAAACAGGTCCTGGCAGCTGGCCTATTTGACCCTGTTGAAAAACCTCCCGTGAAAGAGAGTCAAGTGTTGGAGTCGGCAATGGCTCAGTCTTTGTATTTGGGGCTTCATGTTTGAGTATTGTGAGAACCTGGCCAGGTAATGAGATGCCCCGGGGGACGCAGGCATGCACTTCTGATCTGCAGGCTCAGAGGGGTTAGAAAGGGAGACCTCTCCCCCCCCCCAATGCAACAGGGCAGGGGCCATGCCGGCAGCCACGCTGGGCCCACTCCCAGAAGCCAGTCTGTTCTCCGGCCACCTTCCTGGAAGATTCAAGATGGATAAAAGAAAGTTATTCGTGCAGCACCTAGTTAACCCGTGGAACTCCCTGCCACAGGAGGCACCGGGATGGCTTTAAAAGAGGATCCTGCTGGTGGGTTTCTCACAAGCATATAGTTGGCCCCTGGCCAGATCCAGCAGGCTCTGAATATCCCCCCGAGCTGTGTTGGGCTGGTGCCCTGAGGCTAGCATGGAGTGCAGGTGACCCAGACTCTGCCCCCTGCTGGAAGAGTTGCGCCAGTCCACCATGCCCTCTCCTCCCTGCCAGGCTCCAGCGGCTGCACCAGGACAGCGAGACCCTGTTCTTCCGGGACCCTTCCCCTTGGCGATGGAGCGAGTTCACTGCCCACCCGCGGGTGCTCAGCTTTGCCGACCGTACCGGCCTGGTGGGGATTGACCAGAGGGTGAGACTCGGGGGGGGGGGAGGAAGGTGGTCCGGGGTGGGGGCGTGAAAAGGAGATGCTGCAAGGGGGCTCTGCACTTCCTGCTGCTGCCCCCACCCCCACTCAAGGCGGGTCCTGGCGTGGTTTGGAAAACGAGAGGAGCTGGGCAGGGGGAAGACCCCCGGGGTTGCGTCAGGGGACCCTGCTCCCCTGGGGCTCAGGCTGCTCCTCTTGGTTGCCCCCCAGGTGTCCTCTCAACATCGCGTGGAGCTGTTCAAAGTGGGGGGCGAGGCAGACTGCCAGCAGGGGGAGCGCGTGGTCCTCTGCAAGTACCTGGGCCAGGCTGAGCCCTACCAGCACCTCGTTGTCACTCAGGTGAGTGCCAGGCCTTTCCTCATCCTCATCCAGAGAGGGGCACAGGGGTCTCTGGAGCCTTCCCAAGCTTGGGGTGTGTGTGTATCATGGACTTGCGTCCTCTCAATAGCAGAATGGCAGACTAAACTTTGTGAATAATAATAATAATAATATAATAATAATTTATTATTTATACCCTGCCCATCTGGCCGGGTTCCCCCAGCCACTCTGGGCGGCTTCCAACAAAACATTAAAATACAGAAATCAAACATTAAAAGCTTCCCTAAACAGGGCTGCCTTGAGATGCCTTCTAAAGGTCTGGTAATTGTTGTTCTCTTTGACCTCTGGTGGGAGGGCATTCCACAGGGTGGGTGCCACTACCGAGAAGACCCTCTGCCCGGTTCCCTGTAACTTGGCTTCTCGTAGCGAGGGGACCACCAGAAGACCCTCGGCGCTGGACCTCAGTGTCCGGGCAGAATGATGGGGGTGGAGATGCTCCTTCAGGTATACTGGACCGAGGCCGTTTAGGGCATTAAAGGTCAACACCAACACTTTGAATTGTGGCCGGAAACGTACTGGGAGCCAATGTAGGTCTTTCAGGACCGGTGTTATGTGCTCTCGGCGGCCGCTCCCAGTCACCAGTCGAGCTGCCGCATTCTGGGTTAGTTGTAGTTTCCGGGTCACCTTCAAAGGTAGCCCCACGTAGAGCGCATTGCAGTAGTCCAAGCAAGAGATAACTAGAGCATGTACCACTCTGGCGAGACAGTCCGCGGGCAGGTAGGGACTCGGCCTGCGTACCAGATGGAGCTGATAAACAGCTGCCCTGGACACAGAATTGACCTGTGCCTCCATGGACAGCTGTGAGTCCAGAATGACTCCCAGACTTCAGGGGCACAGTTACCCCATTCAGGACCAGGGAATCCTCCAGACCTTCCCGCCTCCTGTCCCCCACGAACAGTACTCCTGTCTTGTCAGAATTCAACCTCAACCTGTTAGCCACCATCCATCCTCCAACCGCCTCCAGGCACTCACACAAGGCCTTCACCGCCTTCACTGGTTCTGATTTGAAAGAGAGGTAGAGCTGGGTATCAATATATATCAATATATATCAATTTGGCAAAAATAACGGCAGCAACTAGACTACAGATCAATAAAAAAAATAAGGAAAGCGTAGAGGAATACATGGCAAATTATTGTTCAAAAAGAAATGTATTGATACGTTTAGAATGCAGCTCATAAAGTTGACTTGAAAGATAGAAAAGAATTTCTGAAATAGTAAAAAACAAAACAAGAAAACTTTATTGTATCAAAACAACAAGAAAGAAAGTAAGATACCCAAATAAGGCCAAACACACGAATATATAGTAAAAAAATGTACAGCCAAATATGAATGTATGTATAGAAGATGATGTGATTGTTTTTTTCTTTTTGTTTTCTTTGTATATTATATTGCAAAATAAAATTTAAAAAAAGAAAAGGACATGCACAGACACATCCACACTCCCACTGGACTCGGGAGGCTAGGCCTGCGCATGGGGCCTGCATTGCAGGGGGTTGGACTCCATGACCCTCGGGGTCCCTCCCAGTTCAAGGAGTCGTAGGTGCTGTGAATGTTGCTCTCTTCTTCCGCAGTTCTCGGTCTACGTGCTGGACGAACGCTTCCCCCTGGTGCCAGCCCTCAGCTGGGAGCACATGATGCGACGGCCGCCCATCTATGGCCTCCTCAGCCCGGCCGACGCTCCGCAGCGCAGCCACAAGCTCCTCCTCGGCTCCCACCACGACCAAGAACTCTTGCTGCTGCAGTACGCAGGTGGGGGGGCGAGGCAGGGGCTGGTGGGGGGGGTGCAGGGAATAGTGGACCAGACTGCCCCCCAATTGGCATAGGCACTTACTGGGGTCTGAGCGGCTGACCAGAGACCTTGGGTTTGTGGCAGCTAGCACAACAGAGATGCAAGATCTGCTGGTGCCCCCCAACGTCAGTGATGCAGGATTGGGTGGCCCCCCCTTTGGCCTGATCCTGCTGCTGCAGAGCTTTTCTGGAGGTGTGAATCCTTGAGGGGAGGAAGGTTGGGGGTCGCGAGGGGCTGGCAGCGCTGGGAGACGCGGTTGTGGGCTGGGCGACTGACCCACCTCTTTCCCCAGGTGGCGCTGATACCCCTTGCCAGCTCTGGGGCCCCCCACGAAAGGTCCCTTCCATCCACGAGAGCCTGCCCCACTTCCCTGTGCAAGTGCCCATCCAGCAGGAGGCCCTGCGCCAGCGTCTCGCCCTGCCTACTGCAGGTACGTGGGGGGCGGGGGCTTGAGAAGACCTGGAAGCAGCTTAGACACACGCCCACCCCCCAAGTGGTGAGCAAGGGGGGATGTGCAGACCAGACCCTTCAAAATCCGACAGAAAGGGCGGACTTCATTGATCCGTCAGAAAGCGGTGGGCACAGGGACCAAGAGGGGGCCATGTCCAGGAAAACCGGGGTGGGGGGTGGGGAGGTATTGCTGAAGAGAGAATTGGCAAGTATGTTGAAGAACAAGCCTTGCTTGAAGCAGAACCAGCATGGCTTTTGCAAGGTGAAATCCTGTCTCATTAGCCAATGAGAATTCTTTTCAGAGTGTCCCCAAGCAGTAAGGGAGAGGTGGCCCCACCAGTGTCAAAAGCTTTCAGGGCTTAGGGGAAACTGAAAACCACTGGGCAGCTCAGGGAATTACTTTTAATTAGCAATCGACCATTCGGCTTTGAAATGTTACATTAATGTAATTTAGCTCTGGAAATGTAGGAGCTGTTTGTTTGTTTTTTAAAATATTTTTATTGCTTTTCCATCCCCCCCCCCTCAATTTAAACCTACTTTTGACATTCACTTTATAAAATGCTCATCTGAGCATCGACTTCCCTCCTTCCTGCTTCATGGTTTCCCAATTTACGGTGTATCTTTACATCCTAGCATTTATTAGTTTTCCCTTTCACCTTATTCCTTCTAGTCTCTGATTTTAAGTAATAGTAAAAGGGTACATATCATGAACATTACAAATCTGCTTACAACCCTACTAGTGTTGTTAATTGCTGACAGTATTCTTTCAAATATAATATCAAATATAATATCTTTCAAATATAATATCAATTTACTCCAGTTGCTCTTTGGAAAGCTTGAGATCCCCTTGGTTTCGGATCTTCCCGCTCAGTTTCGCCAAATGTGCAGAGTCCATAATTTTTGTCTGCCGCTCTCCTAACGCTGGTGTCTCTTGCCGCTTCCATTTTGGGGCTAACAAAGTCCTTGCTGCAATAGTTGCAGACATGCATAACTTCTGATCCCACTTTGGTATCTCTTCCCCAACTAACCCCAAAAGGAAAGCTTCTGGTTTTTTAACAAAGGTATGAAATGTAGGAGCTGTTTGAGAGTGGAAGGGTCTTTAAGCAGAGCCTGATGCCCATATGCCAGGGGTGATTTGGTTGAGATCCCTGCATTGCCGGGGGGTTGGACTGGATGACCCTCGGGGGCCCCTACCGAGTTTTAAGATGCTGTGATTCTATGAGCGGTGTGGACAGATGTATTTATCTGTGCTTTTGTGAAGGAAGGTGCCCCGCAGCCCAGACCTGACCCCTTTCCCTTTATTACGGTCATAGACCAGCATAAGCAAAACATCTAAATGAATAGCATAACAGTATGAATCCAAGAGAATAATTGTTAAATAAATGGGAGCAAGAACCAAACGTAGATTTAAACATATGAATAGAATACTTAGTTAAGCATAGGTAATGGGTGAGTAAAAATTTATAAGGAAAATCAAAAGATCAGTTAACACAGCTATATGAGGCGAGCTTCAGAAGCGCGGATCTAACAATATGAGCCTTCAGTTTAGGATGGAATTGTAGCAGACCATTCTTCGCTGGATGGATACATCATGGCAGTGTAAAATCTGGCGACTGAATATGTGACTTCTGGGCTCTCCTGACCCCTCGAAATGAGGGGCCGGACTCTGGCTGTGCCCACTTTCCTCCACAGAGTGCGTCCCCCACTGACGGTTCTCTTCCCCCCCTCCATCCCCAGGCATTGCAGCCGCCCTTGGCCAGCAGGGCCAGAGTCAGACCCTGCTGGTCTTCCAGCTCTCCGAGGCCGGCGATCTCTTCTACCAGCCCTTGCTCCACCAGGAGGAGGAGGAGGAAGAAGAAGGAGCCTCCGAGGGGCCACAGCCGGCTCCGGAAGCCCCGCAGGAGGAGGAAAAGGAGGATGCCCACCGAGGCCCTGATGAAGCCCCGTCCGCTTACCAGCGCTGGCTCAGGGCCTTCCGGAAAGACTGGAAGCGTCTCCCCGAGGCAGCCCAGGGCCGGGCGCGGCTGCCGGCCGTCCTCAGCCAGAGACGCCTCTTTGCTCACCGGGAGCTGCAGGAGCCGGCCGGGGATCAGGCTCCCTTCTATGGGGAGCCCCTGCGGCAGCGCCTGCGCCAGGCCATGCAGGAGAAGCGGGCCGTGTGCCCCTTGGAGCTGGTTGGCAGGGCCCCCTCGCCCCCAGACCTGGAGCAGGAGGGCCCCCCGGGGGAGCTGGGCCAGCGCCTGGCCGCCTCCTGGGCCGGCGGCTGGGCCGACTGGTGGCAGGAGAAGCTGGGCGTGACTAAGGCGCAGAAGCAGCGGGCGCTGAGGAAGCAGCGGCAGAGGCTCAAGAGGGCGCGGGGAACCCCCAGCCTCTCGGGGAGCTTCACCTCCACCACCAGCTACCAGTCGGACGCCAGCGACTCCTCCTGGTGGGCAGCCAGCAGCCAGACCCCCAGCGAGGTCCCCACTGACTCGGAAAGCCTCTACTCTCTTGGCTCTGCCGCCATTGCCAGGAAACCCCCCTGCGTTGGGCCCGAGCCCCGCGTCTCCGTTCCGGGCTCCCCGCCTGCTTCCCAAGCCCCCTGTGCTGCCTCCCAGGGCTCCCCCTCGTCCTCGCAGCTGCTCTCGTCCCAGACCCTCTCCACCCGCGGGATCCCCAAGGAGCGCCGCCAGACCCTCCGCAACTACCTGGCCTGCTTTGACGAGCCTGAGGAGCCCCCGGCCGATCTGCCGGCCAGCCAGGCCTCCAGCCGCGGGAGCCAGCGCCCCGTCTCCTCCTCCCAGGGACCCCGCAAGAGACCGCGCATGGGCTTCTGAGCTGAGCCTCGTGGCTTCCCGCCTCCTCACGGGGGCCTCATCCCGGGGTAGGTGGGGGGGCCTTCCGCCACACACAGAGCTGGGTCCTCCTGTTCCCCCACCCCAGGGGACTGCACACAAAACCTGCCGCCTCTGCCCTTTCCATATATATATATTATATATAATATAAAATTGAGTTTGTAAATATATCCTTGTTTTTCACATTATTTTTTGCTCATATGAGCTGGTCGACTTCTCCCCCTCCCGCCTCATGGTTACAGTTTAATTCAGGCTTCCTCAACCTCGGCCCTCCCGATGTTTTTGGCCTACAACTCCCATGATCCCAAGCTAGCAGGACCAGTGGTCGGGGATGATGGGAATTGTAGTCTCAAAACATCTGGAGGGCCGAGGTGGAGGAAGCCTGGCTTAATTCTTCACTATATCATCACATTTGTACCTCTTCCTGTTTACATTTCATCCATTTTGATTATCACATTTTTAAATAAATATGTTGTTTAGTCATGTCCGACTCTTCGTGACCCCAAGGACGAGAACACGCCAGGCACCCCTGTCTTCTTCTGCCTCCCGCAGTTTGGTCAGACTCATGTTGGTGGCTTCGAACTTCAAGCCATCGATAAACACAGTCATACCTCGGTTTAAGTACGCCTCGGTTTGAGTATTTTCAGTTTAAGTACTCCGCAGACCTGTCTGGAACGGATTAATCCACTTTCCATTACTTTCAATGGGTAAGTTCACTTCAGGTTAAGTACGGCCTTCCAGAACCAATTGTGTTTGTAAACCGAGGTACCACTAAAAATAAATAATATAAATATAAATATAAAAAGGTATGAATCATCAACATTACAAGTCTTCTTCAGTCAGTCCTGCTAGTGTTGCTAATTGTTTGCAATTCACCTTTTGGAAATCTTGATCACGCTGGTTTCGGATTTTCCCTGTCAGCTTCACCAGTTCTGCAAATTCCATCATCTTCATCTGCCACTCTTCAATTGTTGGCAATTCCTGTTGCTTCCATTTTTGGGCCAGCAAAGTCCTTGCTGCCCTCGTTGCATCCATAAATAATTCCTCTGCCCTTTCCAGCCTTTCCTCCAGGAAGGGACTTCCAGGGGGTTGGGCTAGATGACCCTCAGGGTCCCTTCCAACTGTACAGCTCTCTGCTTCTATGGGCTGCTGCCTACACATCATCTAATTCCTTAGATGCAAGGAGGATCTGAGGACAGAAGCCACCCTCTCCCCTTCTGAGGTTTCCAGCAACTGGGATTCGGAAGTATTTCTGCCTCTGACAGAAATGGGAATTTTTCAGTGTTTGATATTTTATTGCTTTATTATTATTATTATTAATATTCTGTTGGGAGCCTCCCAGAGTGGCTGGGGAAACCCTGCCAGATGGGTTGGGTATAAATAATAAATTATATATTAACATATATAAATAATAAACTATATATGAACAGTGTGTTGTGTTGTGTAGGCGCCTATGATGTAAGTCATGGGCCCTGACTGCTCGTCTGCCCCCTAAAATATCCCTGGTTTGCTCCTTTCAGTTTATAGGGTACCCATATTCTGCGTGTGCAAATGGCTTGAGATACCTATGAGGTCCATCAATTACCATATAGCATATAAAAAAATTCCTTCAGTAGCACCTTAAAGACCAACTAAGTTTTTATTTTGGTATGAGCTTTCGTGTGCATGCACACTTCTTCAGAAGTTATAGCATATAGTTATAGCATATAACTTCTTCAGAAGTTATAGCATATAGTTATAGGTAGGTAGCCGTGTTGGTCTGAGTCGAAACAAAAAAATTCGTGCATGCAAAATAAAAACATTTCGTGCATGCACACGAAAGCTCATACCAAAATAAAAACTTAGTTGGTCTTTAAGGTGCTACTGAAGGAATTTTTTTTATTTCATATAGCATATATTCAACACAAAAAACAGCGACCATTTGTTGGCGGCAATGGCAAAGGGCAGCTGGACATGGAAAGGGCCAACCAAAATCCGGCCCTGCCCTGACTGCCTCCTGTTCCGAAGGTTAAC
Source organism: Zootoca vivipara (assembly GCF_965207765.1). NCBI lineage: Eukaryota > Metazoa > Chordata > Lepidosauria > Squamata > Lacertidae > Zootoca > Zootoca vivipara. Next base: position 62,904,100 of record NC_142593.1, read on the forward strand.
TATGTGCCCCCTGCAGAGAAGAGGTCTCCGGCGAGCGAAGGGTTAACGACGGGGCGGGTGGACCCAGGCGTCCGAGGGGCGGGGCTCCGGAGGCAGCAGAGCGGGCATGGCGGCGGCGGCGCTGGTGCGGGGGGCGCTCCGACGAGGGCTGCTTGGACGGCTGCAGCAGGTACGGGGGCGCCGGACGCCTGGGTCCTCCTCCTGCCCGCCCGCCCCTTCGGGGCTCTCTCGCCTCCCCACCCCACCCCGCGCCCCCTGGGTCTTTCTTTCCTCCCAGGCGGAGGGGGGTCCCCGCTGCTCCAGACCCTCCTCACTTGGGGGGCCAGTTGGGGGCCCGCCTGCCTGTCTCTCTCCGCGGAGGAACGGGGAGCGTCTCTAACTCTCTCTCCCTCCTCTCCGCCCCCCCGCTTTGGAAGGAGAACTGGGCAGCTGCAGCGCCTCTAGCGGCGGACGGGAGGGGCGCGGGCACGCGCGCGGGGAAGCGGGGGCGCGCAAGGCTCATTTGTTGCATCTCTCTCCTGCAAGGCGTTCAAGGCGACCTGGGTGGTCCTCCTCCTCCTCCTCCTCCTCCTCCCCAGTTTATCCTCACAACAGTCCTGTGAGGTAGGCTCGCTCCCAGCCTGGCCCTCTCGTCCACACAACAACCCTGCGAGGTGGGCTAGGCTGAGAGGAAGCACCTGCTCACCCCCACCCCCCAAGTCAGCAAGGTGGGGTTTTGCACCCTGGTCCAGCGCTCTAACCACTAGGCCACTGCTGCCCCATGTGGAAAAGCAGTTTGGGCTCTCGAGGTTCCGGCAGGGTGGTCTCACCCAGTCCCTATCTGGAAGGAGGGTCTGGAAGGAGGGAGTGAGCCCAGGCCCTTCTGCATGCCAAGCAGGTGTCTTCCCCCACCCCCAAGGACCTCTTAGAGCTGGAAAAGGTTCAGAAAAGGCGACAAAGGTGCTGTGCCAGGGTGGGTATGATTTAAATCAAATAGGTTTAAATCACAATGTCAATCACTAGTCAGTAAGACTTGATTTTGATCATTTTTTTTACAGAAAGACTCCTTCTTGCTGGTATGATCTTAATATTTACAACCAGATGAAGGTTTCATTTTGGGAATATTAAAATTTCAGAGTAGTTTTTACAGTTATATCAAAAATTACTGATGTAGTTATACTATTAAAAATACATAGAAAGAGAATTATGAAATTATGTTCCTTCAGTAGCACCTTAAAGACCAACTAAGTCTTTATTTTGGTATGAGCTTTCGTGTGCATGCACACTTCTTCAGATACCTGAAGAAGATACCTGGTATCTGACGAAGTGTGCATGCACACGAAAGCTCATACCAAAATAAAAACTTAGTTGGTCTTTAAGGTGCTACTGAAGGAATTTTTTTTATTTTACTTCGATCCAGACCAACACGGCTACCTACCTGTAACCAGTATATGAAATTATGGTGAGCTTTAATAAGTTAACTGTTTATATTTGGACAACTTTTCTGCTGTACTTTATTGGAAGGAGAAAAATAATCATTTCCTTAATCACAATTTAAACAATTTATTTAACTAAAACAATAACATTATAGCATGTGTCTCCATGTTTGTTAACTGATGTGGTGAAACGATTTTTTTTAAAACAACAACAACCTTAGACTGAGATTTAGCACAAATGAAAAACTTAAAACAAATCCTTATTTCCTGCTGAATAGCCTTTGGACTATAAACTTACCGTAAATAGAAAACTATCTTTAGAAAGATGTTTCATTCAAAAGCATTTTATTTTAAAAATCCAATTTAAAATTTAAAAATCCAATTTTGAAAAAAAATCACTGATTGTGATCCATCCTGTGCTGTGCAGAGGGGGGGGGGAGAGGCTAGACCGAAAATGTGGGGTGCTCCCCCTCCCCCAGGTTGGGAGGGGCTCAGAGGGCTCCCCACCTCCATAGCCTGCCCACCCTCCGGAGACTGGCAAGGCCTTTGCCCACAGTAGCTGATGCCCCCCTTTCCCCCTGTCTGCCTGCAGCCGAGGGCGTTTGTGGCCACTCAGGGGCCCCCCGACGGGGAGGTGGAGAAGGCCCAGCGAGCGGCCGAGGGGCCCGGACCCACCATCTTCAGCAAGATCCTGGATGGCTCCATCCCAGCCGACATCATCTACAAGGACGACCAGGTGGGTACTGGAGGGGGGCTGGGGGGGCAGGGGCTGTGAGGGGCTTGGATTGTGCCAGGCTGCTGTGCCAGAATCGTTTCTCTCTCTCTCTCTCTCTGAAATTTTTTTATTGGTTTTTACAAGAACAAATTTAAAAGAATGAAATTGGGGGGAAACTTTTACCATATCCATATATGAGATTCTCTGAATCTCGTGACTTCCCCCTGCCCCCCCTGCATGGCTCCTTAAAATACTTTTTCTAACTTTGTGTACTTGATTAATTTCCTTTTCCTTTTTTCAATTATTGTTTCCCTTTTTTTCTATTTCCTTTTTTCTATTTTTACTCGTTTTCTATTTTTTTCCTCTTTTTAGTTTTAAGGGTTTGGATGTAATGTTTAATATATGTTTTCTTTGTAAATTTTAAATAATATAATAAAGATTATAAATTTAATTTTAAAAAATAAATAAAGAGAGAAATACTTTTTCTAAGACTACATATCATTACATTCCCCACAGTTCTCATCTCTCTAAATTATCCATGTCTTTTGTTTCTTTACAAGTTATTTTTAAAGTCCAGCTAATGTCTTTATTTGTTTACAATGGTCTCCTAAATAAGTTATGAATTTAGCCCTTTCTTTCTAAAAGTCATTATCCTCTTGAATCCGGAGTCTCCTGGTCAGTTTTCCCATTTCAGCATAGTCCAGCAGTTTGGTTGAAAATTTTTTTTCCAAGTCGCCCAGCTTCACACTCTGAACATGCAAAGGAATACTAATTCTAATACTAATACTAATAATAATATATTTATACCCCGCCCATCTGGCTGGGTTTCCCTAGCCACTCTGAGCGGCTTCCAACAAAATATTAAAAATACATTAATGTCCGGCCACCTTTCTCTGCCCCTCTGGGGTCAGGCAAAAGAGGCCTGGCACCGGGCGCTTGAGGGTCGTGGGCACCTCCTCCCTCCCTCCCCCTACCAGGCTCCTGACTCTGCCCCCTCCCTTCCCCGCAGTGCGTGGCCTTCCGAGACGTGGCCCCCCAGGCTCCGGTGCACTTCCTGGTGATCCCCCGGCGCCCCATCCCCCGCATCAGCCACGTGGCAGAGAGCGATGCCCAGGTGAGCGAGGGCAAGGGCGCCCAGGTTCTGCCCCAAGGGGGGTGGGGGTGGGCCAGCCCTGCTCAAAGGGGGGAGGGGGGAGAGGATCAATAGGGAACTGGCATTCAAGGATCAGGTGGGGGGGGGGGACCAGAGCTCCTCAGCCTGGCTCAGAAGGGAGAGGGCAGCTGTTTGGAAATGATGGCTTCAATAGGGAGAAATGGCAGGTCATAGAAAAGGAACCTGGGGGGTTCTAGTCCTCATTGGAATCTCAAATTAACAATCTCTATTATGGCCGTATTCCAGAGGGAGCGCCTTTTCTTTCCCATGTGTGGAAACGTCACATGTAATTTCCTTGGGGCAGGGACCTGCCTTTGCAATTTATTCCCTTACCCTCCTGCCAAACGTCACGGGCGCCAAGGACCAGTGCCAGATTTACGTCTAAGCTAAACAAGCTCTAGCTTAGGGCCCCACTCTCTTGAGGGCCCCCAAAAAAATTTAAGGGGGAAAAAACAGGATGTACATTTCCAAAATATAAGATAAAAAACAAATAAAATAAAGCCTACCTACAGCAGCCGTGTTTTGTGTTGTGTAGGCTCTTATGATGGAAGTCATGGGCCCCGCCTGGTAGCCTGCTCCCTCAAAGATCACTGCTTTGCTCATTTCTATATTTCACTATTAATAGACTTCTTCTTAGTTGAATTTCAGTTCAACAATTACTTTGATAAAATACTTACTGTACTTTGTTATGTGGAAATGGCTTTAGATACCTATTAGGTCCATAAATTGCCTAGGGCACATTATAAATGCTCCCTTGTGCCCAAAGCCCTTTTGTCCCTTATTTGAGGACTCTTTATTTGAGGGTGCCTTCATTACACACCTTTAGGCGCCAGGCAAAAAGGTTCCTTTTCAACCAGGCCTTTAGTTGATCTGATTCTGATTGAAATCCTATGCCCTTTTAAAGTAAGTTTTTTTGTGGGGGCGGAGAGCTATTGGCTTCTTGTTTTTATTTTTTATGTATTTTGTGGTTTTATATCTTGATTTTATTCTTTGAAATGCCCTAAGACCTCCAGGTATAGGGCAGTATATAAAATCAGTAAATAATACGAATATAGAATAAGAATCTATGTTACAATATTTTTTTCAGTGGAATGTATATTATAGAGAATACTTAAAACAATATTGTAACAACATAAATTTTATCTGAAGAAGTTTGCATGCACACGAAAGCTTATACTACCCGGAACAAACTTAGTTGGTCTCTAAGGTGGACATTATATACAGTGGTACCTCGGGTTACTAACACGATCCGTTCCGGGATGCAGTTCATAACCCGAAATGGTCATAACCTGAAGTGCCATTTTGCGCATGCGCAAAGCGCAATTTCCATGCTTTGCGCATGTGCAGAATGCGTGCGCAGTGAAAATACTTCTGGGTGTTCGTAACCCGAGGTGTTCGTAACCCGAGGTACGACTGTATACCATATATATATATATATATATATATATATATATATATATATATATATATACATACAGTGGAACCTCGGTTTATGAACACCTCGGTTTATGAATTTTCGGTTTATGAACACCGTGGACCCATCTGGAACAGATTAATTCATTTTCCATTACTTTCAATGGGAAAGTTCGCTTCGGTTTATGAACGCTTCAGTTTATGAACAGACTTCCGGAACCAATTACACCCATGCTTCAGTTTATGAACGCTTCAGTTTAAGTACTCCGCGGACCCGTCTGGAACGGATTAATCCACTTTCCATTACTTTCAATGGGAAAGTTCGCTTCAGTTTATGAACGCTTCAGTTTAAGTACTCTGGAACGGATTAATCCACTTTCCATTACTTTCAATGGAAAAGTTCGCTTCAGTTTATGAACGCTTCAGTTTATGAACAGACTTCCGGAACCAATTGTGTTCATAAACCGAGGTACCACTGTATATAAAATCTCGACTGTGTCAGGCCAACACGGCTACCTACCTGAATTCCCATAATCCCTGACCACTGCTCCTCTTAGCTAGGGATCATGGGAGTTGTAGGCCAAAACATCTGGAGGGCCACAGTTTGGGGATGCCTGATCTAGAACATAAATTCTGTAGCAGATTTGGAAACATTTTCTGCATGAATAAAGAGATAGTTACAGAGGCAAAACGATAAGAGTGTTTAGGAGAAATTAATCTCAGTGTGCAGTGAAAGGAAACTTAGGAACCACAATGGGGAGATTGGAAGTCATACTAGAATTAGTGAATAATTAACTCCGTTTTGGATGTAAGAAGTGTAAACACTTTTTCGGATTACTTTGGGTTGAGTACTACATATTTGATGTGTTTTTCTTTGTTGTGCTATGTTTTTTTCTTTTAAAACCAATAAAGCACACACACACAATAAAAATCAATAAATACAGTAATAATAAGAAGAATCTGCATGCAACGCAGAGGGTGGGGGGTCCCCCCCTGGCCCTGTGGGGCTCTGAGCCACCCCTTGACGCCTTCCCCTCCCCTGTCCCCAGCTCCTGGGCCACCTGCTGGTGGTGGCCAGTCGGATGGCGAAGGCCGAGGGCCTGAAGGACGGCTACCGGGTGGGTGAGTAGCAGCCCAGAACGCCAACACCCTGCCCCCCACCCTGCAAAATCCTGCCCTTCTGCCCTGCGCTAGAGAGGGGGTTTGATCTGCCCTGGAGGCTGGCTGGAATCCTGTAGGTCTCCCTCTGGGTGAAGACTCTCTGGGACGTCGTCCTCCCGTGGCCCCAAGACGCCTGATCCCCCTTGGAGTCTGGGAAGGGGCGCTGTGCCCCTCTGAATCCCGCATGCCTCTTGAGGGGGGCACCATCCCCCTGGAACAACCCTCGCTGGGAGCCCCAGCTGCCCTCCTCCTTTGACCTGGGCGACCACTGCATGCTGCCCTCTGCACAGCAGCCCTGCGAGGTAGGCCAGACGCAGACAGAGGGACTGGGTCCGCCAGGAGCCGAGGCCTGGCTTTCCTGTCCCCAAGTTGCCCCTCTGGAGCCAGATTGTGGGGCCCCCTCCCTCCTCCTGGGCTGGGGCCCTTCTCCCCTCCGCTCTCCCTGCATCATCGGAGCCACCCCCCCCCCCCAATCATGCTTCTGCCCTTTCTTCTCTTCCAGTGATCAACGACGGGAAGCAAGGGTCCCAGTCCGTCTACCACCTCCACCTCCACGTGCTGGGCGGGCGTCAGATGGGCTGGCCCCCCGGCTGAGCCCCCAGCAGCTCAGCTGGGCCACAAGGAAGCCACCCTGGAATAAAGGCAACAGCAGCCCTGGGACCCGGTCGGCGTGATCTTTGCTGCGTGTGGGTCCTGGAGGGTGCCTGCTTTCCCCCCCTTTTAGGGGTGGGTCCTCCTCCCTAGGGCAGCTGGGGCTTCATCTGGCTCACAGCTCCTGCTCTTCCCCCTGGAGAAGGGTGCAGAATCAGATAATGATAGAGCTATAGAGTTGGGAGGGACCCCCAAGGGTCCTCTAGTCCAACCCCCAGCAATGCAGGAAGTGGGACGTAACACTCTTTCCCTGCTGCAGGAGCACACTTTGCCTGGATCTGATCCCACGGAGACTCTGAGCTTAGGGAAACCAGAAAGCGACGTTTATTGCGAAAATTGCATGCTAGGTAGGAAAGATTCCCCCCCCTTGCAATTGCTATAAGAAAAACCTGCTCCTTTCCCCATCATGGGATATCCAAGAGCCCCTATAAAGGCTTTAAGTGGGTTCCCTATCAGTGGGAGAAAATAACAGAGGCCAGCCAGAGAATATTGAGAAGCAAAGCGGCTAGTAAGCCTGATCTTTATTAAACTGTTGCAACAGGGTCCCCATTCCCCCCACGCAGGAGGGAGGAGAGAACCCAGAACTTTGGTGTGCAAGCTCTTATAAAAACTTTTTGCCCATCCTGTAGCTCAAAAGACCAACCCCCCCCCAAAAAAAACATCATCCATACATCACAGAAAGAGGTGGTCCCCAGCAGAAATTGGAGTGTGTTGCTTCTCTCCTGATAAGGCCTTATCTGATTGCCTTTTCTGGGTAGCCTGGCCATTCCTTGGAGAGGGTAAATCCTTCATTCCTGAATCTCTTACCCATATTTATAGTGTGCTCAGCTTAACAGATATTTGCCAGATTGTATTTGCAGGGAGGCGTAAGCCCCTACAATCCAAAGACCATTGGAAAGCTTTTCCAATTTCCTTCCTCCTTGTGGAGAAATAGTTGAGGTCGGTTTGGGAGAGTCAAAATAGCTTCAGGATTGCTCTCTTGTACTATTTCAGACACGTGGCTTATATACTTATGTACGAATTTGCCTTGTCAATTTTGTTGTTGTTTAGTCGTTTAGTCGTGTCCGACTCTTCGTGACCCCCTGGACCAGAGCACGCCAGGCACTCCTGTCTTGCACTGCCTCCCGCAGTTTGGTCAAACTCATGTTCGTAGCTTCGAGAACACTGTCCAACCATCTTGTCCTCTGTCGCCCCCTTCTCCTAGTTCCCTCCATCTTTCCCAACATCAGGGTCTTTTCCAAGGATTCTTCTCTTCTCATGAGGTGGCCAAAGTATTGGAGCCTCAGCTTCACGATCTGTCCTTTCAGGGAGCACTCAGGGCTGATTTCCTTAAGAATGGATAGGTTTGATCTTCTTGCAGTCCATGGGACTCTCAAGAGTCTCCTCCAGCACCTAATTCAAATTATGGCCTTGTACATTTATGAACATTTAATTTATATATTTGAGACCTTAAATTCTTACAACACGTCCAAGGGAGATGCTGCTACCGTGAGCCAGGCTTGCTCTTGGATCTCAGCAGGAGAGAGGCAAAAGACATCTTTCTCCTCTCCCTCCCATGGCTTCAAATATCAAAGCCAAAGAGCAAAATATTAAAACTCACCCACCTTCTCTGGACTCCCCAAGGACCTTACTCTCAAGTAGCAGCCTTTCCTTGCCCCTCTCCCAGGCATGCAAATATTTCTTTTTAGCCCCTTGAGTGGTCTGTCTCCCTACAGGTTCCCCTTGGCAATCTCATCCCGTCCCCAGGGGGCCACAAGAAGCCCCTTAGCTGGGAGAAGCCCCCCACAAACCCAACATGGAGCTTTCTCTCCCTTGATCTTTGAGCCTCGGGGTATTTTCGAGGTTTCCAAGTTCCCCCTGCAATTCCCCCCAATGAGCAGATAGGAAAATAGGCGCCCGGCAACAGTCCAGACATAGACCACAAAGTCTGATTCCTTCACAAAGGTGTCCTGGTCTGGTCCCCACATCTGAAAAGGAACCTGTGGGGCTGGGAAAGAAACAGAAGAGGGGGGCCGGAAGGATTCGGGGCAGGCAGAGCAGCTGTCCCACAAGGAAATTTACCGCCATTGCGAAGACTGATGGAATGGCACCTGCCCTACGTGGCTTGGAGAAAGGAGAGCCCTGCGTTTCTCTCTTGTAAAGATGGCATGGGGAGGGGGGCTTAGCCATTGTAACTGACGGGCAGGGAGACAAAAGGAAGTCAGAGCCTCTGGAATTTGCTGGTCCTGGATGTGGTGGCGGGCAGCAACCGAGACGGCTTTGCAAAGGGGACTGGATATCTCCATGGAGGAGGAGGAAGAGGGCTGTCGATGGCTGTTAGCTCACGACAAACCTCCAGGGGCAGGCACAGTCTATCCCTGAATGCCACTTCCCGGAGGCCTTTGCCACAGGAGATTTTTGCCCTGCTTCTGGGCTTTTGCAGGCATCGGAGTGACCACAGTGGGAAGCGGGAGGCTGGCTTAGATGGTCCCAAGTAGGTCTGAACCTCTTGGCTCCTCCCCATTAAGGTTTTCTGCTTATAAGCTGCCCCCTGGCAGTTTCCACTTCTGTGGGGCAAAGGTGCCGTTCGGCCTTTGGCCAGCTGGGGGCACTGCTTGCCCACCAAGTGAAATTCAGATCAGGCGAGCTGAGAGATGGCCTTGGGCCTCCCTGAGGAGCCACAGCACCCAAGGGTGCAGGCATGAGATCAGAAGAACAAAGCCAGGCACCAGCCCCACCTGTGGGCAGACTTTTTGCAAACATTGTGGAACAAATCAAGCTGGGATGGCCAAAGTAGGGGGGTCCAGGGGAGGGGGCCAGTCTGGCCCTGTGCTGTGGGAATGCCCAGGGGACCCTTTTCTGGATGTGCTGTCATTTACGGTATTTTGTCAGCCTGGACACTTCTCCATCATGAACAGCAAGTCATTCAGCTGCTGTTGTCTTGCGGTTTCCAGGGGGGGGGGTCCCTCGTCCCGCTCACAGGTGTGTTGCCACCTGGCTGTGTACACACACAAAAATCTTTGCTCACAGCAAGGAGCTCAGGAAAGGTCAGCAAGGCAAAGGGCCCTTTGGACGGAGGGAGGGCAGGAGAGGCTGCTTCAGGCCAGCTTCAGGACCAGAAGGCGAGGCCACCATCCGTCATGTGGGTCTAACCAGGGGTGAGGAGACCTGCTTTGCCTGAAGTGGCATAGTGGAACACGGGGGGGGGGGTTCCCATGGTGCAAAATTTGTTAGGGGCGCAAAAATTCAATGCCCGGTGCTGCCTCAACACAGCTACGTAATTCCGTCACTGGGCTCTGTTGAAAACGGCTTCTCCAGGAAGAGACCTCTATAGACAACAGAAATGCTGTATATTCCTGCATATAAGACTACTTTTTAACCCAGGGAAATCTCAAAAGTCGGGGGTCGTTTTATATGCCAGGTTGTATTTCTTATATGGTGAGTATATCCCAAACTCTATTTTTTAACTGGAAAAGTTGGGGGTCTTATACGCCCAGTCGTATTATACGCAGGAATATACGGTACTTTTCTTATCTCTACGGCTGTGATCTAGCAGTTGAATGCACATGCGCACTCTGACTGTTTCCCTCCCTCCCACCCCGCTTTGCATGGCCCCGAGCGCGGGCAACCCACGCTACACCACTGCTTGCTCAGGAAGTCCTGCTCCCCACCCCCCAGTCTCAATATGGTGTTAGAAAGTGGATGGGACTAGTGAAAGGAGCCATTGACTCAATATCTGCATCCTACACTGATTTTTTTTTGGGGGGGGGGTGCTCCCCACAGGGTCTTGGACAGAGAAAGGTCTTTCCCAGTCCAGGGGGGGGGGCGGAGCAGGCTTCATCCAACGTGTGGGCTCTGATCCTGAGCCTCTCTGGCTCATCTCCAAAACCTGGGTGTTTATTTTGCTGGGTTTTATCCTAATACATTGTACACCACCCAGATAGATAGATAGATAGATAGATAGATAGATAGATAGATAGATAGATAGATAGATTATAAATACATAAATGAGAATTTTATTTTAAGGGCCTTAAAACCTTGCTTTTTTGTCATGGCCTTTGAGGGCTAAGCTATCTCAACTGGACATATTTTATAAGCTAAGTGGCTTATTCTTTCCTTAAAAGGTGTTCTGGTCTGAGAACCCTGGATGGAAATGGATATTTTTAGACGTTCATTGATTTTTTTGCTGGTTTTAATGGATTTCCATTGTGTATGCTTGGAAAATGCTTTGAGAGGCAGTTTTGCCTTAAAGGTGGTTGGGAAAGTCAAAGGAATAATAGCCATAAAACCACACATTTTTGCTTTGTTAATGGCAGTGGGACAGGAAGCAATTGTCCTCATCTGATCATAAACAAAGTATTATTTTTTCAATTTGTGCATTGCCCCAGACAGAGCAGGTGCTATAGTTCAAACTTACAAGCAAGTTTGTTTATATATGTACACCCACACCCACACACCGTGTATATGATTTTAAAACTTAGCCGCCACTATGAAATAAACATTGTAACAATATTAAAAACATCTCCATTGCCAGCTATTCTTAAGAGCCACCCGAGCAGAATATTTCTGCAGAGGGCCTTCTCGGTAGTGGCACCCGCCCAGTGGAACGCCCTCCCAGCAGATGTCAAGGCAATAAGAAACTATTCTACTTTCAGAAGACAACTGAAGGCGGCCCTGTTTAGGGAAGTTGTTAATGTTTGATGCTGTATTGTTTTTAATATTTGGTTGGAAGCCGCCCAGAGTGGCTAGGGAAACCCAGCCAGATGGGCGGAGTATAAATAATAATAATAATAATAATAATAATAATAATAATAATAATAATAATAATAATAATTTCAAAGAACCAAAGCATTTCAGCCTTGGGCTGCAAAAAGGAAAGCCAAGGTGTTGGGTCCAAATATCTTTTACTCAGAGGAGATGCACTGAAATGAATGGACCTCAGTTTACCATGTCTAGTAGTCCTAATGGGTCTGCTCTGCGTAGGACCAGCACAGGATACAGCCCAAGGTGGCCCCCAGTGGGTGGCCCCCAGAGTCGCTTCTGTTACCAGAAAATAGGGGGGTGCCTTTTCCAACTCTACAGTTCCATGAAATGTGCTGTGTCTTTGTTGATCAGCCCAGAGGCCCAACTAGCCCAGCATTTCTATCTTTGGGGATCACCAGGTGCCCCCCTCCCAAAAGCAAAGAAGGCACAAAGGAGGGAGGCAGGCACCCAGTATCTGACCCCAGCCTCCGCTGCCTTGACCCCACTGGGTGGGGTCCCAAATCTGCCCTCGGTGGAGCCACCAGATAGAAAACACAACTAAAAGCAGTTTACAAACTTCCTCTAAATAACTTATTCATGCAGGCCGATGTGAAGTGCCCGGAATCCATTGGGGGGGGAGGCTAAGTGGGGCTCCTGCTTGAACAGACCGACTTTGCCACGAGGCCCCGCATTTGCTGAGCCCCCCCCCCTCGGTCGTTCCTCGCATCATCCATTTCTCCTCCCGCTTTTGTCTCTGCCCCCCCCCCACCTGCGGATAGTTGCTCAGAGGCGGGTGGGGGCCGCGGGCCGAGGAAGGTGCCCCCTGCTGCTCTTGAAGCGAGAGACACCCCCTAACTAAGCTGGTGGCAAGGAGTTCCGCAGTCGACCCGCGGCACAAAGCGCTCTTTGCTTTTGCTTCTTCCCTTCGGCCGGGAGGTCTGGAGGGTCCGCGCTCTGCAGGGCAAGAGTCGCGCCTCGGTCCCTATTTCTGTAGCCCCGACTCTGCAGGCGCGCAGAGCCGTCGGGGCCCCGGAGGGACAAGGCTCGCTCTCTTCCCGTCACCTCGCCTCACCCGCCGCCTAATTTTAGCTGGTGGTGCCCAGGCCTGGGCCCTGCCTGGCACAGAGCGGTGCCTCCGGAGGGAGCGGGCGCGCGGTGGGCCGGGCGGGGTCTCGTCGGGGGTCCGGGAAGGGAGCAGCCCGGCGAGGAGAATACCCTGCTTGTTCCCACCGGGCGGGCGGCGCGCCAAACGGGCGCCAGGTGGCGCTGCGAGCCCGTAGAGCCTCTTTTCCTGCCTTTATTAATAATAATTCGCCTTCGCCTCCAACTCAGGGTTGCCCCGGAGCACTGCTCAAAGCTGCGTGGGTCAGAGTTGGGCCATCGGCCTGTCTAGCTGTCTTCTCTGGCGACCCCTCGGAGCCAAGTAAGATGGTCTTCCATGAACACGGTCTTAGCAAAACACTGTTAACAAAGGAACAACTAAAACATAAACTGAACATCACAATTAAAGCAAAAGACACATTATATGATTAACAAATCAATACAGTATTTATAATCTATCTTCTTTGGTGATCCCTCATAGCCGAGCAAGATGGTCTTCCATGAACACAGTCTTAGCAGCAAGTCCGTAAGTGACTGTGGAGGCCAATTCTGGATCCACACGTCCTTCCACAGTGGGGACATTGGTTTCCGGGCAGGAATTGATCATGGTGAGGGTTTGCCAAGCGTGCCTTCCTCTTAGCGCATTTCTTCCTTTTGTCCTGAGTTCGAGTGTCTTCAAAGTCCATGACACCTTTGGTAAAAGCTGTTTTCCAACTGGAGCACTCACAGGCCAGTGTTTCCCAGTTGTTGGTGTTTATAGTACATTTTTAAAGATTTGCCTTGAGAGCATCTTTAAACCTCTTTTGTTGACCACCAGCATTACACTTTCCATTTCAAAGTTCAGAATAGTTGTTTTGGAAGACGATAATCAGGCACATGACCAGTCCAATGAAGTTGATGTTGAAGAATCATTGTTTTGACACTAGTGATCTTTGCTTCTTCCAGTACACAGGCACTAGTTCGCCTGTTTTCCCAGGTCGTGTGTAAAAATTTTCAAAGACACCATTGATGGAATCTTTCGAGGAGTTGGAGATGGCGTTTATAAGTGGTCCATGTTTCACAAGCATACAGTAAGGTTGATAGTACAGTAGCTTTGTAAACAAGCATTTTGGTTTCCCTGCGAATGTCCCGGTCCTCAAACACTCTCCACTTCAATTGGGAGAAAGCCGCACTCGCAGAGCTCAGGCGATGCTGGATTTCGGCATCGGTGTCGACCCTTGTGGAAAGATAACTGCCCAGGTAGGGAAAGTGATTGACATTTTCCAGCATTACACTATTGAGTTGGATTTGTGGCGCTGCAGAGGGGTTATTTTGTACTTGTTGGTGCAGCACTTTGGTTTTTTGGATGTTGAGTGAAGTTTTCCATAAGCTTCCGCAAAATACGTAGGATGGTTTGCAGGTCATCTTCCGAGCGTGCACACATTACATTGTCATCAGCATACTGAAGCTCTATGACGGAAGTTATGGTAACCTTACTCTTTGCTTTCAGCCTTGCTCAGATTAAAGAGCTTTCCATCTGTTCGATATATGACTTCTACTCCGGTGGGGAGTTTCCCTTCAACAATGTGTAGGTTCGTGGCAATGAAAATAATAAATAGAGTTGAGACGATAACAGAACCAGTTTAACACCTGATCCCATTGTGAATGGTTCACTTTGAGAGCCATTGTTATCTGCAATTGTTGCTGCCGTATTATCATGGAGGAGCCAAAGGATGTTCACAAATTTATCTGGGCAGCCAATTTTCAGAAGGACAGTCCACAGGGCATTAAGATTTTAAGTGTCAAAGGCCTTAGTCAGGTCAATAACAGCCATAAACGGGTTGGTTGGGCTCTCTGCATCCTCTTGAAGCTGTCAAGCAGTGAAAGTCATATCCACTGTCCCCCTTGAAAACCTTTTTGGGATTCAGGAAGGGTTGCCTTGGACATAGTTAGGAGACGGTAGATGCACCGCCTGTGCTTCTGAAGGAGACCGTGAGCTCTGCCGTGAACCTCCTTTTGCAGAGGCAGCCTACCTGTAGATATTAGTTGTTGAGGGACAACAGCAGGAAGGGTCCTTGAAGCCCCGGACCAGCCACTGGGCAAACAGGGTGAGTGCTGCGGGGGGGGGCACCTGGGTTTGATCCAGCAGGCCAGATGTTGTTCTGTGCATAGCTGCCAATTCTCCCGTTTTCCCCTGGAAACCCCCATTTTTAAAGCCGTTTCCTGTTGTCATCCCGAATGGGAAAAATATCCTGTAATTCCCCCGATTTTTTCCGGTGCCGCTCTGCCCATGTCTGGGCACTGGAAATCGGGCAGCGCCGGCACCGGAAGTTGCTTCTACGCATGTCTGGACATGCGTAGAAGTGACTTCCGGTGCCGGTGCTGCTGATCCTGTATTTTTCTAACCGGGACTTGGCAGCTATGGTTCTGTGAGGTGAGAGCCAAGGCCAGCTAAAACTGTAGAATTGGAAGGGACCACGAGGGTCATCTAGTCCCACCACCTGCAATGCAGGAATCCTTTGCCCAATGTGGGACTTGAATCCACAACCCTTGGATTAAGAGTCTTGTGCTATCCCAGATGCCTAAGAATATCAGAGGAACCTGCTGGATCTAGCCCAGTCTCCTGCTCTCACTGAGGCTGACCAGATGTTCATTACAGGAAACACACAAGCAGGCCCCCAGCGCAAGAGCAGCACTTCCCCCTCCCACAGTTTCCAGCAACTGGGATTCAGAAGCATCGCTGCTTCCAACTGTGGAGACAGAGCGTCAGCCGCTGCGACTACTAGCCTTCGAGAGCCCTCTGCTCCATGAAGTTTCCTAATCCTCTTTAGCATCCCATCCTTCCATCACTGCCTTCCTAAACATGCTTAGAAAACGACAAGATTGTACAATAATAATTTCACCGTACACTTCTAAATTTAGACCTGCATATTGTAGCGTTTCACACACATGTTGTTGCCTCGGTCCAGGCGTGTTCAAGGGTGACTGCCTTTTTCACAATCTGACAAACAATTGCTTCCTCTGGCTTCTCCTCCTGCTTTTAATCCTGCCTTCTCTAAGCCCATGAGGATAATTTTAGCCTGCTGAGGGACTCCTCAAGATTTGTTCTCGCAAGTGCAGGTTGAAGGCCTTTCTCTCTCTTTCTTTCCAGCAGAAATCCTGACCTAGGAGACATTTTGCTGCTGCCATCAGTCAGCGATCGATGCACAACCTTTTAGAAGTAAAAAGAGGCCCTAGTGGTGGGCTGCTCTGGTTTTCTCTGGCTTCTGCCAGGCACTGAGCAAAGAGAAGCCACCGTTCACCTCTGGAGCGGCTGTGTGGTTCTCCCTTGAGGAGAAGCCCGGGGGCGTGGCGTGTGGGGGGCAGGTGCTCCCCAGGACCTCCCACTGCCTGCAGATCTTGGGGTGGAGGGTGGGGGGGATCATAGGAAATTGCCTTTATACAAAGGCATGCCATTGGTCAATTGAGCTGAGTATCCTTCATACTGAGTGTCAGAGACTCTGCAGGATTTTCATCAGGGGGTCCGCAGCCCTACCTCGGCCCAGTATCCCTGAAGGAGTGTCTCCACCCCCATCGTTCTGCCCGAACACTAAGGTCCAGCTCTGAGGGCCTTCTGGCAGCTCCCTCCCTGCGAGAAATGAGGTTACAGGGAACCAGGCAGAGGGCCTTCTCGGTGGTGGCGCCCGCCCTGTGGAACAGCCTCCCATCAGATGTCCAGGAAATAAACAACTATCTGACTTTTAGAAGACATCTGAAGGCAGCCCTGTTTAGGGAAGCTTTTAATATTTGATGAATTATTGTATTTTAATATTTTGTTGGAATATTACTACTACTACTACCTGGGTGTGGGTTATGGCGTCTCTCTCTCTCTCCCCCCCTCTCCCCCCCCCCCCGCAGACATGAGGCTTGGAAGCTGTCCACATTTTCAACGGATGTAAAAAGTTGGTTCCACACCCAAGGGGACGAAATCCAGTCCCAGTTCCAATCTGTTTTGTGTGCAGGTGTGACAGCCATTCTCTCCCCCTGAGCCACACAGATGTGCAATCCTAGAATGGTAGAGTTGGAAGGGACCCCCAAGGAACATCTAGTCCAACCCCATGCAATGCAGGAATCCTGCCTCTCCTTTCTGGGGCAGCCAAGACACCATCTGCAAATTGGGGGGGGGGGGACAGAGAGAGTGAAGTAGAGCTAAAAATTACAAGAGGGGTTAGTGACACACAGACTTAAAGGGGCCACCCAGCCCTGAATCACCCCAGCCCTGCAGAGCCCTGGAAGCAGTGGGGTTGGAGCCAGAGCCAGGCAAGTGAGAGATTGCCCCCCCGCTCAGCTGCCCACAGTCCAAGGCCAGGCCCTGACAGCCACCGAGATGTCTGGGAGCAGCTGAGGCTACCAAGGGAGAACTCCACCCCCACCCCCTCCAGTCTCCTTTGGGGACGTGCGTCATCCCTGGTGGGCTGTTAGGAGTTTCCTAATGAAAGGCAAACAGCCCCCCCCCCTCCAGCACACGCACACACACAGACACACACACAGCCTTGCCAAGCCCCATCGGTCATTGACTTCTCCAGCCAAAGTCAACAAATAGCAGAGCCCTGAGCGCACATTGGGGGCAGGGAGAGGCCTGAAGGAGCTGCCTGTGCAAGAGAAGTGTGGGGAGCCAAGGGCCCCCAGAGGTCAACCCAAGGGGAGACCTCACGGCCTGGGGGCCTTGGAGGGCTGCCCTCCAGCAGCTAGCTCTCCCTGCGGAGCCTCTCCAAGGCTGCTTCCATTTGCACCCTCCTGGTGCATCCAAAATTACGGAATTCCATCTTCAGGAGAAGAACAGGCTCAGGAGTAAAGCCTTCACAAACCTGGAGCCCTGAAGGGCTGGGATGGTGCCTTGTTCACCTCCTCCTTCGGGCAACTCCTGCAAACCGAGCCAGAGATACGGGAACCCATGGGGGGCTGGCGGGGGGCTTGTTTGTTTATGCACAGCACCCAGGACAGGGTTTGGTGTCTTGTGATCATTGAATTGGGAGAACAATGGCAGAGGAAGAGTGAACTTTTTGTGGCTTCTGTCCTTGTAGATCATAGAATCCTAGAGTTGGAAGAGACCACAAGGGCCATCCAGTCCAACCCCCTGGCAAATAGGAAACACCATCAAAGCATTCCTGACAGATGGCTGTCAAGCCTCCGCTTAAAGACCTCCAAAGAAGGAGACTCCACCACACTCCTTGGCAGCAAGTTCCACTGCCGAACAGCTCTTACTGTCAGGAAGTTCTTCCTAATGTTTAGGTCAGGCATCCCCAAGCTTCGGCCCTCCAGATGTTTTGGACTACAATTCCCATCTTCCCCGACCACTGGTCCTGTTAGCTAGGGATCATGGGAGTTGTAGGCCAAAACATCTGGAGGGCCGCAGTTTGGGGGTGCTTGGTTTAGGTGGAATCTTCTTTCTTGTAGTTTGAATGCATTGCTCCGTGTCCGCTTCTCTGGAGCAGCAGAAAGACTCCCCTCCACCCCAGAGAGGGCTTTTCAGGTGCCAGGCTTCAGAGCCCCGGGCTGGCATGGTCTGTTTTGCAGTGGCCCCTTGGCGCAAGCAGGCAAGCCTCTGCCAGGGCCACTTCCTCCTAGGGAGAACCTGCAGGCCCAGACTTGGACTTCTCCTCCCGCCATCCCACTTTCATGGCGCACGCGGGGCTAGTGAGGGAGGGAGCAACATCAGAAGCAAAGGATGAGCCAGGGTCCCTCAGAAACCTCCTTCCTTGTGCCAGGCCAGCTGCCTCCTCCTCCTCCTCCTCACGGCCCACAGCACAGGGAGAGCGGCTGGTTCAGGCTCTGCACACCACATTCCCCCAGCAGGGCCAGGCCAGGCTATTCTTAGTCCCACAGGCCTGGGGGGGGTGTCCACAGTGCAGCAGCAACAACAGGCTTCTCCACCAGCCACACAATTAACTGTGCAACAGCTGCCTCTGCCCCCCACCCCGTCTGGCCTCTCCACCATGCTGGGCACAATTGGGGGACGGGTGGAGTTTCCAGAACTCTCTTTCTAGGCTCCATTAAAACAGCAACCAAAATCCGACCATCGTTTTTCATGACGGGCACACATGCAATCAATCAACAGGAGACGGGGGCTCAAGGAGCCAGAGGCAGCTTTGCCATCCTTCTCCTGCTAATTGGGGGCAGGGAAGGGGGGGTCTTTCCAGCAAGAACCATGTGGGAGCCTCCATTTCGGCCTCTCAATAGGGCTGACATTCTGCTGCAAGGGCAGAAGCTTCTGTCACTCTCCTGCCATTTGAAATATTTGCATAAAGAGTTTTTATTGTTTTACACCATCATGTCAATGTTTGCTGTGCCTTAACCAGCAGAATTGCAGCCTGAGGCTGAGAGGGGGGGGCTTTTAAAGTGGGGCACATTAAACTCTGGCAATGCCTGTCTGGCCCAGTGGGGCTGTTACCCACCAATTAGCCTGCTCTGATTTTCAAAAGGCTCTAAGGCTTTTATTCTGATTGGAATTCCTTATGCTGGAGCCCTGAGTGCATTTTTATTTATTTTTGCTCAGCTGTTGATTGTGGTGATATTTTTTAATTGATTTTATGGAATAAATAGAAAAGGGTGTCTGTCAATACAGAGATTACAGAAATTATAAATGTAACAATTATAACAAATGCAGGAATTCTGCCCCCTTTCCCCTATTGTGGCTTCACTATTTCTAACAGATTTTCTCAGTAGTATAATATATAATACATCTATATATATATATATAAATGTAGGCATTGCGCGCGCAGAGAGGTCACAGCCTTTCTCCGCTGAACTGTAATGTAACAAATTTGGCCACAACATTCCATGCCCATCAGTGAGGGATCTGGCATAATTTTTTTTCCAAAAAAGCAAACCTTTCATACCTAAAATAATGATTAAACACAAAAAAGTGGTGCCCAAATTAGACGTCTAATTAGACGTCACCAAATTAGACGTCACCAGCAGAAACTCTGAAGACTCCAGCAGCATCCAATAGAAAGGCAGATTGCCCACTGCTGCCTCCAAAGCCGCGCCACCAGATGACATCACAAAATTCCCCAGCAACCAACTGAAAACAGGCCTTTTGCAGCAACAAGACCCAACATTGCCAAGTGGAGGTAGGGGCCTGCCTGGGGGGGGAATGGGGGGCCAAATAGGGGGCAGGGATAGGTAATGGGTCAGAACAGGGTGGGGGGAGACACAGGGATGAAACCTGCCCTCTCCACAGTATCTCGCCTCGGCTTTGCAGACTAGGCTGAATGGATTTAGGGGCTTGCCTGGGGGGGATGGGAGCCCCCGAATAGGCCGCAGCATAGAATCAACTGAATATGGGCCTTTTACAGGGCTGTACCTTTGAGGAGAATAAATGTTATTTCACATAACACACGTGGGTAGGGGAGTCAGGGTTGAGACAGGGCAAAATTTTACAGAACACGCGCATTGGGGAAATGATTGTGTGCAAAATGAACGGGTCACAGGGATAACCCGTGGGGGGGGGTTGGACGGAGGAGAGGAGGGAAATCACACAGGTAAGTGGGGGGTTAGGGGGAGGAGAGGGGGGGAATCACAGGGATAAGTTGGGGGGAAGAGGGGTCATGGATCAGGACAGAGTTGGATTCACAGGGAAGAGGGAGGGGGATGAGGGGGGAATCACAGGGATAAGCAGGGGGGTGAGGGGAGGAGTGGGGGAATCACAGGGTTATGTCATGGATCGGCACAGGGTAGGGGAAATCACACAAATATCCCACAGCAACGCGTGGCAGGGCCAGCTAGTAATACATAATACATAAAAAATGCTCTCTATTTCAGGGATTAGTGAGTACAAACTAGGTTAATTTTTTTTTAAAGGCAAACCTTAATCACAGTACACAGAGCAGTACTTGGTGGGGTTTTATGCTGCTGTTTTCACTTGGTGCTTTTAAAATCAGGTCTGGCACCTTTTCTGTTGTGATTTGTATTTCCGTTTTTAAGTTGCCTTGAGTTTGATTTTTTCATAGAGAGAGGGTGGGCTGTGGGTGTCCTAATTAAAAAAGAATAATAAGCATAACACAAATTGTGAGCTGCTTTGTGTGATTGAAAGTAAAAAAACAAAACAAAACATTGTGATGGTGGGGAGGGCTGGGAATGCCCCACTCCTGCCTGGACTGGAAGTGCTTAGGGGGAAGATGTGATCCAGAAGCAAGTGTCTCAGCCATTGGGCCGGGGGGCGGGATCTAGGTTATGCCTGGCCTGACCAACACTCAGCTAGTAAACTGAGGAGAGAAGGTCAGGGGCAGAAACATACTGGCCTGAAGCTCTGGAATGGTGTAAGGTTGGAAACTTAAGAATGGAAGGTGAAATACTGGTGGACAACAAAAGAGGTTTAAAGATGCTCCCAAGGCAAATCTTAAAAATGTGGTATAAGCACTGATAACTGGCCTGTGAGCGCTCCAGTTGGAGAACAGCCTTGACCAAAGGTGTCATGGGCTTTGAAGACACTTCAACTCAGGACGAAAGGGAGAATCGTGCTAAGAGAGCCAGTGTGGTGTAGGGGTTAAGAGCGGTAGACTCCTAATCTGGGGGACCGGGTTCATGTCTCCGCTCCTCCACATGCAGCTGCTGGGTGACCTTGGTCTAGTCACACTTCTCTGAAGTCTCTCAGCCCCACCCACCTCACAGGGTGTCTGTTGTGGGGGAGGAAGGGAAAGGAGATTGTGAGCCGCTTTGAGACTCCTTCAGGTAGTGATAAAGCGGAATATTAAATCCAAACTCTTCTCTTCTAGGAGGAAGGCGTGTTTGGCAAATCCTTACCATGATCAACTCCCACCTGGAAACCTATGTCCCCACTGAGGAAGGACGCGTGGATCCAGAATTGGCCTCCATAGTCACAGACTCAACGTTAAGATCGTATCTGAAGAAGTGTGCATGCACACAAAAGCTCATACCTATGACAAACTTGTTGTTGTTTAGTCGTTTAGTCGTGTCCGACTCTTTGTGACCCCCATGGACCAGAGCACGCCAGGCACTCCTGTCTTGCACTGCCTCCCGCAGTTTGGTCAAACTCATGTTCATAGCTTCAAGAACACCGTACAAGCATCTCATCCTCTGTCGTCCCCTTCTCCTAGTGCCCTCCATCTTTCCCAACATCAGGGTCTTTTCCAGGGAGTCTTCTCTTCTCATGAGGTGGCCAAAGTCTTGGAGCCTCAGCTTCACGATCTGTCCTTCCAGTGAGCACTCAGGGCTGATTTCCTTCAGAATGGATAGGTTTGGAGTTCCGGTTCCGGTCGCAGGAATGGCTGACCCTTTTTCCATCTTTCCGACCTCCATAAGGAATTTGGCGGTTGCTAGGGGAGTAAATGGCAACCTCCTCACCTCTCCGGGGGTTACGGAGAGGGCCGCAGGCCCGCAGATGCCCCTAAACCCACCCCGACTGTTCAAGGGGCGGGGGGGCCAGGGCTGAAAGCACTTATGGAGGAGCGGAGCTCCCCGGACGCCGACCTGCGTAGCGGGATCTCCATGATTAAAGAAGATAATTGGGCTTAAATTCATGGACGTGCTTCAAAAAGGAAGGGCAGAAGCTCTGTTTATTGCCAAGGAATTTTTGCTGCTGAGCGTGAGGAGTGAGGGAGTATATCATCGGCAAGAAAGATTGATTGGGACACCACGAGAAGGGAAGTGAGTCTTCTTTATTCTTTCATACACTCTACGAGTTATTTTATACCTTCCCGGACGTGATGTCCTGTTTGTTTGGAACAAATGAGAAATGGAACTTAACTGTGTGAGTTAGACTCTATAAAACTATTGATATGATATGGTTAGAAGCTGTAAAACTGTTGAAGAGAGGGGCCCCCCTCCAACTGGACAATCGGAGTGCGGCTGGAAGCGTTTGGATTTATGAGGTGTGACGCACTTGGAATTTGAACAGCGATCTGAAGTTAAGTTCAGCTATAGGGCAAGGAGAGCTATAAATCTGTTAAGAGTTTCTACATAATGTGACAGCTGTGCCTATGCCCGGAAAGCTGTAAATTTTACTATGATCGTCTGCAAAAAAAACGTCGAGAAGAAAACGAAAGTGATCTGAGCTTTTCAAGATGGCGCTGTTTTGTGTTGAAAGACCTACGCAAGAAGAAAGCACTCCAGACAAAGAGGATTTATGGGGATTTAGGGGGAGGCCGGACTGATTAAAACTCACACAGGAGAATGAATATATGGGAAATCTCATTTGATGCTTATTTCAGCAGCGGTGGAAAAATCGGATGAATGGATGAAAGAAGAAAATATTTTAGTGACTGCAGGGGAAGATCGGGATTATCATGGATTATGAGTGACTATTTGGACTTTAGAATAAAGACGGCAGTAAGCAGTTGCGAGAAAACCCCAATTTTTTGAAGCATGGGAACTCCAAAATTGTATATGATTTGGTATAATATTCGGTTTAATTGATATGGATTTGTATAATTTGGAATAATGGATGTGACATAGTTGTATTTTAATTGGAAAATTAATAAAAATAGATTGTAAAAAAAAAAACAGAATGGATAGGTTTGATCTTCTTGCAGTCCATGGGACTCTCAAGAGTCTCCTCCAGCACCACAATTCACAAGCATCAATTCTTCGGCGATCAGCCTTCTTTATGGTCCAGCTCTCACTTCCATACATCACTACTGGGAAAACCATAGCTTTAACTAGACGGACCTTTGTCTGCAAGGTGATGTCTCTGCTTTTTAAGATGTTGTCTAGGTTTGTCATTGCTTTTCTCCCAAGAAGCAGGCGTCTTTTAATTTCATGACTGAATCATAGAATCATAGAATCATAGAGTTGGAAGAGACCACAAGGGCCATCCAGTCCAACCCCCTGCCAAGCAGGAAACACCATCAAAGCAACTGCTGTCACCATCTGCAGTGATCAAGGAGCCCAGGAAAGTAAAATCTCTCACTGCCTCCATTTCTTCCCCTTCTATTTGCCAGGAGGTGATGGGACCAGTGGCCATGATCTTGGTTTTTTCGATGTTGAGCTTCAGGCCATGACAAACTTAGTTGGTCTCTAAGGTGCTACTGGAAGGATTTTTTTTATTTCGTTAAGATCGTGTTCGTGGAAAACAATCTTCCTCAGTTATGAGTGATCGCCAAAGAAGACTAAACGAAACACCAGGATATTGGAGGCTCCACATGAGAGGGATAGAATATTTGGCCCTCTGAGAAGAGCCAAAAGGACGGAGAATGAACTCCATAACGCATAACAGGAGCAGTGGATGCAGTCGGGCTGAGCTGGGCGGAGGAGGGGAGGTAGGGAGCTGAAGGAGAGCTGGGCAAACGCCTCAGGATCAGCCCCTCGCTTCTGAGCACGTGCAGAGCGGCGAGCTAGGCTACAGCTGCAGCCAAGGGCAGCCTTCGCGGGCCAAGGAGCTTAGCGGCGGCACGCAACCCTCAGGCACGACGGCTTGGCCAACTCCCTGCGCCCTTCGCCACAGCTGCTCGGCAGATGCGCCGCGCAGCCCGCCAGCCCCTTTCTTTCCGGAGAGGCTCGGCCGGGGGAGGCAGGCGGGGCCTTCCCGCTCTATCCCGTGGGGAGGGACCTGGAAAGGAGGAGCCTCTCCACCCAGCGCAGCGCAGGGGCCAGGTGTGGCCATTCGCAAGCTCTCTGCCCATGGCCCGGGGCACGCTCGGCTCCACTGTACTACCCGCCGTCGAGGGGGCGCACGAGTCAGCGTCCCCCCGGACTCCCTGCTGTGGCTCTCCAGACCCGAAGGCGCCTCTTCGGCCCCTACGAGCCTCTGCAGGGCCGGATTGAGGTTGGATGAGGCCCTAAGCTTCTGAAGGTAATGGGGCCCATTATATGTCCAGCTGTCCTTTGTTAACAACAAATGGTCGCTGTTTTGTGTGTTGAATACTGTATATGCTATATATGGTAATAGATCCAATAGGAGCCTACGCAACGCAAAACACTGTTCCTATATGTAGGTTTTATTTTGTTTTTTATCTTATATTTTAGAAATGTACATCCAGGTTTTTTTCTTTATATTTTTCGGTGCGCCCCCAGGAGAGTGGGACCCTAAGCTATAGCTTGTGTAGCTTATACGTCAATCCGGCCCTGATCCCCTGCCCTGGCCCCGACAGCAGGGGCGGGCACCTGCGTCTCTTCCAGGCCCCTTTGCCCCCCGCAAGGCGCACCCTCTTCGGCCCGGTCAAGGGCAGCAGGGCTGTAGGCCTTCTCCGGCTCCGGCCGGCTCCCCACTGGACGCCCGTCGGGGCAGAGACCGGCCGTCGCAGAGCCTCACGCGGACGAGAGGCGGCTTGGCAGGGGCGGGGCCAGCGGCACTCGGCGCGCGCCAATGAGAGCCTTTCCTGCCGTCGCCCGCCTGGCCAATGGGCGCGCTGCGTCGCCGTCGCCATGGTAGCGGCCAGCTGGGCCCCCAGTCCGTGTTTGGCATCTACGCACTGATGTCTCCGGACCCCCCACCTCGAGCGGCGCCGGTCGGAGGGATGGAGCCGGAGGGCGGGTAAGGAATGGAAGGAAGAGACGGAGGCGCAGAGGGAGGGGCCGACGCGCAGGTCGCGGGGCGGGGGAGGAGGCGAGGCTACGCCGAACCCGTGTCTTTATGCACGTGTGAATGGGGGCCGTGGTCTCCTGAGCCGCGTGCCGGTGGGCAGGCAAAGTCAAAAGTGGGCGCCACCCAGGCAAGCAAGGGGCATCCTCACAGCAAACTCTAGCCAGGCCAAAGCCCTGGAGAAGGGCACAGAGCAGGGGTGGGTGGCCTGCTGGGAATGCCAAGGGCCAGGCAGAGGGCCAGGGAAGGCCACATTTGGTAATCTGTTTGGGAGCCAGTTATTTCAAGGACTGCCCACACCACAGGAACCTGCCCATGTGGAGGTGGGATTTGGAAGGTTTCGCTTGGGTGCCCCCCTTTAAGATTCATTCAGCTGAGAGACCATAGAGACGGGTCTTCTTAGTGGTGGCTCCTGTCCTGGGCACGGAATCCCCTTCCTAAAGCTACGCAGTTGGAGCCATCCGATGTTGTGAACCGCCCTGAGATCTACATCTATTTTTTTTAATATATAATAATTTTTATTAATTTTACAAACAAAACTAAACAAACTACACACACATACAATATAACACTGTCCCTTCGTTTTCCCTCCACCCACTGGTTCTCCTCTGCCACCAGTGAAACCCGTGTGCTTTGAGAATCAAAGGGGTCCATTGTAAGTTGGGTTTGGCCTCCCCCCTCCCTCCTCCCCCCTCTTCCCCCCCCCCTGCCACTGAAAGGACAGGAATGGAGGAGCTCTGAGGATTGGTTTCCCCCAGCTCATTCATAAGCATACTTAAACAAATACAAACATAACAATAATAGGGGAGAATTTTAACTCCCCAATTCTTATTACCTTAACCTTATACTTGTGACTTCCTCGATAGTCTTCCTCCTGGTTTTCCTTAAACAAAATCTAAAGTTTATGGCGGGTTTTCTATTTCAATTTAAAATCCTTTTCTTATAATATTAACTCAACCCTCCTCCTTTTCCATGCTGCCCTCCCACAGGCCCCCTCCTGCCACAAGAGGAACCTGTGGGGCACAGCAGAGCCTCACGCGGACAGCCATCTGTCAGGAATGCTTTGATGGTGTTTCCTGCTTGGCAGGGGGTTGGACTGGATGGCCCTTGTGGTCTCTTCCAACTCTATGATTCTATGATTCTATGATTTCCAAGGTTCCATTATATCCCCTCCTCACCCCTCTGAGCACTCCCTGCCACTGAGTATCTCAGAGTAAGGAAAGGAGAGTAGGCAGCTTTCTGCCTAAACCTAACTTAACTTACAAAAATTTACATTAACTTAAATTCTTTCCTAAGCCGTTCTTATAATTCCCTCCAGAAAACACAGCTTTTTCCATTCATTTTTACACTCCATCTCCTCTCCCTAAGTCTTTTCCCCCGATTGGATCAGCATTTCCGTTAACAGGCCAAAATTTCAAAAACCGTCTTTCAGAAACTAAAAGCAAAATCTTTTAACTAAAATATTCACCCCACACCCATTCTTTCCCATATCCATCTCCAGACCCTTGTCCCCCCCTGCCCCTGTCTTTCCCATTCCTCCCTGACATCACCCCACATTTCAACCCCTCCAGGATCTTCAAGTCCATTAATCCTCAAATTCCTTTGCTTCTCGTTT
This sequence comes from Zootoca vivipara, assembly GCF_965207765.1. Taxonomy (NCBI): domain Eukaryota; kingdom Metazoa; phylum Chordata; class Lepidosauria; order Squamata; family Lacertidae; genus Zootoca; species Zootoca vivipara. Next base: position 62,930,545 of record NC_142593.1, read on the forward strand.
TCTTGCTCTGCTTGATTTTCTTCCTTTTGAAGTCCATGCTTTGCTTCATCCCAAACATATTTTTTATAGTCCAAGTCCTCTTTAAGATTTTCATCTAGTTGTTTCTCCTGACATCCAGATTCAATCTCCACAGTCTCCAAGATCAAATTTTCCTCTAAATCCTGGACTTGGACTTCATCTTCGACTGCTGGTAAATTGGGATGTTGCCGTTCCTTGTAAATATCCTCCCATATTTGTAGATAGTTTAGCACAGCCTCCTGGAAGGCTCGAGAGTACTTTGTTTTCATATTTCTCCTGACCGCAGACAAACAGGAGGTGGAGAACAAAGAGGTGCTGGAAAATTCCTTCCTCAGATGGTCGACTCCATTTTGGCTGTTCTTTTCCTTTGTCTTTTAACTCAATCACAACTCCATTCTTAATTCCAATATTGAATAGTTCTACCACGTTTTCAGTCAATTTTTACTGATTACAACAGTGCAATAAATCCACCCGGTCTTTTGACAGCTTGACAGCTTTTGACAGCTGTCAAAGCACTCTCCCCCTTGATAATGCTGTACCTCAAGGGGTGCCGGACTCGGGAGTTGAGAGGGTTCAAAAAAGTCTTTCTTTCTCTCGGGTCCACAGTCCCAGATGCCTTTTGTCGTTCAGCTTAAGATTATTTAAAGCGCCTCCCAGTTTTCCATTAGGAAGAGACCGACTTCCGTTTCTTTAAAGCCTCTCCTGTTTTTCCAATTAACGATTTTAAAGTCCGTGATCGCAATTCCACTTACTTTTTGGAAGTTTAAATTTGTTCGGAAGAATCTGCCGCTTGCCGGGTCAGGACTCGGAGCTTCACTTCTCGGAGGTAAGATATAGCCCAAAATGGCTCCCGCGGTTCCACCCCGCCGGCTCTCGATCGCTCTATTGAGCTCTCGGGCAGCGGGGGATCCGCAAAAAACGGAGCAACCGCTGGGCGCGTGAGTCACCGGGACTCTCTACCCGGTGTTTTTACGGGGAATCCGCTCGCTCTGCGGACTTCCCCCCCCTCCGCGAAGCCAGGGACATCGGCGCGCGAGGTCCCTGTGTCCTTCTCTCCGCCGCGACAGACCGGAAGTCCTGAGATCTACATCTAAAGGGCGGCATACAGATTAAATAAATAAATATCAGCCCTATGTTTCCCCTGACCTTCAGTTAAAGATTTAACTCTATGGGCTGCGGCAGGAATTCCCCCTCCCCCATGAAATTATGAGGCGAAGAAGCCTGGTTTAATTTCATTTATTGCTGTGTGACTTTGGCTTGGTGTTCTGTTTTTATGCAGGGGCAAAACTAGGCTTTATTTTACCCAGGTCAAAGGCCCAGTTTGGCATGCATACCTCATGAATATTTGTGTACACCGCCCCCAGCCTGGGAGCCTCAATTCCAGCCCTCTGGAGGCTTCACCATGGCAACAAAACCTAGCTAACCCCCCCCCCAAGCTGTGGCACTGCCAGGCCTCCCACCTGGCTATCTTTTTGATGAAGAGCAAGATGCAAAAATAAACACAGTTTCCCATTTTCTTTCCTGGAGCGAAAGAGCGAAGGGTCTGTTCCATTGTCTGCAGCCAGAGTCACCTTTCTGCCTGGAGCACAGCCAGGTCTGACTGCCTTTCCCCCTTCCTGAACCTCTGCAGGTGCCCGGCTCCCGCCCTGCAAGGCCCACCTGCACCCAGCGATGGAGAGGTGGCGCCTCCTGGCCCTGAAGCCCCCTTCTGCGTGGAGGAGCCCCCTCTCTGCCCGGGAGAGGAGGGACAGGAGGCGGTGGTGGTGTGTGGCCCCCAGGAGAGGCTGCCTGAAGATTCCCCGGTGGTGGTCCGGACCCCAGCCTACTCGGTGGAGCTGCCTCCGTGCCACGGGGTCCCGGGGCCCACTCTTGGGGAGCTGCCGGCCACGGAACAGGAGGCGGTCCCCGTGGTCCCCCTGGAGCCCATGAGGGAGCTCCCCATTCGGGGGAAATGCCTGATCTACAACTGGCAAGAGGAGGTAACGTTGCCTGGGCTCCACACCCCCGGACTGGCAGGAGGGGGTGGCAAGGGGGGGGGTGTCACCAGGGAATTCCTGTTACAGTACCTTCTCCCCCTGCATTTCCCAAGTGAAGAGACTGTCCCGCAGCAGCAGGACCTATGCCTGGGCGTAGCTTTTGGGTGAAAGGGCGCCTGACAGCCATCTAGTTTTGGAATCACAACTAAGGAATCCTGGACACGGGGCTACTCAACCTGCGTTTTAAAACCTGAAACAAAGGACAGCCACCAGATTCCAAGGGAGCAGCTCTTATGGCCAAGCAGCTCTTATGGTCAGAAAGTTCTTCCCAAGAAATCTTTAATAAAATAAATTAAAAAAGAAAGTTCTTCCTAATGTTTAGTCAGAAGTAGATGGTGTATGGAGGCACGCAGACCTAGCAGCAAATCCTCAGCTACACCAGATAATAACAATATTGTAATAATAATTTATACCTGCCCATCTGGCTGGGTTTCCCCAGCCACTCTGGGTAGCTCCCAACAGAATATTTTAAAAACACGATCAAACATCAAACATTAAAAACTTCCCTAAACAGGGCTGCCTTCAGATGTCTTCTAAAAGTCAGATAGTTGTTTATTTCCTTGACATCTGATGGGAGGGCGTTCTACAGGGCGGGCGCCACTACTGAGAAGGCCCTTTGCCAGGTTCCCTGTAACCTCTCCTCTCGCAGGGAGGGAACCGCCTGAAGGCCCTCGGAGCTGGACCTCCATTTCTGGGCTGAATGATGGGGGTGGAGACGCTCCTTCCAGTATACTCGGCCAAGGCTGTTTAGGGCTTTCAAGGTCTGCACCAGCACTTTGAATTGTGCTTGGAAACACCCTGGGAGCCATTGTAGGTCTTTCAGGACCAGTGTTATGTAGTCCCAGCAGCCACTCCCAGTCACCAGTCTAGCTGCCGCATTCTGGATTAATTGGAGTTTCGGGGTTACCTTCCAAGGTAGCCCCACATGGAGTGCATTGCAGGAGTCTAAGCGGGAGATAACTAGAGCATGCACCACTCTAGATCAGATCTCCAGAGAGAGTGGACAGAGAGACCCCTGCCCCCTTTAAAATGTGTTTGGGGCGGTCTTGTTTTGGTTTGATTTTGTCCTACTTATTTTGTGCTTTTATCCTGTATTTTAATCTTGTGAACTGCCCTGAGATCTTCAGAGGAACGGCAGTACATACATTTAATAAATAAAAGCCCCCCTCCCCTGCTGAATGGGGAAGGAGTCTCTGGGGATTGGGCAAGGGCTGTGGGGTGGCTGGGCTAAATCTGCTGCCTAAAGGGAGGAGAGCCCTGAGTGTGCCAGCAGACCCCAGGGAGAGGGGAGGAGGGAGGAGCTGGCAGCCCCCTGCCCTGCCCTGCCCTGCCCAAGGGGTTCTCTCTGCCCTCTTCCAGAGAGCTACCAACGACCTGGACCGTGTGCCCTGTTCCGAGTGGGGCACAGAGGCCTCCTTCTACCGGCACGGGCACCGAGGGCTGCTTACCCAGCAGTTTCTGGCTGGCCTGAGCAGCAGCACCACCATGAAGGACGCCTTCCGCAAGCCCTGGAGGACTGGGCTCCCCATAAGAGGTAAGGATCTGGGGAGGAAGTGGCGGGGGGGGCAGAGCCAAGAGCGGCCTTTCCAGACAGCCAAGGAAAGAGGCTTTGCCACAAAAGTGCCAGGTCGGGAGGCCTGTTTATTGTTTGCTTTCCGGTTTCTCCTCGTTAAGCAGGCAGACACGTTTCGTTCTCGGGTCCACACCTGCCCCAAGCCCACCCACCTCCTGACTTGGAGGGCTCTGACCACACCCAGCCCTCATGCAGAAATGGCAACACAAGGTGGGTGGGTGGTCTCTGTGGGTCAAAGCCCCTTCCTCAAAACTCCTCCTTGGCCTGAACTCAGATACGGGCCTTAAATCATAGAATCATAGAGTTGGAAGAGACCCCAAGGGCCATCCAGTCCAACCCCCTGCCAAGCAGGAAACACCATCAAAGCATTCCTGACATATGGCTCTCAAGCCTCTGCTTAAAGACCTCCAAAGAAGGAGACACTCCTTGGCAGCAAATTCCACTGCCGAACAGCTCTTACTGTCAGGAAGTTCTTCCTAATGTTTAGGTGGAATCTTCTTTCTTGTAGTTTGAATCCGTTGCTCCGTGTCCGCTTCTCTGGAACAGCAGAAAACAACCTTTCTCCCTCCTCTTTATGACATCCTTTTATATATTTGAACATGGCCATCATATCACCCCTTAACCTTCTCTTCTCCAGGCTAAACATACCCAGCTCCCTAAGCCGTTCCTCATAAGGCATCGTTTCCAGGCCTTTGACCATTTTGGTTGCCCTCTTCTGGACACGTTCCAGCTTGTCAGTATCCTTCTTGAACTGTGGTGCCCAGAACTGGACACAGGACTCCAGGTGAGGTCTGACCAGAGCAGAATACAGTGGTACTATTACTTCCCTTGATCTAGATGCTATACTCCTCTTGATGCAGCCCAGAATTGCATTGGCTTTTTTAGCTGCTGCATCACACTGCTGACCCATGTCAAGTTTGTGGTCTACCAAGACTCCTAGATCCTTTTCACATGTACTGCTCTCAAGCCAGGTGTCTCCCATCCTGTATTTGTGCCTTTCATATTTTTTTGCCCAAGTGTAGTACTTTACATTTCTCCCTGTTAAAATTCATCTTGTTTGCTTTGGCCCAGTTGTCTAATCTGCTAAGGTCATTTTGAAGTGTGATCCTGTCCTCTGGGGTATTAGCCACCCCTCCCAATTTGGTGTCATCTGCAAACTTGCTCAGGATGCCCTCAAGCCCATCATCCAAGTCATTGATAAAGATGTTGAATAAGACTGGGCCCAAGACAGAACCCTGTGGCACCCCACTAGTCACTACTCTCCAGGATGAGGAGGAGCCATTGATGAGCACCCTTTGGGTTTGGTCAGTAAGCCAGTTACAAATCCACTGAATGGTAGCATTGTCTAGCCCACATTTTGCCAGCTTCTTTACAAGAATATCATGGGGCACCTTGTCAAAGGCCTTGCTGAAATCAAGATAGGCTACATCCACAGCGTTCCCTTCATCTACCAGGCTTGTAATTCTGTCAAAAAATGAGATCAGATTAGTCTGACATGACTTATTTTTCAGAAACCCATGCTGACTTTTAGTGATCACAGCGTTCCTTTCTAGGTGCTCACAGACCGTTTGCTTAATGATCTGCTCTAGTATCTTTCCTGGTATTTATGTCAGGCTGACTGGGCGGTAATTGTTTGGGTCCTCTCTTTTCCCTTTCCCCTATGCCTTCGAAGCATAGAATTGTAGAATCAGAAGGGACCCTGAGGGTCCTCTAGTCCAACCCCCCTCAATGCAGGAATCTCGGCTGACGTATCCATGGCAGATGGCCACCCAAGCTCTGCTTCAAAGCCCCCAAGGAAAGAGAGTCCACCACCGTCCAGGGGAGACTGTTCCCCTGTCAAACTGCTCTTGCCATCAGAAAGTCCTTCCTGATGGTCACTGGGAATCTCCTTTCTTGTTGCTTCGGCTCCTCTCCTCAGGAGCAGCAGAAAGCCAGCTTGCTCCCTCTTCCATGGGGCAGCCCTTCTGGGGGCCTTTCAAGGCTCTCTGCTGTGGGCTGCCTTTAAAAGCCAGAGTTCCATGGGAATGACGATGTTTTACCTGTAGCTCCTCCATTCATTTCGCTTGGAGTCTCTTCGCTGTTTTGAGTCCTCACTGAGCTGGGGGGGAGGCAGCAGCTCCACCTCCTCCCTCCAATCTCTGGAGGTCCAGAGTGTGAGGGGCCACCACAGTGGAGACTCTTTTTCAGCTGTGGGCCAGTCCACCGTCCCTCAGACCATGTGGTGGGCCAGACTATTTTTTTTGGGGGGGGGATGAACGAATCCCTCTGCCCCACAAATAACCCAGAGATGCATTTTAAATAAAAGCACACATTCTACTCATGTAAAAACACGCTGATCCCTGGACCGTCCGTGGGCCGGATTGAGAATGTGATTGGGCCGCATCCGGCCCACAGGCCTGAGGTTGCCTACCCCTGCTCTTAGCAGCCCGATCCCCCAGCCATCCAGAAACTGCTCCCCCCACCCCAGACTAAATCAGGCGTCTCAAGAGTCACCCACTGTAGGCAGGCCATGGGTGCTGCAAAGGGCTGCTCCTTTGCTGGTGGGTGCCTTTCTCCCCAAGGCTTCCTTGCAAGGCTGAGCTGGAGTCAAGCCCCCCAAGGCCATATCTGGATGCCCCCTTCCCTCCACCTGACCGTCTTCTTGGAATGATGATGTTGGAACTTCACGGCTGAAATGGGATCTTGGTGAGGCCTGGAGAGCTGTAACCTGAGCTGAACTGGATAGATCCCCTTTGCATTTGCACCCTGAGCTGCTTTGTCTCATATACAGTAAAGCAGGCATCCCCAAACGTCGGCCTTCCAGATGTTTTGGACTACAATTCCCATCTTCCCCGACCACTGGTCCTGTTAGCTAGGGATCATGGGAGTTGTAGGCCAAAACATCTGGAGGGCCGCAGTTTGGGGATGCCTGCAGTAAAGAGAAAAGAGGGAAGCCGTCCTTGACCTCTCGCCCAGGGTCCCCCTTTCCTGGGGAGCTTCTTCCCACCGCCCCTCACAGCCACCCCCGGCCCAAGCCCACTGGGCAGCCTTTCTGGGCAACATTTCTGTAGCCTGCTGGGGATTTCACCGCTGCTGGTCGATCAGGCCAGGGGCCCATCTAGTCCAGCCTCCTGTTCTCACAGTGGCCCACCAGATGCCTGGGGGAATCCAGCAAGCAGGATTTGAACACGAGCCCTCTCCCCTCCCGTGATCTCCAGCAACTGGCATTCAGAAGCATCACTGCCAGAGCTGAGCCATAGTGGTTTTGAGCCCCCAGTCTCCCTCTTGTCCTCTGTGAATGTGTCTTGTCCCCTTTTAAAGCCATCCAAGTTGGTGGCCTCATTGCCTCATGTGAACGGGAGTTCCATAGTTTAACAATGCTGCATGAAGGAGGACTTCCTTTATCTGTACTGAATCTTCCCCCGTTTAGCTTCGTTGGACACCCAGGAGTTCTGGTGTTAGACCAAAATAGAAGCCCCAACAGACAGGGGGAAGAGCCCCCTCCCCTAGCTTGTAGCTCTAACATCATTGCTGCCCCGGGAGGCTAAGGAGACTGGCATGTGTGGGGGGCACACAGGAGGACATTCTGCTCCCCACCCACTTGAGGCCCTATCCTGCCTTCTGAGATCTGACCTCGTTCCTTGTCCTTCTCCCCGCAGGGCAGCGTGAGGCCATGCTGGAGTGGCTCCTGTACCAGAAGCACAGGTGAGCAGCAGGCAGAAAGTCCAGCCTCCCCCCCCCCGTCCCACCAGGGCAGCAGGTGAGCCGTGGGTTGCCCCCTCCTCCACCAGCTGGGATAGACTTTCCGAGGCGAGAGAGGCTTCCTTCCCTCTGGCTCCACAAGAGCTTTGGGGTACTCAGTTGTGCAGAGCTGCAGCTGCCCCCCCCCCGGTCTGTGGCCATCACCCATTTCCCAAATGGCAGAGGCTCCACCAGACCAGGAACACTTGCTTTGGCAGCTTCCAGGAGTTCGCCAGGCATTGTGGTGCTCGAGGGGACAGTCCGTCCTTGGGCTTCCCTGCCCTGAGGCAGCCCTGGATGAGAGGGTGGGCAGGTGCCCCCCAGCGGGCGCTTTCTCAAGGGGGGCATGGTGCAGAGGGTGCCCTCCCAGGCGCGGGACAGCCGCTCGGGTGCCCGCTCGCGACTCCCAAGCCTCCCCCAGCTGTCAAAACGGAGGAGGAAGGGGGGATGCCACTGGCAAAGCAGTGCAGCTCCCTCCGCCCGACGGCTTGGGGTACGCTTGGGAGTCACAGGCGTGTGGCGTGCCAAATGTCACCCCCCTCAGCGAAGACATCCGGGGCGATTGTCACCCTCCTTCCTCCGCCCCTGGTTCCCCGCTTGCCGGAAGCAGATTGCGAGCAAGTGGGGACTGGGCACAATGGAGAGGTGGAAGCAACGGGGCTCTCCGAGGAATGGGACCGGGGCGCGGACTGTTAAGCTGGCCACTTTGAGAGTGGTATGGAAGGGGCCTGGCTCCGAATGCCAGTTTGCCCCTTTCGAAGGAGGTGTTTCAGGGGGTTGGGCAGGACGGTCCTTCTGATCCCCCCCAACATGGCAGGTCAGGTGCCGTGAGGAGACCAGCATGGGAGACCTTTCCTGAATTGAAGAAGGTGTTTGAAGAATTAAAGAAAAGACCAGTTTGGGAACTCCAGCCAAGGGACAGAAAAGGAATCTCTGCGTGGGGAATAACAAAAGGATATTGGAGACCCCTTCGCTCAGAGGCAGGCGGAGGGTCTCAGGGGTGCAGCATCCAGCCCCAGTGCCCCAGATCTCAATGCTGAGCCTCATGGGGGGGGTCCTCCCTTCCCCCATATCCCATAGGGCCAGAGAAGGGAGGAAGATTTGGGGGGAAGATGGAGCTCTCTGCTGAATTTTGCTCTGTCGCCTTTGGGGTTGATGCAGCACCCCAAGGTCGGATCTTCCTGGGAAATCTCTGAGGTCTCCTCTCCTCAGTGGGGCTCCCAGCAGCAGAGAACTGGACATTGCCCCCCCCATTCCAAGAAGCTGCTTCCCAGCCCCCTCTGTCTTTCTCTGCAGCAAGGAGGTGCAGGAGCAGGGCGACCCTCCGTGTGGGCCCATGGATACCATCTCCACCATGCATGACCACTATCGCAAAGAGGGCTTTGTTTCGGTGGCCCCTGCCCCCACCAAGGTGAGAGAGAGGCAAGTGCCCCCCCCTCAGGGTGCTCATTCTCCTCCTCCGGCATCCCCCCAACCCCCCCCAAAAGGGAGCAGGAGGAAGAGGAGGCTGCCATGTGACTCTTGCCCTCTCTCCCCCCCACCAGCCCCACGACTACCGCCTGGAGCAGCCGCAGACCTTCTGGTTGGAGCATTGCCGACAGGTGCCGGTGAGTAACACCCCCTCCCCGACACCCCACCCCCACCCCAAATGCCCTACATTCTCCCACCGGTGGTCCTGACTTTGCAGAGGCTCTGGAGGGCACTGAAAAAGGAAGGGGAGCAGGAGCTGGGTTCTCCCCCCCCCTTGCACCTGTTGCTTTCACTTGACAAGGCTGCCACCCCCCCCAAAAAAAACACAAGACAATGCTGGCTCCCTGACAGGCAGAGGGAGAGGGGTGGCCCACAGTCCATTTGCCGGCCCCCAGCTGCCTTCTCACAGTTCCTCCCCCCCCCACCGCAGGGCGTCTCCAATATCCGGACTGGTGACACCCCCTTTAAGAAGTGTGCGACGTTCACAACCCCCACCACTGAATACCTCGACCAGCCTCTGCCCTACGGCCCAGAGAACTACCCCAAGCTCTAACAAAATAAAGGGGCCAGCTATTGACAGATTGGGGGTGCTGCTTCCATCTTTTTTTTTTTCTGGAGCTCCCCGGCTGGGGGGGGGGTGTTGCAGGATTTGAGGAGCTCCTGGACAGGCAAAGTCTCTTTCTCCGTTTTGAATCTGGCAGCAGAGTCAGGCTCCCAGGGCCAGGAGAAGGGCTGCCCCCCCTTCCGACCTCCACCAGCACCCTGCTCTGCCCCAGACAAATCGCAAAGGCTGCCCCAGGTTTAAAAGTCTGTATTTCGACAAAATATTTTGCACTATATTTACACCTGGAGGGAGGGGGGGGAGGAACAGCGGCGCTCTGGGTTGCCTCAGCCAGCTGAGTTGTGGCGCAGGATCCCACCTGCAGTGGGGGGGGGGTCAGGAACCAGCCAGCCCCCAGGCTGGGCGTGGGGAGCACAAGCGGCCTGGGATGACTCATGCTCCGAGCGCTGCCTCTCCTTGGGGCCTCCTTGCTGGCACATCTTGGTCTGGGCGGGGGCAAGGGATGAAGGAGGTGGCAAGACCCGGCCCTGGGCACATTCTGTGCAGGCCAGGCCAGAGCTGAGGGGGGGGGCCCTCATCCTGCCCCATCTTCTTCCTCTCTCTCTCTCTCTCTCTCGCTTTCCTCTCATTGCCGGTGGACGTTAGTGCTCCAAGTGCTTTGTTCTCTCTCCGTCCGCCCGCCTGTCTCTCTCATGGCTGGGGTGGGGGGCCTTATTGCTCCAAGGCAAAGGGGAGTTTCGGTGGCTCTTGGCGGTGGGAGGAGCCTGCTGCCCGGTACCCATAAGTGGGAGGAGTCACAGGAGGGGGAGGAGCCACATCAGATGACAACGTTCTTCTCGCCCAGCAGCCAATAGGTGCGCAGCTTGCCCTTCCCCTGCCGTGGGGAGAAGAAGAGGCTCAGCCCTGGGACAGGTCACCCCCCCCAAAAAAAAACCTGTACCCCCCACCCAGCAGAAACCAAGGGGGTCATGGCTTCCATCCTCTTGCCACAACTCTCCAGGGCAGGAGGACCAGGAACAGCGACCTTTTCCTCCCTGGTGGACGAGCCAAGGGTCGGGGGCCGGCCTTGTGGGGTGGGGGCTGCCACACGGCTTTCCCTCCCTCCCTCCCACCCATAACCAACCAGGGAGGATAGAGACCCCCACCTTCATCTCCACATCCCCCCTCAGCTCCAGCTCAAAGCAGCCAAACTCGTCCAGATTCTCCTTGGTGGTGCTGGAGACATGAATCTTCAAGGCTGGAAAACACAAGGGGTGAGGGGGGGGTCAGGGCCAGCGGGACCCCCTCCTTCCTCCCCTCCTTCCCAAAATGGGGCCAGAAGAGACAGGTATGGGGCTGGGAAAAGATGCCCAGTCAGCATCCAGGTTGGGAGGATGGACACCAGTTGTGGAGTGCTCTGTGGGGGAATCGTAGAACAGCAGAGTTGGGAGGGTCACCCAAGGGCCATCTAGTCCACCCCCCTGCAATGCTGTGCAGCAGAAACTTCAACAAGGTTGGGGGTGGGGTAGGGTGGGGTGGGGAGAGGGGCTCACCCTCGCCGCTGGACTCCATGCGTGACGCTGTGTTGACGGTGTCCCCAAAAAGGCAGTAGCGGGGCATCTTCAGGCCCACCACACCTGCACACACAGGCCCTGCAGGCAGACAGGCAAAAGGAGTCGGCAGCTTAGAGTCGTGGGGTTGGAAGGGACCCTGAAGGTCTTCTAGCCCAACCCTCTGCAACACAGGAATCGCAAGCGCCCCTGACAGACAGCCCCGCCCCCGACCTCTGCTTAAAATCCTCCGGTGAAGGAGAGGCCGGGCAACCCCAGGACCCGCTGCTGGTGCCCCCGCTCTGCCAGGACTCACCCGAATGGATGCCAACGCGAAGGCGCAGCTGCTCGTTGGGCCGGTGCCGGATGCGAAACGTCTTGACGGCCTCGAGGAGAGCTAGCGCCATGCGGACGATCTCGTGGGCGTGCAGCTTCCCGTTCCGGACCGGCAGCCCCGAGACCACCATGTAGGCATCGCCAATAGTCTCCACCTGCGGGGTGGAGCCTGTCAGGCAAGAAGTGGGGAGGGGGCCCCTCTTCCCTACAGCTATATGGTCCAACCCTGGCTCTAGTTTGGGGGTTGAGGGACAGTTTTGGGTTCAACAGCCAGGACCCACGGGCACCTTTTGCACCCACCTTGTAGACATCAAAGTTATCAATGATGGCGTCAAAGCAGGTATAGAGGTCGTTGAGGAGGGTCACCACCTGGGAAGGGAAACACTCAAGTAAGTTGGGGAGAGCCAAGGCAGCGGGGCAGAGGAGAATGTTGGGGGAGAATGAAGAGATGGGGGGCAGAAGGTGCAGAGTTGCCAAGGGAGCCTGCGGGGTGGGGGGGTTCGCAGGGAGGAGACACAGAAGAGGTTGAGTGAAAGCACCAGGGGGGACACACAGACATCGCTATAGGGCCACCTGGGGATTTTCACTATGGAGTCCCCAATATGCTGTGCTTAGAGTCATAGAATTGTAGAGCTGGAAGGGACCCCAGAGGTCCTCTAGCCTAACCCCCCAGGACTCACAGCTGAAGAATCCCTGGCAGGTGCCCACCCAAACTCTCTTGAAGGAGGGTCCACCACCTTATGAGGCATTTCCCCTTTACACCCGATCCAAGGGAGGCAACGTGTGTCGTAAAGGTAAAAGGAAAAGGACCCCTGGACGGTTGAGTCCAGTCAAAGGTGACTATGGGGTTGTGGCGCTCATCTGGCTTTTCAGGGTTTGTCCACAGACAGCTTTCCGGGTCATGTGGCCAGCAGGACTAAACTGCTTCTGGCTCAACCAGGACACCCACCGTGATGGAAGCCAGAGCGCACGGAAATGCTGTTTACCTTCTCATCGCAGCCGTGTGGTACCCTAACTGAAGCTGAAGACAGGACTGCAAAGGTGTCCAAGCCAGGTGTGTCATCTGGCATTGCAGGGGGTTGGGCGGGGTGACCCCTTGGCCCCCTCCCAGCCCTACAACCCCCGGACCCCAACTGCCTCCCTCTGCTGCTGGGAGGGGCCGTGGCCATGGTGTGTGGGTGGGGTCAAGCTCTCACCCTCCCCTCTGCCAGCCAGCCTAGTGGGACGGGGACAAGGGGGCCCCACCCCAGCCCCCCTCGCCCCCGCTACCTGCATCGGGGTGCTCTCAGCCGACAGGGAGGTGAAGCCCACGATGTCACTGAAGTAGATGGTGACGCAGTCAAAAGCTTCGGCCTGGACCGTCTCGCCACGTTTGAGCTGCTCAGCCACCGAGCTGGGGGGGGCACAAAGTGAGTCATGGAGCCGCTGGCTGACCCCCAACCCCTGTGCCCCCATTACTGGGTGGGCAGGTGAGGGTGGGCATCTCCCTCAGTGCAGCAGGCAGGCGGGCGAAGGCAAGTCCCTAGCTTCAAGTTGGCCCCAGAATTGGGTGGGGGGCAGCCTGGGTTACCGGGTAGGATATTTTGGAGAAATAGTGTCAAATGGCCCCTGCTTTGAGAGGTAACGGATGGGGGAGGGACTGACAGAATTCAGTTGATTAGGGAAATTTAATATGGGGGGGACTGAATGGAAGAGGGAAGTGGGGGGCAAGGTGCCAATTAGCCAAGGGATCCATTTTGGGGGATTTGGATGAATATCTGGTTGGCTTGCTTCCCTGCGGTTTAAATTCTAATCCAGCATCTATACCAGGCACCCCCAAACTTGGCCCTCCAGATGTTCTGGGACTACAACTCCCATCATCCCTAGCTAACAGGACCCGTGGTCAGGGATGATGGGAATTGTAGTCCCCAAAACACCTGGAGGGCCAAGTTTGGGGATGCCTGATCTATACCTCCAAATTGCCTGACGCCACCTCTGCCTGCCTGGCTGGGTCCGTTTTCCACCCCCCCACCCCACCCCCACCCCCCTGGTTACTCACTGGGGGAGGATCTGGTAGAGCAGGTTCTCGGCCTTGCGCTTCTCCTCCAGGTAGGCCTGGGTGCGCTCCTCCACCAGCTTCTCCAGGTTGTTGGCGTACTGTTCCATGCGCGAGAGCAGGTTGTCCAGGATGCTGGCGCTCCCTTCCCTGCGGCAGGAAGGAAGGGGGGCTGAGGGGGGCACATGGGGTGGGGGGTGGACTCCCACCCCCATGGGCTGATGCTTCTGCTGCAGCAGAACCTGCCTCCCCCCTGTTTTGCTCTCTCACACCCCCATCAATAAAAAGCAATATAAATACCGTATTTTTCCATATATAACACGCCCCCATGTATAAGACGCCCCCTTTTGGAGGGGACTCCAAATCAAGAAAATGGGGGGGGGATACACTATTAGTGTATAAGACCACCCCCAATTTTTAACATAACTTTTAAAGAAAAAAATCCTTCCAGTGGGGGCATTGTGCCGAAAAACAATGGAATAACAACAACAAGATTTCCTCTTGCATGCCAATATAATATGGATTCATTAAGCACGATGGAAAAATTCCAGGCCAGTGACTGCGACAATAAGAGGGGGTTACATAGCGGAACTATGATATTGGGAATAAACAACAGAGAAAAAGCAGGAACAAAAATAAAAGACTTTCTCCAGACCAGCCAGAACATGGAAAGTCCCATTAAATCAAATAATTCAGAATGTATAATTGGCTCCTTTTTAAAAAATTTGGATATGATGTGGCAAGATTTGATATGTTATTGATTGTAATGTTATTAATGAAAAATTAATAAAAAATATTTGAAAAAAATCCTAGTCTTATACTGTATATGGAAAAGTACAATACATAGCTAACTGAGGTTCTGCCCCCCCCCACAAAAATCCTGGCTCTGCCCCTGTGTCCAGCACCCACTTGTTGAACCTCCGGATGAAGATCTTGATCTGAGCGAAGTCGGGCCGCTCGGTCAGATCCTGCGCCCAGCAGCGCTCCATCAAGAGGGCCAGCTCCTCGCTGTGCAGCCGTAGGTCCACCGTGGGGCGGAAGTAGGGCTTCTGGCTGTTGCGCACCTTCTGCACGATCTCTGTGGGGTGGGGAGGGCGAGTGGGGGGAGTGAACGCACAGGCCGGGCGGCGTGGGGTGGGGGCACGGCTGGCTGGTGGGAGGCTGTTATGGGGCGGGTGAGGGGGGCGGAATGGGTGACTGGGCCACGGAGACAATGAGGATGTGGGCGGGATGAGCACCCTGCGGGTGTCGGAAGGAGATGCGGAGGAGACAAAACGGGGGAGGGGTCACCCTGGGTGGTCAACAGCAGCAGCGACAGACGTGATCGCCATCAAGGGATGCCGGTTGGGGACGCCAGGCCACAAACACGAGCGGAATGTGTTCCTTCCTCCTTCCGAGGCCGAAGGTGGGCACAGCCCAAGCGAGCCTGTGGGGAGACCTGAAGAGCAGGCAGGTGGCGCAACGGGGGCTTTGCAGGGGCCTTGGGACAGACCCAGAAAAGGCCACCAGTGTGTGCCTCCCCCCTATCTTGCTCACACAGAAAAACGCATGTGCTTCCAGCATAAGTGCCAGTCGTGTCTCCCCTGCGATTGGGGAGCTGTGCGCACTGTCCCCTCTAAACACAAGGCCTGGTGGGGCGAGGGGAGGACCTCCCACCCAGATCAGGAATGCTTTCTCCCCGGCTGCTGGGCCAAGAGCCACACATGATGCTCTGGTGGATGCTGAGGTGTGGCCGGCCGATGAAGCACCCCTCCCAGGTAGGACCTGCCCCCAGGATGGGCTGTGGTCCAAGTGTGGCCCCGTGGTGGTTGTCATCGCCACCTCTGCCCCTGTCCCCCCCCAAGAGACCGGGAGTGGGGCTGGCCTTCTCCCTCTCCCCTCACCCTTAGGGCTGAGGTCCATGCCCTCGATGTAGAAGGCTCCGTTGCGCAGCGCAATCTCCTGGAGGATGATCCCAAAGCTGTAGACGTCGGCCTTCTGCATGGCCAGTGGGGAGAGGACCAGAGGCCCCTTTTGCAGCAGCTCTGGGGCCGTCCACAGCTTCTCTGGGGGGTAGGGGGGGGAAATCAAGGAAAGGAGGAGGGGGGTCAGGAGGCCAGGGGCTCCCACCTCCGCCCCCAATGGCAAAGACCAGCCCAAGTAGTGGAGGTGGGGACCCCTCAGCATGGCAGCGTGGGCACTCGCTGAGCCCAGTGAGGGCGGCAGAGAAGACCCCCGCTGGTCTGGAGGAAAGGGGGCAAGGCAGGAGATGGCATGTCCTGCCACCAGGGTGGGAAGGACACTCACTGGCATACAGGGCATGGTTGCCCTCGCTCTCACTGCTCTGCCGGAAACTAGCCAGGCCATAATCCGTGATCTTGAGAACGAAGCGACTGTCCACCACGCAGTTGGACGACTTGAGACTCCCGTGGTAGCCAATGATGCTGTTGTGCAGGAAAGCCATGCCCTGTGCCAGGCAGAGAGGGAGCGGCTGCTGAGAAGGCCCCGCAGGAGGAGCAGAAGCAACAAGGGGCACCCACTCTCCTCCCAAGGCAGGAGGCGCAAGGCCAGGGCGGGCCGCCACGTCCCAAACAGTCAGGTGATTGGGTGAGTGGCAGCTCCTGCAACGATCGAGCATGTGGGGGCGGGACTTAGAGGAGAAGGTTTTAGCAGAGGGACCCCAACCAAGGAAAGGCTTGGGAGTTACTGGCATGGCTGGCCAGGATGGAGCTGGAGGGCAGAGAGGCCCCACTGTGGGGTGCCATCCTGGCAGTGGCTGGAGCTCCCAGCAAAGAGGCTATTTGCCCAGTCTGCCCCCCTTCATGCTCTGGGGGGGCTCCTCTCTTTTCAGAGGGCAGCTGCATTTCCGCTGTCAAGCCTGGTTGTGGGGCTCCCTCTTGCCGCCCTCCCCAGCCCCCCACCTTGACAATGTCATTGATGAGTGAATAGCGGAACATCCAGTCCAGGTTGATGCTCTCGTTCTCCAGGACGTCCTGTCGGGGGGGAGGGCAGAGGGAGGGGAGATGAAACAGAACCAGTTAGGTGTTGCCCCTGCATGAAAACAGCCCCTCCCACAGCAATGGGGGGGTGGTTGGAGAGGGCACTGCACCCCCCCCCCAGGAGGTGGCCAGAGGCACAGCAGCCAATGCCCACCGTGACCTCCCTCTCCTTCCCCGGCGGCAGCCATGCAGGGAACAGACACACACCTGTGCCCAGGTGCTTCCTTACTTGTAAGCTGCCCCGGGGGCAATACTCAGTCACAATGCAGATGTTGGGCGGGTCAATGCAGGCCCCGATGAAACGCGTCAAGTGGTTGAACTGCACGTCCCGCATCTGCAGGTGGGCAGAGACAGGCAGGTAGGAAATCTGTTGGCCCAGAGCCCCCAGAATGGCCACGAAGGGGGACTGGGCTGGGATATGGATCGGAGGAGGAAGAGGACCCGCCTGCCTCCATCTGTGCCAGTTGTCACAAGCGTGCAGAGTGCACCAGGTTGGCAAAGGCTGGTTTATGTGGGTGGGCCATGCCTTTATCCTGTCTCCTGGTGCCATCCTTCCCTCCTCCATCTGCCCACAGGAACACACATAAGGAGGAGGGGAGGGCCGCATTGCAGGAGACAGTGATGGCTACCAGGGCCGGATTGAGGTTGGATGAGGCCCTCAGCTCCTGAAGGTCATGGGGCCCTTTCTATGTCCAGCTGTCCTTTGATGCTTGAGTTGAGATTCCTGCATTGGAGGGGGTTGGTCTGGATGACCCTTGGGTCCCTTCTAATGCTTTGATTCTGTGATTCTGTTCTTACGCTAAGACAGCTTGGTCCAAAAGAGGCAGGGGCAGCCCAGGCAACAAACATGCTCTCGGTGTGGTTCTGGGCTCAACACCTGCTAGAGCCAGGCTAGCCCCCCACCCCAGCTTGGCTTCTCCTCCCACCCCCCACCCCCCACGGCAGGTACCTACATGTTTCAGCTCGAAGAGGACCTGGCGGGTCAGCTCTATCCTCTTCTTGTTGACGTGCTTGATGGCCACGACGTTCCCCTGGCCGAGAGGAAGAGGGGTCAGAGGGAGAAAGGGGGAGGTGTGGGACCCCCACTTCACCTTTTCCCACAACTTGAGCCCCCAATAGATACGAAGGAGGGCCAAAAAGCAAGACACTCACCTTGAAGAGCCCTGTGTTGGCAAAAATCTGGTATTTGCCATGTGCTGTCATCAGGGAGCCGTAACTGGACCCACGCTTGGGGGGGGGGAGAAGACAGAGAGTCACCTGCTTGAATGGCAAAAGGTGGCCAGCTGTGTGTTTGTGTGTGCCAGCTGGGCAGCTGCCAAGGCCAGAGCGGGAGGGGGGGAGGGTGGAAATGGCTGCTGGAGAGGAAGGAAGAGCAGAGGAGGAGAGGAGGGGGCTTGGATGGGCCCATGGCAGTGTGTTGGGGGGGGGGTCTCTGGGAAGACCATGGGGCTCCAACGGGACCCACCAGGGAAAGAGTGAGGCGACTCCCAGCCCCCTTGTAGTAGCGCTCTGAGCTCCCGAACTGGAGCTCGTCCCAGCGGATCCGCCACAGCATGCTGGCCAGCTCCTTCTCCAGCATCAGCTTTCTAGGGAGGAAGGGGGAGGAGTCAGACCAAGGTGAGCCCCGCCCACTGCAAATCCAGCCTCCCTTTCCCCCTCAAAGGAGCCCCCCCTGCCCCGAAATGCCTCCTCTGGGAAGCCCACCAGGCTGCCACCACACACATGGCTTGTCTCTCCTACTCAAAGGTAGACTGCCTTTCAACATGGAGGCTCTGCTCAGGTGCCCTGGCCAACAACCGTAAAAGGCTTTGTAGCCAAATCACAAGTGCATGTTTTGCTAAAGCACAGGGTTAGTACACAGAGAGTCCCTCAACTTCCTAGAGAGGACCCTGTGTGTGTGGCTGCTTCCTTTGCCTCCTCTGGCCGGGAATTCTGGAACAAAGGAGATAGTCCCTTGCACTTCTGTCTTCCCACCATTATTCCAAGCTAAGCAGACGTGTGTCTGGGAGCTCCAGACACACCCACCCTATTTTGACACTACCAACTTTGACTTGACTGTAACTTAGAAGTATTTTTCTGCCTACTACTTTGCTGTATTTGCTGCCTGCGTTGAAACGTAAGTAAAAATTTTTTGGCTTATCTTACTAGAAACGTGGTTCATTTTCTGCCAAAGGAGGGGAGGTCAGCAGAACACAATAAAAAGGTGTCACTAACTAATCTAAGATTCAATAAGTTGGCAAATGTGGAAGTGTTTCTGCTTTTTATATTTCTCCCACACATGTGGGGCGGGTGGTTTAAATTTTAATCTACAGATTTAATCCTCACTCAATCTCCCACAGTCCTGTTGTCTGCTCTGGAATCCCAGGTGTGAGGCTGGGTGGGAATGACTCACAGAATAAATGAAGGCGTGTTGCCGAGGCCTGGCTGTGGTTCCACAGTGGCCATTTGGAAAGCACTCTGTACATGCTCCGAATCCCTCTCTGCTCTGCCATCCTTTGACGTGTTCTGGGACTGGCAAGGCATTGGAGTGGACTGCTACTATCGCCCTGGGCCAGTCGGTCAGGCCAGGCATACAATGAGGGCTGGGAAGGAGAGACTGCTTGTCCTTGGAGAAGGTCACTGTCCCTTGCCCAGAGCAGGTCCAAAGCTACTGAGCCAGCTGGCAACAGCCAAGCAATGTTTAGAGTCCTGAGCAGCTGCGAGGGCTGGAGTGTGATTCCCAGAATCACTCTGGGGCTCTGATTCTCCTCCCCACTTGTGGCAGCTCCAGAATGCGGGGTGGGGTGGGGGGTGGGGGGTAGCGCAGTGGAAACACTCGGCTGAGCCAAAGCATCTGAGCTAAGCCAGGTGGGCACAGAACCAAGCCATGGCGTTTCAGCCCCATCTGTCGGGAGGGGGGTCCTTGCCACCCCTTGACAGCAGACTGCGCTCTGCCTGAGCACCTTGGGTCTCCCTCGCTCCCTCCACCCACCTCCCCGTGTGCCTGGCCCAGGAGACTCTCACCTGGGGCTCACTCACCTGAAGATCAGGAAGCTGGAGACGCCAAACATGAGGAAGGTGAGTCCCGCGCCCAGCGCCACAATGGCCAGAGTGTTGAGGGGACCTGGAAGGACAGGGGCAGAGTGGCACCAGGGGCAGGATCCTGATGGCACACCTGGCCAGAATCGCCTCAGGAGGGAGATCCGCTTTGGCCAGGTGGACTCGCTGAAACATAGTCTTGGGGGGGGGGTGGCAAAAGGGGTAGCAACGGCCCAGTGGGAGTCTCTACAGAAGGTGAGAGGGGCCGTCCCCCACCCTCAGGCTTGGGGTGCAATGAGGTGGGAGGGCCAGAAGCACCCACTTTTGTCACAGGAGGGGTCGTCCATGTCAAAGCAGGGAGGGTTGTCCAGCGGCGGTGCCCCCTTCACCCAGGGGATGGCTCCCAGCCAGTTCATCTGCTTCTCTGCTCCCACATAGTGCCCCACTACCTGTGGGGAGAGGGGAAAGGATTTGGCTCATGAGGGCAGAGGGTCCCTGCCTCCCTCCAAGGGCAGGCAGTCCAAACC
Organism: Zootoca vivipara; assembly: GCF_965207765.1. Classification (NCBI taxonomy): domain Eukaryota; kingdom Metazoa; phylum Chordata; class Lepidosauria; order Squamata; family Lacertidae; genus Zootoca; species Zootoca vivipara. The sequence goes on from NC_142593.1 coordinate 62,950,347, forward strand.
CTGGACCAGATCCCCCCCTTCTTCTCCCCAGAGGACTCCTTCCTGGCCCCTGTTTGGTTCTCCCTCCACCCCTGACCCACTCGGGGGTCACCTTCTCCACACTGCTTGTTTGCTCCCGCTCGCACCTGGAATTTGCCACTCTCCACATCGGCCATGGCCCACAGGTTGAAGTCTGTGTCACGGTCATTGTTGTCATCCATGCTGACTGTCCCAGTGACCCCTGTGGGCAGGAGGAAGAGATGAGGCTATATGTGGGGGGAATGGCAGCCAAACACAACTATGCACAAGTGCTAGTGCAGAAAAGGGTTAAGATCATAGAGCCGTGTTCCTAGACTCAGGTGGGTCACGCCCCCTTTTCACTGGAAAGAGAGGAAGTGAAGCTTTCTCTTCCTGTTCCTCACATTCTCTTCTTGCCATGTAACCTAGTGCTCCAAGCTTAGAGCATGCATTTGAAGCCATCTGTATTTTTTACCCAAGACTTTTCTACCTGTGTTCTTCTTGTTGTTGCCTGGAATAATGCATGAATCAGACCTTGGAATTTGTAAGTAACACACTGGAAAGTGTGTAAAGCCCCATGTTTTGAATCCAGGTATCCAGCTGATTTTTAAAAATTTCCCCTACACACATGGGTCATGGTGCTCTATTTTCTTACCACAATAAGAGTGTGAGGAGATCCTGCTGAATCCGGCCAAAGGGGGCCCATCCAGTCTAGCATCCTGTTCTCACAATGGCCAACCTGCTGCCCCAAGAGACTCTCCTTTCTTGGAGGTTTCCAAGCAGAGGCTGGATTGGCCATCTGACAAGGATGCTTCATTTGTGATCCCTGCATTGCATGGGGTTAGACTAAATGACCCTTGGGGTCCCCCCCCAGCTCTACCATTCTACGATTCCATTCTTGTGGCTTCCGGCAACTGGTGTTCAGAAGCACAGCAGCCTCTGATCATGGAGGCAGAGCAGAGTCGCCTTGGCTAGTAGCCCAACCTTCCTATCACCCACTTGACACCCATTGATGCTCATGAAACATGGAGAGCGAAGAGGAAGAGGAAGAGGAAGAGGAAGAGGAAGAGACGGCCTCCTGCCTTGTCATCTGTGGGATGTAACCCACTGGGAGCAGTCAAGTACAACATTCCTTGTAATGCTAGAGAAGACATGCGAGGGAATGTTTGGTCCAGCCAGTCAAAACTCCCTGTTCCTCCTGGCTGAAGCATCCTTCCTTTCCCATGTAATAGAAGGTGGGTGTGACCTCACCTGTCCAGGTAACACACAGCACACCTCCCTCTTTCCCCTTTTCGTCCTGTGAACTGCTGGACTGCTAGCCTGCAGTCACTAGGTAAATCTCCCTTATGGGGTAAACCTGTTTGTATCTGCTTGCAACTTTAAGCCTAAAACCTGCCTTTAGGGATCACACTGTGCTCTGCCTGATCACGAGTAAACTTTCTTTTTGTTGCTTATGAATAAGACTGTGCTGTCTTTATTCTTTTAGGAGGGATTCAAGGGGTCTTACCAGGGAAATATTAGAAGACATTTCAATCTGGACAAGCCAGATTGAATTGTGTATTGTCTTAAGAAACTCACACGCGTTTGCAACCAGCTTTTTGCTGCGTAAGAAAGGGGATGCACTCTGCTAAGTAAAGGAACTTGCTAGCGCAAGTTAGGAAGGATATTAATAAACAATATATCCTCTCCTGCCACCCTGAACATTCCCACATCATCATGCTCTGGGGACCCATTCTGAGCGTGAGAGCCCACCCCTGCCTGCGTTGTCCTCCCACAGGCCCCCCACCCTGCCCTGCCGGCCTCCAGCTCCCGGTTACCCTGGAACTTGCGCCCTTTCATCTTCTCCAGGATGCGGCTGGTGTTGCGCTTGGTGCCCCCCTCTTGCAGCGTCTCGTTCAGGGCCATGGCGTAGAGGAGGAGCCCATCGTGGAAGCAGCCGGCCACAAGGTTCTTCTGCCATGGGGGGACAGAGGGAAAGGAAAGAGGGCGTGAGTGGGCCTGAAGGCAGGATCTGCAGGCCCACAAGCAGAGGCAGGTGCCAGGCCCAGCCAGGAGGCAGCTGGACACTCTCATCATGGCCACCACCAGCGTTTGTGGGATGTGCTACATAGGTATCAGTCTAGTACAACATTCCTTGTTTTTCTAGCGTGGACATGCAGGGGGATGTTTGGTCCAGCCAGTCGGAACTTCCTGTTTCCTCCTGGGCTGGGACATACTTCCTACTGCATGTGACTAGAGGTGGGTGTGACCCTTACCTGTGTAGGTAACAAAAGCACAAGGCATACAGCCCTCCTCCCTCTTTTCCATCTTCCTTTCGTCGTGTGAACTGCAGTGAGTGCCAGTCTGCAGTCACTGGGATTAACCCAGATTCACATGTATATACTTTGTAACTAAGTCTGCCTTCAGGGGTCCATCTGTGAACTGAATGTGTGAGTAAACTTCTTTTATATACTTTACACGAGACTGTGGCATCTTTATTCTTTTAAGATGGATATAAGGGAACTTCCCAGGAACCTAACAGTGAGAGGCTTACACAAGCCTGCAACCAGCTTTCTGATGTGTGTTTAAAAGGGGAATGTGAAACTCTGCTAAGTAAAGAAGTTGCTAGCACAAGTTTGGAAGGATATTAATAAACAGTATATATCCTCTCTTGCCTCCCTGAACATTCCCACAGCCTTGTCAGGACCCAGCCCCAAAAGCCCCACCAGCCCGTGGGGCTCAGCGGTGGATCTGGAGGAACATTGTCCAGCCTCCATCCTTCTCAGGTCCTGGGGGTCAAGGGGGACCAGCACCTTACACCCTCACCATTGGCCAAGTTCAGAAGATGTAGAAGCATAGAATCCTAGAGTTGGAAGAGACCACAAGGGCCATCCACTCCAACCCCCTGCCAAGCAGGAAACACCATCCAAGCATTCCTGTCACAGGAATGTTCCATGGAAGAATCCCCCTTCAGGCCCAGGGACTTCCTCTCAGGCAACCCAGTTCCACTCCCCTTCCACCCCAACTGAAATGTCCATTTTTACAGAGAAGAAGGGCTGCACTTTGGAATCCTTAGCTGTGATTCCTGCATTGCAGCCAGTTGGGCGTGAGGACATTTCAGATCCCTTCCAGCTCTGCCATTCTATGGTTTCAGCAAATGGCCCCGAGGGAGAAAATGTCTCCTCCTCCAGATTCCCACCCCACCCTCTTTGCAGTGTTCAACATTAGCCAGGCGCCAGGCACATTTTGCACCTGGCTCTCTGCCACTTGCGACCAAGTGAAGATGCCCGGGGGCCAGGATGGCACCTGACATCTCCACCATCTGCAAGAGCAGGCCTGGGGATCCTTGCTTCTGGACTGTGTTCATACACTCATGCTTTCCTGCAGGAATAGGCCAAGCTATATGTGGACTGTCCCTCGATCAAGTGACTTTTCTTCTTGAAGTTCTCAAAATTCTTAACCCAGCTCAAGGTTGTCATCTGAACTAGCCAGATGTTGAACTGATAATCAGTCAGTCCATCATTTGAAAAATAAGACTTTAGAGCAGGCATCCCCAAACTTCGGCCCTCCAGATGTTTTGGACTACAATTCCCATCTTCCCCGACCACTGGTCCTCTTAGCTAGGAATCATGGGAGTTGTAGGCCAAAACATCTGGAGGGCCGCAGTTTGGGGATGCCTGCTTTAGAGCCATCTTGCCCCAAAATGGCAACCAGATATTCCATTTAAGGAGCCATTTGACACCTAGCTGATATATCTGAGTTTCTAACACTTTCGAACTCTAACCCTACGGCATCCCACTTTTCTTCCTCCGACTCCTCTTTCCCTCCCTATTTATTTCTCAGCCTTGCCTTCCTCCCCCCCAGAAACTCATGGCTGCAACCACCCCATGCTCTCTTCCCAGCCACCCTGCCAGGTGGGTCAGTCCAAGAGAGGGTCACGGGTCACGCAGGGAGCTCCCTGGCAGAGCAGGGGACCTGAACATGGTCCCTCGGAGGACCCCTCCTTGGATTCTCACTTGATTCTCAGGAATTCTCTCAGGAGGCAGGCGGGGGAGGGAGGAGAGGAAGCCTGGAAATAGGAACAGCAATGCAGGGGGGGCAGGGGGGCAGCTTCCTGCAAATGGGCCTTGCTTGGGCCGAGCTCTGAGGTCTCCCCTTCAGGCACACACCTTGGAGAGGAGAGCTTCCGTTCCTCCCCAAACATCTTCCAGGGACGGGGAAGGAAATACTCAGCTCATCACCCCAAGAACTGTGGGGTTTGTGTCCCTGCATTTGGCACAGAAGTCCCTCTCCATCTTACAAGGCAGGCGGGAGAAAGAAGCTCTCCAGACTCTGGTCCTCTCTACAGCTGATCTTTATCAAGCTTGCAACATCCTGTCCCAGTTCAGGACTCTCGTCATCGTCTCCCCCACCACAAGAGCAGAAGAGGAGGCTGCTGGATCTGACCAGCGGCCCTTCTAGTTCAGCATCCTGTTTTCACTGGGGCCGACCAGATGCCTCTTTTGGGAAACCAGCAAGCAGGATTGGAGCCCAAGAGCAGCCCTCTCCTCACCTGGGGTTTCCAGCAACGGGCGTTCAGAAGCATGGCAGCTTCTGAGTCTGGAGGCAGGGCAGAGCCAGCATGGCACCCATTGCCAACACTTGGCACCCATTGCCACTCATGGGAAAACAGAGGAGGAACACACACACACACACACACACACTCCGAAGTCTCTCTCTGCCACACTTCCCCCCAGTAAGCCCCTTCACAACCAGCTGTTCCCCTTTCCTCTTTCCAGTCACATGCTGGGAAGGCTCCCGGAGCCACCAGCCAATCACCTATCCCACATAAGCTGTGAGGTGTATAGAAATGTAACAACACCAACATTCAGCCTGGTGCATGAGTGGGCAGGGAGAAAGAAGGGCTGCCCATGCCAGGACCCCTTGGCAAGGCATAGAAAGCATGGCCCAAGGGGGCAGACCTTGGTTCAATTCACCCCCAGTCCCAGGGACCCCCAGCCAGCAGGTTACTCTCCTCCTGCACACAGTAAGAAACAACACAAATATCCTGGGAGGAGCATCTCTGGGGCTGAAATCCCAAAAACCACCTCACACCTTTGAGGGAGAGCTGAGTTCTGGGCTTCCTAGGAGGGCAGGTGGGTAGAAAGCCCCCCCCCACACACACACCGCTCTCCCCACACTGTACTGAGTTACATAAATGCCTCTCATCTTGTCCTGCCTCCTCCTTTCTAAACCCCAGAGCCCAAAACACTTTTAGCTTTTCCTCATTGGGGAAGTGACTCACATCTCCGCCCCCCCAATTATTTTTCTCGGGTCATTGGAGAGAAGTTCCTTAAGCCATACTGACTCTGGGAACACCCTCATGTTCTGTTTCAGAAGCACTGATAACACAGCAATACTGTATTAATAAAATTGAAATAATAATAATAATAATTAAGGATATCAATTCCTGCATTGCAGGGGGCTGGACTAGATGACCCCTGAGGTCCCTTCCAACTACGCAATTCTATTATACTATGAATGCAGGCATCTCCAGAAACTCAAGGGTCACACTGGCCAGCAAGAACACAGGAAGACTAATAATAATAATAATAATAATAATAATTTTTATTTATACCCCGCTCTCCCCAGCCAAGGCCGGGCTCAGAGCGGCTAACACCAAATATGAAACAACTACGTAGTTAAAATACAACTCAACGACAAGACTTTCACAACATGGAAGGCTCCTTGAGAGCAGCTTCTGCCGCTGACTGCGAGGGAGGACTCTGCTCTTCCTGTAGATTTGTCAGCCGCCCATCTCAGCCCCCGACCCTTCCTTTCTCTGATGTTTCCATCTGATGTCTGTTGAGTTGGGGAAGGGGGCTCTGAGCCCTGAGTACTTGAGCCCCCCCAGACTTTGCTGGTTGAGCACCTCGGGAGATTGGCCGCACACGGGACTTCAGTCAGTGGGTCAGAAGCCACGGGGCTGGCGAGGGCACCCCAAGCAGAGCACAGCAAGGATGTTGCCATGTCTGTGCAGAGCTAGCCTGAGGCCTGGGACAGGAGTCTGGTGAAAATAAAATGACAGAGCAGCTGGTCCAGTTCCATAAGATGGCTTGGGGGCCCAGCCCACTTAGCGGTAGGGAGGACAGTGTACATGGTTGTCCCATCCCCCCCCGCGCGCATGGGCCTGGCTGTTACTCCAATGTGGGACTCCAGCTAAGGCCACACATGGCATCTGGGCTGGGGCACATTCCCATATTTGTGGGATTTCCTGTCAAAATCACAAATACATGATTGCCAGACAGGCACACGAGGGTCTGGCACTCATCGAGTTCCTGAATCAATATAGAAGGGGCTGTATGAGGTCACCTCCTTAACGCTTTTACAGAAATTTCTAACCAAGGAGATAATCTTATCTACTTCCTCCCTCTCTCTCTTCTTTCAAGCCAGCAATGTGAGCAGATGTACATGTCTGGGCTTCACTCAGAACCCAGACTCCATTTTGGAAACCAAGTTTGTATTTTGTAACATAGAAGTATTTTTGCCTGCATACGACTTTGATGTATTTGCTGCCTGCATTGAAATGTAAGTAAACCTTATACGTTTATCTTACTAAAATGTGTGGTTCAGTCTTAGCAACAAGGACAAAGAAAAGGGAAGGTCAGTAGACCACAAATAAACAAGGATAAAAAGGTCTAATTGCCTAATTCATAGCTTCCGGTAAGCTGCAAAAGCACATACAGTAAGTGTTTATACTCTGCTAAAAGGGCTTCATAGCCTGTTTGCTCTCCTATTTCTCCTACACATGTGGGGCAGGGGGTTTAAATTTTAATTTACAGAGAGAGAGAGAGAGAGAGCTCAGCACCACTGATTTGCAGAGTCTTTTCAGCCTTTCAGCTAAGAACCAGTGCAAAAATCACTTAGCAATAATACTAATGTCATTATCACTTTAGGATTGATACTGTGCAAATCAAGCTTGAATGTGCAAAAGGGGACCCCTTGGTGCAGGCTGGGTCTCAGGTCTGGGCCAGTTGAAGATCCCCAGGCGAGCCCGTCATTTTAAATGACATCATTTGGCTTTTCATTCACTTCTCTGTCTGTTTGCATTTTATTTTGCTGTCAAATCACTTTGAGACGTTTCTTTCTTTTTTTGCATAAGGAGACTAACCAATTCTAAAAACGCAGTAATAATGCTTGGGGGCATTACACTACAGGGTCCCATCTGCTCCCTTTGCCCCCTCGACTGGCTCCCCTCTGTCTCCGAAGGCCCATGATCAACATCTTGGCTGGGGGACATTGAGCTCACCCTCCCTGGAGGGACCAGATGCTTCTCAGCTCCTGTGGGGTCCCTCCCAGAAATCCCTTTAACAGTTGCCCTGTGACCCTTTAGATGCTGAGTGGCGCCTGCCTGGTCCTTCTGTCACAAAAGCTGGAGCCAGCCTCTTCTGCCTCAGCTTGCCCAGCGGAAGCCATAAAGAAGATCCCTCGCAAACCAACAGCACCCTCTTTCTCCTCCTCTTTGGCTCCCCCTGTTTGGAGCATCTCCCCTCAGCCTGGCAAAGGCACTCATCTCAAAGCCCAGACCACGGGCAGTGCCTGCTTGCCTGCCCCCTGCTCTGAAGCCAGTCCCTCCAGCAGCCCCCAACCCCAGCACCCTGGCCAGGGGGAAAGCCTCTGGCCCCACAGTGTGGGCTTGTCTCTCTTTCAGAGGGGGCAGGGGGGGCGGGGACGATGACTTACCAGCGAGTCATTGAGCTCCACGTTGGACTCCCTCCGGGCACGAAGGATCAGCTGGCTCTGGAAACTCTGGTATTCTGGGTTCTGGGGCTCATGGTAGGTGATCACCAGCACCGTCTGCAAGAGAGGCAAGGGGGTGTGAATGGCAGAGTTGGAAGGGTCCCCCAGGGGTCATCTAGTACAACCCCCTGTGATGCAGGAATTGCAGCTAAAGCACCCATGGTGGATGGCCACCCAAACTCTGGCACCCGGTCACCCTATACATAGGCGCCCATGAGGAGTCAACCCACGAGGCCTAAACCGGGGGGGGGAGTGTGTGGCCCTGCCAGCTCCAGCTCCAGGCGAGGCCTTCCTCCCCCCTCTCAGCTCCTTAGGAAAACTGTGCCCCTGGCTGCCTTCTCACCCTCAATGAAGGTGCCAAAATGAACCTGATCAGCCAAAAGTAAACCCCCCCCCGAGTATGGGGTTACTTAAAGGAGGGCCAGGGTGGAACAATCTTCTTGACTCACCCCAAAAGCTCTGCCCACAATTGTAGATAGGCAGCAGACGACAGCTGGCCATGCTTAGAGCACCAAGAGGAGAGCCCTCTGTGCCTGCTCAGAGGTACTCTTGTCTTTAAGATTAAGTCATATCATCTGATGCACCCATTGGACCAGTGCCGGCTCTAGGTAGACCCCCGGTGGCACAGTGTGCTAGGGCGCCGGGCCGGTAGGCGGGGCGCCGGGCGGGGGAGCCGGAGAGATCTCCGTCCCTCAGCGCCAGGGCGCCCGACCTGCTTGAGACTGCCCTGCATTGGACTCCCTCCTGAGCAGGCCCTGAAGCCCCAGGACCAGCCTTCCTCATGGCCTACATCTCCTTGTAGGGGGTTGGACTAGATGACCCTCAGGGTCTCCCTTCCAACTCTAGGATTCTTTGGTTCTCCTCCCCCCTTCTCCTGCTGCTGGACTTACTCGGAAGGCCTCCTGGAGGCCTCCTGGGTCCTGGCCCTCCTTGCTCTGCCAGGGCTTGCCCGCCTCCCGGTTGCCCTCGGCTCGCAGGCTCTCTCCAAAGACGTCCACGTAGAAGAAGACGTAGTCTCCGAGGGTCATGCTCTCGTAATGCGCCAGGCGCAGGATCTGGTGCAGCATCTCCAGCGGCCCACAGATGTAGATGACTGAGGGAGGAAGCACACAGAGGGAGGGGGCTCAGGCAGAGGCAGGGGGAGCCCCGTCCCCAGCAGACGCCCCCAAAATGGAGATAAGCCCTATCTCGCCAGATAGGGACACAGGGGTCTCAAAGACACACACAAAAGGAACAAAGGGGAAAGTGATCCTGCCAGCCTTGAAAAGGAGGAAAGGATTAAAGCAGGGGTAGGCAAGCTAAGGCCCATGGGCCACAAGCGGACCACGGGGGTCATTTAACCGGTCCACGAGACACCCACTTGGTGAGTCCCCACATGCTGCGATAAACTGGCGCAGCGTGGCGCAGGGACTTGCTTCCGTGGTGCCGGAAATTGCGTCGGTGCGGACACAGACGCCGGAAATCACAAGCACGCATGCAGTCAGGCCCATGGAGGGAACTCCACTGGGGGTAAACCTTGCTGACCCCTGGATTAAAAGCATCTGTATTTCTGTGCAGTGGTACCTTGGTACTCAGACACCTTGGTTCCCAAACGCTGAAAACCCAGAAGTGTTCCTGTTTTTGCACGTTTTTTGGAAGCCAAATGTCTGATGCGGCTGTCAGGTATTGTTTCCACGGCGCCTGCACCAATCAGAAGCCGCGCCTTGGTTTCCGAACATTTCAGAAGTCAAACAGACGTCCAGAATGGATTAAGTTGGATGCTTTTGCTATTTATTTTGTGTTTTTGTCTCTGAGGCTTTTCCAGTTAATTTTTGTGACTGTGAGGAACCCAGTTCAGCTACTGATTGGTTGATTGTGTGGCTGCAGAAATGGATCAAAGCCCAAACAAGGACCATCATCAGTGCAGGGAAGAATTTTTTTTTTTAATCATGTCCAATACTGTCTTATTTATTTTATAGCACAGTACATTGATTATTGCTTTCATTTTATGGGCCAATGGTCTCGTTAGACAGTAAAATTCATGTTCAATTGCTATTTTAGGGGTTGTTTTTAAAAGTCTGGAATGGATTAATCCGTTTTGCATTACACCTTGGTTTTGGAACGCTTTGGTTTTGGAACGAACTTCCGGAACGGATTAAGTTTGAGAACCAAGGGACCGCTGTACTCAGCTACAAACTACCCGTTTCCCCTCTTGTTATAACCTAGGAATGATTTTGCTGTAGCGGATCAGGTCTGTACAGGCCACCCGCCTCCTCCTCCTCCGAGGAGTCACAGACTCTCCCAGCACCTGGTCCTCAAAGGTTGGCTGTCCTTGCACAGGGAGGCGCCACGAGCCCTTCCATTTCATTGTTCCTCAAGAGCAAGGGCGCCTGAAGTGCTTCCTGACCGGTTCTTTGCTGCTCCTGGAGTGCTGTGGGGCTGAGGGTTTGCTTCCTGCTCTTATTTATTGCAATCCCCCATTTCGGGGTATCCAGAGCGGACAGCCTAACCCCCGCTCCACCTGCCCAAAAGCATAGACCATGGGGGGGGCTGCTGCAGTCTCTAGCTAAGACCCTCTGACAGGGAGACCCTCTCCATGCCCGCTGCCTTGCCTGGCGTCAGCTCCTCAGACGGCTTGCCTCATAAGGACAGAAGAGGTGGCTGCTGCTGGATCAGGCCCATGGCCCATCTAGTCCACCATCCTGTTCTCACTGTGGCTGACTAGATGCCTGCAGGAAGCCGGCAAGCAAGACCCGGGGGGGGGGGCACAAGGGCAGCTCTCTCCTCCTGCACTTTCCAAGAAGAGCCTGTTGGATCAGGCCCATGGGGGCCCACCTGCTCAAGCATCCTCTTCCCCAGGCATCCCCAAACTGCGACCCTCCAGATGTTTTGGCCTACAATTCCCATGATCCCTAGCTAGCAGGACCAGTGGTCAGGGAAGATGGGAATTGTAGTCCAAAACATCTGGAGGGCTGAAGTTTGGGGATGCCTGCTCTTCCCCATAGGGGCTGGACAACCAGATGCCCGTTATGGAGAACCTGAAAATGGGCTCTAAGCACACCAGCACTCTCTCCCACTCCTTGGGAATTCCAGTGCCTGCTATTGAGTTTTCTGCCTCCAAAAGGGGAAGCAGAGTATGGCCAGAAGCCACTGATAGCCTGCCCCCCTTTGTTGATGATGTTTAGTCATTTAGTCGTGTCCGACTCTTCGTGACCCCATGGACCATAGCACGCCAGGCACTCCTGTCTTGCACTGCCTCCCGCAGTTTGGTCAAACTCATGTTCGTAGCTTCGAGAACACTGTCCAACCATCTTGTCCTCTGTCGTCCCCTTCTCCTAGTGCCCTCAATCTTTCCCAACATCAGGGTCTTTTCCAAGGATTCTTCTCTTCTCATGAGGTGGCCAAAGTATTGGAGCCTCAGCTTCACGATCTGTCCTTCCAGGGAGCACTCAGGGCTGATTTCCTTCAGAATGGATAGGTTTGATCTTCTTGCAGTCCATGGGACTCTCAAGAGTCTCCTCCAGCACCATAGTGTCTCCTCCCCCCCTTAAATTTGTCTAATCTTCTAACAGTCCCTCATAGAAGACTTGCTCCAAGCCCTTGATCATATTATTTACTTCCTCACATTCTGTCCCATATCAAGGCACTTCAGGCAGGGGTCCTGGGGGTCCCAGGGGGTCTCCCACCCAGGCACTGAGCTATCTGTCAGATTTGGCCCGACAGCGTTTTTTTTGGGGGGAGCCTCTTTCAGGGCACATCACACTGGAAGGAAATGAGCCATGGGGCTTTGAGACAGGGCTGCTGCCACAAATCTTGGGCTGCCATGCCTTTGTTTGTTTCAACCATTTGTATTCCACCTAATCACCGTCATCTCTAGGCAGCGTACAAGAGGCCCAATGCAATAAGACTAAAAATGACTTAAACATTTCACATCAGAATTCAATTAAAAAGCCAGCTGGAATTTTTTAAAAAAGCGTTCAGTTCAACATCATACTCTCCAACATTTCTCCAATGAAAATAAGGACGTCCTATTCCATAATAATAATAATGATATTTTTAATATTTATCCCCTGCGCCAGCCACTCTGGACAGCTTCCAACATACCGTATATAAAAACATAACAAAACATTTAAAACCCTAAAAATCTTCCCTATCCAGGACTGCCTTCAGAAGTCCTCAAAAGGTTGTATAGTTGCTTATCTCCTTGGCTCAGGGGTCACAGCTCCATCCCCTCCAACATTTCTCTGGAGAAAATGGGGACGTCCTAAGGAAAAGCGGGACATTCCGGGGTCAAATCAGAAACCGGGACGGCTTCTGTAAATCCGGAACTGTCCTGGAAAAACAGGGACACAGGGAGGTGGCCTGTCTGACCTCCCCTGGGAGGGAGCTAGCTTCACATAGATGAGCCAAGGCAGGCACCTAAGTCCTGGAGGACCAGTGACAGTGACTCCACTGAGGACCTCAGCAGGATGTGTGCGATCCAATCTGTTCGGCTGATGCTTGAACCTGACCTGGTGGCGTATGGGCAGCCAAGGCAAGCTTTGGATCACAATGAGCTGGTGATCATTTGACCCCATCGACAGTCAAGCCTTTTGCTCCAGCTGGAGCCTTCAGACCAAGCCCAAGGTCAGCCCCACCCAGAGCGCATGGCAATAAGAGGGTCTTGAGGCTACCAATGCGTGTATCACCATGGCCAAATTTCCCTTTCGCCAGCCACACCTGGCTGGTGAAAGTCACTCCTAGCCACTGAGGCGACCTGAGCCTCCAGCGACAAACCTGGAAATCTCTGGACATGGGAACCCACACCCCAAATGGCCTCCGTCTTGCCAGGGGTCAAGCTCAGACCCCCGGCCCCACTGCTGTGCCCAGTCCAGCAGGTCGTGCCCATCCTCGCCCGACTCCGAGGTTATGGAGAAGGAGCAGCCCTGGCGCAGCCGAGGCAGTGAGAAACGGCACAAAAACATGTTTGGGTTTGCGGTTGTGGCAAAAGAATTTGCAGGTTCCCGGATTCCAGCACCTTCTGCCTGGCTCCGTAATTGGAAACAGAGGGCCCCACCAGGCAGCTCCAGTTACAGGAAGGAGGGGGCGGCTCCTTGCGTGGCACACGAGGGGGGGAGCCCTCCTAGCCCAAGGCTCTCTGCCTGCCATAGGAAAGGGGGGGTGCAGCTTCTCCAGAGGGGAGGGGAGGAAGGCCCTCTCCAAACCTCTCCAGGAAGCACAGGCCCCTCCTTCCCCACCAATGCCTGAAGCTCTCGCCCCAGATGCTGGGATATCGGGCAGCCCACATACCGGTAGTCACCCACAGGAGCCCCTGAAGACACCATGCTCTCACCTTCGCTTTCGCACAAACCCCAGCTATGGCCTTGGAGGAGCAGGCAGGCGGCAGACCAACCTCCAGGGCACACACGGCGCATTGGCACGACTACCACACTGCCTGGAATGCACGCTATGCCTCGCTGATGCAGCACACCAACGCTGTCACACCAGCCAAGTGAGAAGGGGCGCCAGGGCTCAGCCCCCTCTGCTCCATCAGGGCGCCAGACCCTCCCTCACCTTTGTCTCAAGTGGATCTGGTTATGGGGGGAGAGCAACTGGCACCCTTGAAGGGGGGGAGCAGGGAATCATTATCACTTCCAAAGGCAAAAACAGATGGGAGGGAAATGAGATCAGGAAATTAGGTTGCACCAGAACCGGCAGCCTGGGATGAGCCCTGGCAGAGCCTGCCCAGGCATGCCTTCCAGATTTCCGGGCAGGGAGAGGAATTCAAGTTCAGCTCAAGGACTGGCTGGCCTCAAAGTCAGGCTGACTCCCATCACAGAAAAACTGACCGCTTGATGAAAGGCTGTCCACCATACAGAAGGACAAGCTTCGCTTCGGAAATGGCAGCCTTGCTGCAGCAAAGGCCAATCCTTCTTTGCCAACCCTTTGGAGATCTTCAAGAGTGTCAGCAAGCAAGTTGGCAGAGGTGATCTGATAAGACCCTGCAGACCTGGACTATCCCAAAAGCTTTTGACAAAGCCCCTCCCCCGAGGGTCCTGAGTGACCTTCACAGTCGTGGGATAAGAGGAAGGGTGGAAAATAGAAACAGGGTAGGAACAAGCAGGGCTATTTTTCTCGAAAAAGAGGTGCCAGAACTCACCATGAACACATCCCTTTTTCTCTTATGGCAGCAATGGTACCCACCTGAGAGGGTCCAGAACTGAGTTCTGGTGAGTTCCAGCTGAAAAAAAAGCCCTGTTGAGAATATATTAAGCAGTGTGGTCTGGGCATAAGGAATGCTAGAGGGGTGGAAATGACTAGCTTAGAGGTGGCTTTACAAGAGAATTTAAGCAAATTTATGATGGAGGAGGCAGAGGAAGAAGAGGAGGAGGAGGCCTGGCAACAACTGAGGGCTGAGCCCACCAAGAGTTAAGTCTTCTGTGGCTGAGATTCCTAGGAACCAGAAACAACCCAAGAGTCTTGTGTGACCTTAAAGGCTAGCCAATTTATTATGGCATAATAAGCTTTTGTGGTCTCGAGTCCACTTCATCAGATGCAGAAACCCTCCCTTACCCATCGGAAGGGAGGGTTGTAAGCAGTAAGATTCGAGAGAAATGAAGTGTGCAAAGTCCAGGCAAGGACAATTCCGTTAGAACTAGAAGGTCTGCAAAATAATGAAGGGGCCTTCAGCACCATGACAGGTGATCCAGAAATGGACTTGGTGTTCCTGAGTTAACTGGCAGCTTCATTGCGACAGGAGGCCGTTGCCTTTGTTCAGACCCAGATATATAATATTGTACTTATTGGTGATTTACATCAGGCATTTCTTAGACAACAAGACACATCTGACAAAGAGAAAAAGGCAGAGAACCAAGAGGAGCCAAGGAGTGTGGTGGAGTCTCCTCCTTTGGAGGTCTTTAAGCGGAGGCTTGACAGCCATCTGCCAGGAATGCTTGGATGGTGTTTCCTGCTTGGCAGGGGGTTGGACTGGATGGCCCTTGGGGTCTCTTCCTTCCAACTCTAGGATTCTAGGAGCAGCCTCCTGCAAGAGAGGGCAGAGCACCTCTTGCTGTCCCCTCCAGCAACCAGCTGAAAGCCCTTCAATGCCTCACCAAGGAGCTCCAGCCTTTGACTGCAAAGCTTCTCCTCCACGGCAGGCTGACAGATAACCCCCTAACCTAAAACAGCTTCTCAGCAGCAGCAACAACAGGCCCATCTGAAGAGAAGCAGACCCAGGGACAGGCCCCCACATCAGGCACAGATGCCAGCTCAGTCCCCCATGCCAGATCCGGCAATGCTACCACAGACCTTTGCACCAGACAGAGAGGCCCGTCTCTGTGCAAAAGGAACACGGGTCAGGGAATGACCACTATAGTCCATGCATTAGCAACCTAAAGGCTGGATTACTGAACTGCACTCTATGCGGGGCTGGCCTGGGGCCTGGGGCAGAATAATGTTGTTGTTGTTTTTGTTAAATTTGTATACTGCCCTTCACCTGAAGATCGCAAGGCGGTTCACAAGATAAAAATACAGAATAAAGCCACAAAATATATAATAAAGGCAACAACAAAACAATACCTCCCTCTCCACAAACACATTTAAAAGGGCCTAAGGCTGTTAATCAACCCAGGAATGCTTTCGCCTGGTGCCTATAGGTGTCTAATGAAGGTGCCTGGTGAGCTTCTCTGGGGAGAGCATCCCACAAATGGGGGGCCACTGCAGAAAAGGCCCGTTCTCGTGTTGCCACCCTCTGGATGTCTTGTGGAAGAGGCACACAAAGAAGGGCCTCAGAGGATGATCTCAGGGTCTGGATCAGTTTATATGGCGAGTGGCGGTCCTGGAGGTATTGTGGTCCTGAGCCATTTATAGGTCAAAACCTGCGCTTTGAATTGTGCCTGCAGTCAGTCCAGGATCAGCATTATATGGTCAACAGTTTTGTCCCAGTGAGCAACCTGGCTGCTGAATTCTGCACTTCAGCTGAAGTTTCCAAACCATCTTCAGAGGCAGCTCAATGTATAACACATTGCAGTAATCTAATCTAGAGGTTACCAGAGCATAGACAAAAGGAGTTAGGCGGTCCCTGGCCAGACAGGGATGTAACTGGGCTACTAGCCAAAGCGGATGGAAGGCAGCTGGACTGCTGATAGGGGCACAGGGTGACTGGGAATGGCCACTGAGACCACAGAACACCAGTCCTGAAAGACCTACATTGGCTCCCAGTACGTTTCCAAGCACAATTCAAAGTGTTGGTGCTGACCTTTAAAGCCCCAAACGGCCTCAGCCCAGTATACCTCTCCACGCCCTCGTTCAGCCCAGACTCTGAGGTCCAGCTCCGAGGGCCTTCTGGCAGTTCCCTCCCTGCGAGAAGTGAGGTTGCAGGGAACCAGGCAGAGGGCCTTCTCGGTAGTGGCACCCGCCCTGTGGAATGCCCTCCCATCAGATGTCAAGGAGATAGACAACCATCTGACTTTTAGAAGATATCTGAAGGCAGTATTGGCTGCCCATACACTCTCAGGGCAGGGGCAAAGTCCTTGTTTTACTTGACAAAGTCCTGAACCACTTAGCTCCAGGGTACCCCAGGCACCCCTGACACCTTCTATCCCAGCTCCGGCACTGAGATCATCTGCAAGAACATCCCTGGCTGTTCCCTGAGTTGGCAAAGCTCCTTTGACGAGAACAAGAAAGTCAGCCTTGGGTGTCATCAGCCCAGTCTTGGGGGATGTTCTGCCATAGAGATTCGGAAGGCACCTTTCATTCTAAGTTTGCTGAAAGGTTTGCTGGAAACTTTTCTTTGCCACCAGACCTATGCAGGCAATTCAGAAAAAAACCTTCTGTACTTGTTAGCTGGTGATCTATGATTTTAAGTTGTTATGTGTTTTTTTCTTGTATGTATGTCATTGTTGATGTAAACCACTCTGAAATTTATGAAAATACAGTACTGTATACAAGTGTTTTTAAATAAAGCTATAAATGGACACAAATCTCACACCAGAAATCACATTAGCCAAAAAGGAGCGGGGAAACATTATGAGGGCCCCCAAATCACTCTGTGACCAACCTGAAGATGGCCATATTTGAAGGGGGATTGTGACATGATGCTGGTGAACAACATGAAATTCATTATGCTCATAGAAAACTAGAATATAAAAACAAGAACAGAATTATACTCATTATTTTCCATCATTAATTTCTCTCATTGCCTGTTAGCACTGTGTGAAGGACTTCCTTTTATCCATCCTGAATCTTCCAACATTCAGTTTCATTGAACGCCCACAAGTTACAGTGGTACCTTGGTTCCCAAACGCCAAAAACCCGGAAGTGTGTGTTCTGGTTTTCGAATGTTTTTTGGAAGTTGGATATTCGATGCAGCTGTCGGCTATTGTTTCTGGGGCTGCACCAATCAGAAGCTGTGCCTTGGTTTTTGAGCATTTCGGAAGTCAAAGGGACTTCCAGGACGGACTAAGGTTACAGGTAGGTAGCCGTGTTGGTCTGGGTCGAAGTAAAATAAAAAAATTCCTTCAGTAGCACCTTAAAGACCAACTAAGTTTTTATTTTGGTATGAGCTTTCGTGTGCATGCACACTTCTTCAGAACGTGTTGGTCTGGGTCGAAGTAAAATAAAAAAATTCCTTCAGTAGCACCTTAAAGACATGCACACGAAAGCTCATACCAAAATAAAAACTTAGTTGGTCTTTAAGGTGCTACTGAAGGAATTTTTTTATTTTAGGACGGACTAAGTTTGGCTCTTTTGTTTTTGCTATTTATTTTGCATTTTTGTTTTTAAGGCTGTTTCAGTTAATTTGTGTTTGTGACTGTGTGGAACCCAGTTCAGCTACTAATTGATTGATTGATTGTGTGACTGTGGAAATGGATAAAAGCCCCCCTTTCAAACAATGACTATCAGGTCATTGTAAGAAAAAAAAGTACAGGAAAAAAATTTTTTTTTAATCATCTACAATACTATCTTATTTATATTATACTACAGTACACTGATTATTGCTTTCATTTTATGGATCAATGGTCTCATTAGATAGTAAAGTTCCTGTTAATTTGCTGTTTTAGGGGTTGTTTTTAAAAGCCTGGAACAGATTAATTCATTTTGCATTACTTTCTATGGGAAAGCACGCCTTGGTTTTGGAACGCTTTGGTTTTGGAACGGACTTCCGGAATGGATTAAGTTTGAGAAGCAAGGTACCACTGTATAGTATTGTGAGAGGCAGCCATGCTCCCTCGATACCCACTATCATTTTATAAACTTCTACCCCCGGGTATAGGGTGGTATATAAATTCAAGAAATAAAAATAATAAAAACGCCATGCCTCCTCTAGAGAAATTCCCAAAGACTGCAACCTTTCTGCAAAGGAGGGTTGCTCCATTCTCTGGATTGTTCTGGTCGACCCAAATGACCCACGTGTATCGGGGTTCAAGAGGGGAGAAGCCTCAGCGGGAGCTGCAGAAACACCCAACAGCTTGCAGAAGGACAAAAACAATGCAGTATTCTGAGCATGCACAGAATGCTCAGAGATGGTTGGGGTTGGGGAGGTGGAATGAAGTGCCCTGGGAAAGGGCACGAGGGACAGGCTGGCACACTCGACTGCAGCTCCCACTTGTTTCATAGACAGTATAGATATATATAATGTCCCCGCTAATAATAGATCTCCCATGAAACATGTAATTTAGCCCTCAGCTTTAAGCTGTAAAAATCACAGTGTGGGCAGAAGGACTATTTGCCACAAGGGATTGAGATGATGGATGGCAGCTCTCCGCTCTCCCGGCACAGCTGAGCGATCCCTGCCTGCTCTGACCAACCCGCCACCCTCAGCTCAGGCTGCCACAGGCTCTCCTGGGAGTAGCCCTTCCCTCCAGAGGCCTCCCCCCTGCCCCTGCCTGCCTTCCCCCTTAGGGCCTACAACCTGGAGTCTCCTGGTGAGTCAGCAGCAGATGTGCGGATCCTGCTGCTGCTGCTGCTCCCCAGGAAGGAGAGGGGAGGTTGACGCAGTGCAAACACACTGGAGGAGGAAAAAAGGTGTGCCTGTCAGGGCGCTTGCACTGCGCTGACCAGCCGACCACCTCCCCGCCCCCTCTCCTTCTGGAGCTGGGAAGGGAGCGGGCAGCCTGCCAGTTTGCAAGTAAAACTGAATTACTGTGTCACAAAATGATGCATGTCTAGAAAATGTGTCCACAACATGAAACGTTTGGAAAGTTCTGTTTTAGGCTATAGCTTGGGGTCACATGAGACATGACATTAAATGTGTGTTTGCATGTAATGCGCTCTCTCACTCTCTTTAAACACCCAGCGCTACCTCTCCTTTAAATCAGAACCAGCGAAGGTGGTGAATGTTCTGTGTGAGTGTCTGGAGGCGGCTGGAGGATGGATGGCAGCTAACAGATTGAGGTTGAATCCTGACAAGACAGAAGTACTGTTTTGGGGGGGCAGGGGGTGGGGGATTCCCTGGTCCTGAATGGGGCAACTGTGCCCCTGAAGGACCAGGTGCGCAGCCTGGGAGTCATTTTGGACTCACAGCTGTCCATGGAGGAGCAGGTCAATTCTGTGTCCAGGGCAGCTGTCTATCAGCTCCATCTGGTACGCAGGCTGAGACCCTACCTGCTTGCAGACTGTCTCACCAGAGTGGTACATGCTCTAGTTATCTCCTGCTTGGACTACTGCAATGCACTCTATGTGGGGCTCCCTTTGAAGGTGACCCGGAAACTGCAATTAATCCAGTATGCAGCAGCTAGACTGGTGACTCGGAGTGGCCACTGGGACCGCATAAAACCAGTCCTGAGATATCTGCATTGGCTCCCAGTATGTTTCCGAGCACAATTCAAAGTGTTGGTGTTGACCTTTAAAGCCCTAAATGGCCTCGGTCCAGTATACCTGAAGGAGCGTCTCCACCCCCATCGTTCAGCTCAGACACTGAAGTCCAGCTCTGAGGGCCTTCTGGCAGTTCCCTCATTGCAAGAAGTGAGGTTACAGGGAACAGGATAGAGGGCCTTCTTGGTAGTGGCGTCCTCCCTGTGGAACGCCCTCCCCTCAGATGTCATGGAAATAAACAACTATCCTATTTTTAAAAGACATCTGAAGGCAGCCCTGCATGGGCGTACCCAGGATCAAAACTAGGGGGGGCAAGGGGAGGGGCCAAGGCACGGAAGGGGAGGGGCCACAAAGTGGGCGGGAACGGCGAACTCGCGCTCCGCCAGGCTGTGCCCCTCCCTAGAAGCAGGGCTGGTGGGCGGAGGCGGAGCCCAGCCCAGCGGAGCGCGAGTTCAGCGTTCCCGCCCGCCGCGCCGCGCTCTCTGGTTCCCCGCCGCACTTGGCCTTGCCAGAGGGCGCGACGGGGAGCTGGAGGGAGGGCGCAGCGCGGCGGGCGGGAACGGCGAACTCGCGCTCCGCCGGGCTGTGCCCCTCCCTAGAAGCAGGGCTGGTGGGCGGAGGCGGAGCCCAGCCCAGCGGAGCGCGAGTTCGGCGTTCCCGCCCACCGCGCCGCGCTCCCTGGTTCCCCGACGCGCTTGGCCTTGCCTGAGGGCGCGCCGGGGAGCTGGAGGGAGGGTGCGGCACGGCGCGGCGGGAATGGCGAACTCGCGCTCCGCCGGGCTGTGCTCCGCCTCTGCCCACCAGCCCTGCTTCTAGAGTAGGGCAGCTGCCCTAACTTGCCCCATGGTGGGTACGCCCTTGCAGCCCTGTTTAGGGAAGTTTTTAATGTTTAAGTCAGTATTGTTTTTATCACTTGATTGGGAGCCACGCAGAGTGGCTGGGGAAACTTACCCAGATGGGCAGGGTATAAATAATATATTATTATTATTATTATTATTATTATTATTATTATTATTATTATTATTTAATGTAAATAGCAGCCTCTTGGCATGGAGGAGGGCAGTAATTCTCAGGATCAAAGCAGGCAAGATGAGTGGGGTTAACCCTTTCCTCCCCAGCTGCAATCCAGATGAAAACAGCTCCTCCAAAGTACCAACACCTCACTGAGCTCAGACCCTGTTTGCTTCCTGCATAATCTTGGAATTTCAAACCCTGATGCTGAAGACCAAAGAGCAGGTGAATATTTGCTGTGCAATAGCTGTGGAGCCCCCAAGAAGACTGAGGTAGAGCACTCACCTCCAAAATTCTCTGAGGAAAATGTTGAAGGCATTTTTTATTTAAACCACAATCCTACGCATGTCGATTCAAACACAAGTCCTCTGCAGCTCAGTGAGGCTGTAGATTTTACCAAAGCCTGCCATAAGAAAGATGCTTGAGGGCCAAATCAGGCTCATGAAGTAGGAGGGAGGGAGAAGTGGGCTGGGGAAGGGGTTGTTCAGAGAAGGCCCTGAGTGCCAGGGGAGCATCCTGTCCTCTGCTCTTCGGGAAGGGGGCGGGTCTGGCCTGCGCAGGTCTTCGTTGTCCCCCCCCCCCACAACACAGCCCTCCGGCCATCTCCCCGGAGCCTGGCCTGTGGTTGCAGGAAGGGCTGGGGAAGAACTTCCCGTCCTATTCTCGAGCCACAGTCGGCTCCCTCTCTTCCAGGAAGGAGTTCAGCAGCACTTTGGGGTTGGGGTTTTTGGTGCAGGGAGAGAGAAAGGGGGCCGCCGCCGCTGCCTCCTCCTCCTCTGGGCTCCCAGCAACTGTCAGCCAGGAGACATCCAACAACATCTCCGCCGGCCTTCCAGGGGTGTGACATTCCTGAAATTCTCACATTTAAATCTAGCCCAGCTCCTGTCGTAAAAGACGCAGCAATAAACTCTTTTTCTTTTTTGGAAAGGGGAGAGGCAGGCAGGCAGGCTCTTCGCTACAAAGGCCGGCCTGAGATGGGTCCGAGCGCGGCCCCAAGGCGGCGGCATTGGGAGGCACCTCCAGCCCACCACGGAGTCCTGTCTCAGGGCCGGCTCGCCCACCCGCCCGGCCCCGCTCGGCAGCAGGCCGGAGGGGCAGCGAGCGGGCTGGGTGTCGGCCCTCTTGCCCGGGGCTGGCGGGGGGCGACAGGCAGCCTCCTCGCGGAAGGAAGGCAAGAAGGCGGCGGCAGCGGCGGCGGAGGCAGCAGCAGCAGCTGTTCTTTTCGCTCACGGCGCCCCCCGCCAGAAACGCCCCCGGAAAGCTCCGCGGAGGCAGCTGGCCAGGTGCGGCGGAGGCCAGGCGAGGCGAGCGCGCGGCGCATCCGGCTGCACGACGGCGCTCCTGCGCCCGGACGGCCGACCGCTTCCCTCGGCCCCCGGTCCGGCCGCGCGCTCGACCCTCCGTTCCCCCAGGTGGCGTCCGGCAGAGGCGCCCGGGCCAGGCCCCTTCCACCGGCCTGGCTGGGGGGGGGGGACTAATCCCGCCCCAGCCCCACGCCTGCCTTCCTTCCTCTTTCCCTCCCCCGAAAAAGACCCATCTGGCTATCCCAGGCGGGCGGGCTCCTTGCCCGTCCCGATGACACAGCAGCCGCCGACGAGGCTCCATTAGCAGCCGCAGCTGCAGCTCGGATCGATAAGTGCCTCCTGGCTGGCGCATCCATTAAGGAGGAGTGTCAGGCTGCCCTTGGCCAGCGCCCCCCCCCCGACTACGCCCGGAAAGTGGAGGGCCCGATCCGGCTTCGAGGTCTGTGAGCGCCACCCCCACCCCAAACTGCCAAGCGGTCCTCGTAGATGTCGAGATACAGTAGTTCCAACCGGGTTCGCTTGGAGGGATGGATGGCCCTGGGATGGGGCGGGGGGAGGAATGTATTTCTCCGTGGCCACACAAGGGCAGTTCCTCTGCATTGGCTCCCCCCCCAAACCTGTCCAGGAGTGCCCCCCTCCGCCCCCACTCGGAGTCGGAGAGCCTAACTCGGGAAAGAGACCTGGTTCTCCTGCCCAGAGGAGGCCCGACGGCAGAGGAGGAGGTGCCGTCTCGCCGGGAAATGCCCGCAGTCTGAGCGGGGCTTGGGGGGGACGGACGGGGACGGACTGCATGCAGACGGAGGTGGGAGGGTGGGTTGGACTGCAGGCACCAGGGACACGCGCACCCCCTCCCGTCCAGCAACAGCAGCAGGCGGCCCCCCAAACGCTGAGACTCGCTCACCTCGCCCGTTGGCCCGGATGAACTGCACGGCGGTGTCCGGGCCGCCGCCATCGTCTCCGGCGCCGCCTGCGTTGCTGCTGCTGCCGTTGTCTCGGGGCGCATAGATGTGGTAGCCGACGGTGAGGCCGGCGTGGCGCAGCTCCTGGTAGACGCCCTCGATGGTGAAGTAGAAGGGCCGGTCGTCGGTCTTTCGGTCTACGTAGAGGAGCGCGGCGCGGGAGCTCCAGTTGAAGCGCTCATGCAGGAGGACCGCGAAGGCGCCCAGTTTGGGCGCGGACGGGCCGGTGCGCACCAGCGTGGTGTAATGCTCCTTCTTGTGGCTGAAGTCCGAGGCGACGGCGCCGGCCGTGATGAGCGGCAGGCCCCAGTGCGAGGCGAAGCGCCCCACCGAGGCAGCCGGGTAGACGCAGCCGGGCCCCAGCAGCACGTCCGGGTCGTGGTAGAGCTTCAGGTCCACGGCCTGGAGCGGCGCCACCGACTCCGAGCAGGCGCCGTTCAGCTCCGACGTGGCGTTGACGGTGCGCATCGACAGCCCGGCGGCCCGCAGCGCCGGCTCCAGCGCCTCGAGGGCCAGGCGCACGGCGGGGCCCACCCGCGGCAAGGCCCACGGGTAGCTGGGGTTGTGCTCGGGCAGCACCAAGGCCACCGTCACCACCGTCGCGGCCGCGCTCCCGTTGGCGCCGTCGCCCAGGCCCGACGAGGCGGCCGACAGCGACAGGGCCACGGCGGCGACCACCACCAGCGACATCGTTGGCGAGGCCATGGCGGGGGGCGCGAGGTGGGAGTCTGCTCCGCTCGGCTGCTGCGTGGCTGCCCGGGTGCCTCTGCCGCTCTCCGCCACCTCCTTCTCTTTGCTGCCGCCGCGGCGCCGCCGGATCCCTTCTGTGGGCCGCCGGGCTGCCCTGCGCTCCCCAGGAGAGGCCGCCCCCTCCGCGGCCAGCCCCAGCCGCCCACCCTGCGCCTCCCTCCGGACGCTGTGCCAGAGCCGCCTGCAGACGTGGGGGGGCAGCGCCCCCTGGTGCCTCCGTCCGCGTCCTCCGACGCCGCCAGTCCAGGCCAGCGGCCGGGCTCCAGAGGCTGCGGCCCGGGGCGCGGCTCCATCCCGCCCGCCGGGGCAGGACCCGGCCCGCTGCTACTGAACGCGGCCGCTGGGTGGAGGTCGGCCCGCCCTCCGGCTCCACGGCAGCTGCCCGGCCGCCTCCATCGCGCGCTCTCGCCCTCGAGCGTCCTGCTCGCTTCGCAGCCCGGCCGCTCCTTGGGCGAGGGAAGCTCGGGCGGGCCAGGGAGCGGCGGCGGCGGCCCTGTCTTTCCCGAGCGCGCACGGTGCCCTCGGAGCGGCTAAGGGTTCTTAGCGGCGCAGGAGAGGCCGGCTCGCTCGCTGGCCGCGGCTCTCTTTCTGTCCTAGCCGCGGATCCAGCAGCCTCTTGGTTCGCTCTGCTCCTTCTAGATGGAAGGAGCCGGGCGGGAGCGCCGTCCAAGCCACTTGGAAGCTCTGCGAGGAGTCCCGCCTGCGGCGGCGGCTGAAAAAGCCGGAGACGCGCCTCTCCTCCGGGCAGCTGCCGGTGGAAAGGGGCCAAAGGCGAGGCTCTCCATTGGCTCTCGCTTGCCCTCTCCGGAAAGAAATCTTGAGGGCGACTCAGGTGCCTCGCTAGGGCGCGTCAGTCAAGGAGAGCACCGGAGACCCGGCAAAGTGGGCGGAAAGGGCAGGCCCCGTAGCCTTTGGGGTCTTTTTACTCGCAGATATGGGGAGGAACATAGAACCATAGAGTTGGAAGGGACCCCCGGGGGTCATCTAGTCCAACCCCACAGTGCAGGAATCTCGGCTAAAGCCGCTTAAAAACCTCCAAGGAAGGAGAGTCCATGGCCTCCCCAGGGAGACTCTCCCTCTGTCGAGTAGCTCTGGCCACCAGAAAGTGCTTCCTAATATTGAGTTGGAATCTCCTTTCTTGTAACTTGAAGGCAGCGTGGTTCGAGTCCTACTCCCCTTCATGAGTGAAAAGGGGTCAAGATAGCGCGCCCCCCCCGTGCGCGTGCAGCATTAGGGGCGGCCCCGGTGACCCTGAGGAGCAGCGCGAGAAGCATGACACAATGTGAGGAGTCGTGTGTATGTTGGACTCGTGTTTGGTGCCTTGACTGTGCCTAAGATGCGCTCGGATCTCCCCATACTGATGATGGAGGAGACGATGCTCTGAGCCATTGGGTAGCGCTGAGCCCGGCCTGTGGTGGCGCCCCGTGTTTGACAACCCTCCCCGTGTCCCCACCCTGCTCCGCCTAGCCCCTCTGGTGCTGGGGGGAGGGGGAGGGCTATATATTCTGAACAGACAGAAGGAAATAACTTCTTCAAATGACCCGGTTTCAGTCCTGGCGAACCCTCCGGGTTCTCTGCAAGCATCGCAACAAATCCGCTCGCCTTCAGCCCAAACGAATGCAATTAGAGTTCTAAAGGGGGGGGGGGCGTCCCAAGCCAGCATCCTCCCGTCAACATGCACGTCCTCCCCCTATTTCTGTTTAGGGACCTTAGCTCACATCGCTGCTCTGCAAAAGGTGGAGAGGCATCTACCGTACTGGTCCACCTCTGGGTGATTGGAAAAGGATTTCCAACTCCCAATTGTTCAATCAAGTTTAGATTGTTTAATCAAGTGTTATACGTGGGGCTGCCTCTGAAGGTGGTTCGGAATCTTCAAGGAATGCAGAATTAGGCCGCCAGGTTGCTCACCTCAGCAAGACGCTTTGAGCATCTTACACCGATCCAACCGCCTACAATGCAGGAATCTCAGCAGGTCTTCAGGCACCAGGGGGAAACGTTTCTCTTCAACCGGGCGGATTAACATTCTGTGGGTTTTAAAATGTGTTTGTGGGAGGGTTTCTTTCTGTTTCTGTTTCTATTATGTACAGTATTTTGTATTCTCATTTTGTATGTTTCTGTTGTAAACTGTCCTGGGATCTTCGGGTGAAGGGCAGTATACAAATTTAATAAATAATAGTAACAGTAATAGTAATAATCTTATTCATTGGACACCAAAATGACTCATCCCTCCTGAATTAGGCTGCTGAGATTCCCTTCTTTTTGTCTGGAAATACAGTATTTGGTGACTGCTCCCTGCAGACCACGGGCCGAGGGACGAGGCCAGATGCTCGTCGCGCTTCGGAGAGGTGGGCATAGTGGTTGCAAGCAACCTTGGCGGCAGAAGAAGGGGACGCTCCCCCTCTCCTCCTTTTCGGGTTCCTCTGCGTTGTCGATGTCCTGGATGGAGGGGAGTATGTGGGGAGCCCCCTCCCGCCATCACCGGAGTGTCGAAGGAGCAAGGAGGCAAGCGGGAGGTGCTCCCAACCCCCCATCCCTTCGCCTGCTTAGGGATGCTGTTGCCGAAGCTCGGGAAACGAGCGGCGGGAGGGAGACGCGTGCTCCTTGCTGGACCCCTTCCAGGCGGCAATGGCCTCGAACTGACCCGGCCCCGACGTGTATTTGGGTCCCAAGGTGGTGTGGGTAGGGCTGGGATGGTGGGGAGCCCCCTGTCCTGGCCGAGGCTGCGAGGAGGGGTCGCTGAGCAAGCGCTTCCCTGGACAGCCCTCCCGCATCTGGCCGCGTCTTCCTTCTCCCATACCGGTAGTTCTCCACTGGCCACAGAGGGAAGAGATATTTGGTCCAGCCCAAAGACTTGGCGGGGGAGGACACCACAATGGCCAGCAGAGCTGTGGGCATCCGTCTGTGTCGGGAGGCAAGAGAGGAGTGCACCACAGCCTGCTGTGGCTGCAGAGACCAATAAGGGAGAGACATGTTTTGCTGCATCTGGGGCAGAGGAAGGCGCCTGGTTGTGTTGCTGCAGATGCACCAGGGCGTTTCTCCTCTCTTTGCTCCTCCCAGCGGTCATTCCTCCTCTGGTCACTGCTGTAGATGCCTGTCTCCAGGTACTGCGGTCGTCTGCCGGGGATTCCCACACGGCAGGGTTTGTGTTGCCAGCCTTCATGTCATGTTTTCAGACTTCTTGTAATGCAGAGTTGTTCTGCCAAGGGGCCTGGTTCCCCATAGGGAAGAAGTTGTTGGTCATGGTGGGGCCCAGGGAGACAAAGCAGTGTGTGTGTGTGTGTGGGGGGGACATCTGGGGTTCCAGCAGCGCCTTCTGCTGCTGCTGTCTAGGTCGAGAGTGACGCCTGCTGGCCAGTGATGGGAATGCGGCTTCCTTGCCATCGGCACATACTTTTCTTTCCTTTTCTTTAGTTTTTATTAAAGTTTTTCGTGTTACTCTTATACCCAAACGAGACATGAAGGCTGCATGGGAATCCCTTTCAGACAACTGAGGAGGAATGACCACTGGAAGGAGCACAGAGAGTATAAACGCTCTGGTGCCTTTGCAACCAGACGCCTTCACTTGCCCCAGATGCAACAAAACATGTCTCTCCTGTATTGGTCTCTAGAGCCACAACAGGCGCTGTAAACGTCACCCCTAGAGGCCACTCCTCCACTGCCTCCTGAGACAGACAGGTGCCAGCAACAACCAGATGGCAGGCTATGGCCATTATCTTGCAAAGGAACTTGTCTGACTAGCTCAACAACAGAACCCTGCATTAGTTTTTTAACCTTTGCTGGATCCAGGACTGAACCACCATAATTAGGAGGCTCTCAGGACACCATGCAGACTGGCCCTGCCAAACTCACAACACCACTCATGTCCCAAACTGTGAGCTTCACTGAAGCCCAGCAGAGGCAGCCTAGCATAGAGCCTTCTGGGTGCTCCAGCCAATGTCTACAAGGGAGGGAAATGCTGGAAGGGAAGCAGGATGGAGTCAAGAGAGTGGACTGCTGGTCAACAGCCACAGAGGTGCTCCTTGCAGGCACGTTTTGTGTGCATGTGTGCATGTGTGCGGGTGAGAGAAGAGACTGTACTGTAGTAAGTCTTGCAGGTGAGGAGCAATTGGCAACCCCGGAAGTGAGATGGAGGCCATCTGTGCTGATTCCGTCCTTCTCTGCTGCTACACCTCTCTTGGGGTTGCCGGCTGCTCCTTGCCTGCAAGACTTACTAACAATGAAACTGCATATTTAGCGGAATCACAGAATCATAGAATTTTAGAATTGGAAGGGATCCCAAGGGTCATCAACTAGATCCCCTGCAATGCAGGAATAGTTTAAAACCAAATTGTATTTTTTCTTAGCTGAGCCTAAATTTTAGCAATTGTAGATTGCTAGTTAAAGGTTCAGATTTCTAATAAAGGCATTCACTGAGCTATGCAATGGTTTTCAGTTGCCCTAAGTCCTGAAAGCTTTTGACACCTCTCTCTTAGCGCTTGCTGACACTCTAAAAGAACACTAATAGGCTAATGTGACGGCAGAAAGCGAGGAGGAATTAAAGAACCTTTTAATGAGGGTGAAAGAGGAGAGCGCAAAATATGGTCTGAAGCTCAACATCAAAAAAACCAAGATCATGGCCACTGGTCCCATCACCTCCTGGCAAATAGAAGGGGAAGAAATGGAGGCAGTGAGAGATTTTACTTTCTTGGGCTCCTTGATCACTGCAGATGGTGACAGCAGTCACGAAATTAAAAGACGCCTGCTTCTTGGGAGAAAAGCAATGACAAACCTAGACAGCATCTTAAAAAGCAGAGACATCACCTTGCCGACAAAGGTCCGTATAGTTAAAGCTATGGTTTTCCCAGTAGTGATGTATGGAAGTGAGAGCTGGACCATCAAGAAGGCTGATCGCCGAAGAATTGATGCTTTTGAATTATGGTGCTGGAAGAGACTCTTGAGAGTCCCATGGACTGCAAGAAGATCAAACCTATCAATTCTTAAGGAAATCAGCCCTGAGTGCTCCCTGGAAGGACAGATCGTGAAGCTGAGGCTCCAATACTTTGGCCACCTCATGAGAAGAGAAGAATCCTTGGAAAAGACCCTGATGTTGGGAAAGATGGAGGGGACTAGGAGAAGGGGACGACAGAGGACGAGATGGTTGGACAGTGTTCTCGAAGCTACGAACATGAGTTTGACCAAACTGCGGGAGGCAGTGCAAGACAGGAGTGCCTGGCGTTCTATGGTTCATGGGGTCATGAAGAGTCGGACACGACTAAACGACTAAACAACAACAGGCTAATGTGACAGGATTTCCCCTTGCAAAAGCCATGCTGGTTCTGCTTCAAGCAAGGCTTGTTCTTCTTCATACTTGGTAATTCTACCTTTAATAATGTTGTTGTTGTTGTTGTTGTTTAGTCATTTAGTCGTGTCCGACTCTTCGTGACCCCATGGACCATAGCATGCCAGGCACTCCTGTCTTGCACTGCCTCCCGCAGTTTGGTCGAGAACACTGTCCAACCATTTCGTCCTCTGTCGTCCCCTTCTCCTTGTGCCCTCAATCTTTCCCAACATCAGGGTCTTTTCCAGGGAGTCTTCTCTTCTCATGAGGTGGCCAAAGTATTGGAGCCTCAGCTTCAGGATCTGTCCTTCCAGTGAGCACTCAGGGCTGATTTCCTTCAGAATGGATAGGTTTGATCTTCTTGCAGTCCATGGGACTCTCAAGAGTCTCCTCCAGCACCATAATTCAAAAGCATCAATTCTTTGGTGATCAGCCTTCTCTATGGTCCAGCTCTCACTTCCATACATCACTACTGGGAAAACCATAGCTTGTAACCTATACGGACCTTTTTCAGCAAGGTGATGTCTCTGCTTTTTAAGATGCTGTCTAGGTTTGTCATTGCTTTTCTCCCAAGAAGCAGGCGTCTTTTAATTTCGTGATTGCTGTCACCATCTGCAGTGATCAAGGAGCCCAAGAAAGTAAAATCTCTCACTGCCTCCATTTCTTCCCCTTCTATTTGCCAGGAGGTGATGGGACCAGTGGCCATATCTTGGTTTTTTTGATGTTGAGCTTCAGACCATATTTTGCGCACTCCTCTTTCAACCTTTAATAATACTTCTCATCAGTTTTCCTGGAATTCTTGCCCCCCCCTTCAAAAAGGGAAAAGAAAGAAAACCCAGGGAACTATGGACCAGGCAGCTTGACATCAATACCAGGAAAGGTCCTAGAATAAAGAATCAAACTGTTGATCTGTGAGCATTTAGAAAAGGATGCTGTGATTACTAAGACCCAGCTGGGTCTCTCAAAAACAAGTCATGCCATCTTCAACTCTCTATAGGGCTGTCACATGGAAGAGGGAGCAAGTTTGTCTTCTCCTGCTCCAGAAGGTAGGACTTGAACCAACAAATTCAAGTTACAAGAAAAGAGATTCTGACTCAACATCAGTAAGAGCTGTTTGACAGAGGAACAGACTCCCTTGGGAGGTGGTGGGTCCTTGGAGGTTTTAAAGAAGAGGTCAGGTGCACACCTATCAGGAGTCCTTTAATTGAGATTTCAGCACTACAGGGGGCTGGACTAGATGACCCTTGAGGTCCCCTCCAACTCTACAATTCTATGAAATATCTATGAAAATAATCCTGGAAATGGGTTCTGTTCAAATTTCCCCCCCTAGGCGGATTGTTCCAGCTTTGCAGCTCTGCTCGGAGCAATCCTCATGCACGAAGCTTTGTTTTTGTGAGGAGAGGGCAATCTTTTACACACGCACCCCTTTGGAAAGAGAAAATGCTCCCGGCTGAGGCATCTTGCTTGCTCCCTTTGTCTGTTGCATAGCTGCAAAGTTTTCCCTTTTCTCGCGAGGAAGCCTATTCAGCATGAGGGAAAATCCCTTTAAAAAAGGGATAACTTGGCAGCTATGGTCTGTTGTGAAGGGCAACACATGCCAAACAGTCAGATAACTGACCTGCTCAAGAGACGTCCCATCAGCCAGGAATTCCCTCTGTGGCCAAAGTCAACTGCATCTTGATAACTTATGAATAGATGTTCTTGTCTGAAGGAAATTCCAACATCCTTATGTAAACGTCTGTCTTGAGGCCAAGAAAACCATCTTGGTCTGCTTGCAGGTGACTTAAGACATTGGACAGCCTTATGGGAGGGGGGGGGGAGAGAAGAGCTCCACCTACCATAGCATTGGAGTCAACAGTACAGATGGAGGCAACATGAGGCACATTCACAAGAGACAACAGGCGCATTGCAGGGCTGGAGGCTTGCAGGGGGGGCCCTGGGACCTTCCAAGTGAATCACCAACGTCCGGAACAGCCGTACGGGTGCTAGCATGCTGTGCGGACTCTTGAACACGAACATTATTATTTTATATTTATTTATATCCCGCCTTTTTGATTTGATTTATTCTATTTCTATGCCTCAAATGTATCCCAAAGCAGCTTACAAACACTAAATAACAATAATGAGAGAGCATAATAAAGCATCACAAATACAGCATGAATCATATAGAACAATAAGTAATCAGTGAAACAATCGCAATCTATTAAACGCTGTTAACAAAGGAATAACTAAAATATAAACTAAACATCACAATTAAAGCAGAAGACACATTATATGATTAACAAATCAATACAGTATTTATAATCTATCTACTCTGGCGATCCCTCGTAGCCGAGCAAGATTGTCTTCCATAAACACGGTTTGAACAATGCGTCCGTAAGGGACTGTGGAGGCCCATTCTGGATCCACACGTCCTTCCACAGTGGGGACATTGGTTTCCGGGTGGGAGTTGATCATAGTGTGGATTTCCCAAGCGTGCCTTCCTCTTAGCAGTTTCTCCCTTGCGTCCTGAGATCGAGTGTCTTCAAAGCCCAGGACACGCTTTTGTTGACCACCAGCATTATGCTTTCCATTTTTAAGTTTGGAATAGAGTAGTTGTTTTGGAAGATGATATTCAGGCATCCGAACAATATGTCCAGTCCAGCGAAGTTGATGTTGAAGAATCATTGCTTTGACACTGGTGATCTTTGCTTCTTCCAGTACACTGGCACTAGTTTGCCTGTCTTCCCAAGTGATGTGTAAAAATTTTCAGAGGCACCGTTGATGGAATCTTTCAAGGAGTTGGAGATGGCTTTTATAAGTGGTCCATGTTTCACAAGCATACAGCAAGGTTGGTAGTACAATAGATTTGTAAACAAGCACTTTGGTTTCCCTGTGAATGTCCCGGTCCTCAAACACTCTGCACTTCAATCGGGAGAAAGTCACACTTGCAGAGCTCAGGCAATGCTGGATTAAAACAATATTAAAACAGTATTAACAACCTTAACAACACAGCAACAAAAAAAATAAACTGAGCACTGTTAAGTTCATTTTTATAAATACCATATTTATTTTTGTGTGTTATCTTACTCTGTGCACTTGTCATTATGTATTTTTTAAATCTTTCAATAGCTTTTTTAAGTTCACACACACACTCTTCCCACCCCCATGACTCATAATCTTTCGCTCATTAAGATACCCCAACTCCTAATGCCCATGGCAGCACCTGCCTCCTGAGGGCTCCTTGGGCTGGAGGTGGGGCAGCAGAGGTGAGACCAACCAGCCACTGACAGCAAACAGCATCTTCCTCCTCTGGAAAGAGCTCCCTTGGGAAGACTTGTAGGGCTGGAGGGTGGAGAAAGCAAGTGCTCTCTGGCCAACACAGAGTCTCTCTGCCCTCACCCACACAGGGACTCCAGATGGCTTGCAGATAAAATAGAAACTGCTAAAAACATAGGGGGGAAGCTGCAATTAAAAAGCAACCAAGTGCCACGGGGTGGGTGCGGGGCACAGGCAATCAAAAAATATCAAAAGAATGGATTATCTTCAGAGAATATTTAAAGGTATACAGCAACAATAACACATTATTGGCAGAATTAGAATGATATCTGTAAAGTATAAAAGAATATAAAGAAATATGACAAAGGGGAAAAAATCAAAATCGTTGTAAATAATCCTGTGAGAAATAGCAACAAAAAGAACCAGATACAATGGAAAGGGTTGGAAGCATTGTTTATTACTGGAATTAGAGTACTGTATATTTTAAAATCTTCTGATGTATATGATTTCAGTTTTGTTTTGTTTGGTATTTTATATTGTGTTCGTCTGATGTATTCTTTTAGAATTTTGAAATAAAGTTTTTTAATAATAATAATAATAATAATAAATATTAAAATAAATCAATAAAAGGCAATCAAGTGCCAATAGAAGTAAAACCATATACAGAGAGGTCTGTTAAAAAATACAGGTAATTACAATAATAAACATCACCTGACAATAAAAGCATAAATATTAAAAACAACTCAAAAGCCCAAAGGACAATTAGGAGGCAGCCAGTCCGCCAGTCCAACCTCTCTAAGAAGGGAGCTCCAAAGTTGTCTCCCCCCAGAGCTCCTTGGAGGACTCCTGTTCCAGGTGGGCTGAAAAGACCCTCTTGGGTGGGGGTGTGAAGGGGAGAAAGAGGGACCCTGCCAGGGGGGGGGCTAATGAAAAACTCCCTCGACCTCATGAGGCTGCGCCAGGCAGGGTCCCAGAAGGAAAAACAACAGGGAAATTAGGAAATGAGGTTTGTGTCCTACGTGACTAATTGCTGCCTCATTACTTAATTAAGCCTTGGGGGCCGGCTGGGGTCCTTCCATCTCTGGCTCCTGATCCTGGCAGAGGGAGAACTTCCTCACGGCAGATGCTCACAAGGGGGACTTCCTGCCTGGGTTGCCTTGGCCATCCTTTGCAGAGCCTCCTGCCCTGGGCTGGATCCTTATGCCCCCTCTGTTCCCCCACCCCCATGGCCACAAGGCAGGCAAATGGCTGGCCTCTGAGCAGGTGCTTTTCCAGAGCAGCAGCAGCACCATCTGCTCTTTCGGGTGCATTAGACTGTTATAGGAATTCTAAAGTCTTATATAGAGAGCATAAATGTTCACAAATGTACAAGGCAAACACATACATAAGTATATAAACCACGTGTCTGAAGTAGTACAGGAGAGCAATCCTGAAGCCATTTTGACTCTCCCAAATGGACCTCAAATATTTCTCTGCAAGGAGGAAGGAAATGGGAAAAGCTTTCCAACTGTCTTTGGATTGTAGGGGCTTAAACCTCCCTGCAAATACAGTCTGGCAAATATCTGTTAAGCTGAGCACACTCTCAATATGCGTAAGAGATTCAGGAGCTAAGAATTGACCATCTCAGAGGAATGGCCAGGCTACCCAGAAAGGGCAACCAAGTACAGTAAGGCATTACTGTATCAGATACCTGGCAGACAGGCGAGAAGCAGCAACACACTCCAATTTCTGCTGGGGACCACTTCCTTCTGTGATGTACCCTATGTATGATGTTTTGAGGTGTGGTCTTGAGCTACAGGGTGGGCAGTCTCAAAAGTCTATATAAGAGCTTGCACACCAATGTTCTGGGTTCCTCTCCTCCCTCCCTACATGGGGGGAGTGGGGCTCCACCCAGCCAGGCGCATGGGTGCAGCATTGCAGGGGGTTGGACTAGATGATGCTGGGGGTTTCTTCCCACTCTACAGTTCTAGAATTCTGCTCTAGAAGTCCTCCACTTCTCCTCTCCCAACCCAAGTCCCTCACTCAGCCCTCGCTGGGCCTCCTGCTGCTTGGTGAGTCCAAGGGAGACTTCGGAGCAAAGCCAACCCCAGGCTTCATGATTCCTACAATCTCGGCCTGCACCTTCTATTCCTCCTAGATCAGCTAGAGGCAAAGGGCAGTAGCAGATTTAGTTGAGATTCCTTGAGTTGAGATTCCTGCACTGCAGGGGGTTGGACTAGATGGCCCCTGGGGTCCCTTCCAAATCTATGATTCTGTGAGGAGGAGGGAGCAGCTGCCAGGGGAAGCAAAGGTTCTGTTTTGCAGATTCGTTGCTCTCTGTATTTCAAACCATCTTCTCTCTCAGGGGCAAGACCTGAAAAATACATTCAAGAGCACCACCGAGCAGTCAGTGGAAATCTGCTCCAGCAGAATGCGCAGGAGTGCGTGGGCTCCAGGTTAGCTGACACGCACCAACAGCCACCCACCAGACCAGATGTTTCCTGGAGTTTCTGGAACATTCTTCTCCAGGGGTTTGGGGCCAGCCTGCGGGAGCCCCTTCCGCTTCTCAATATCTGTGCCAGGGAAAATATCAGGGAGTGGGAGATGGGAGGGGGAGAGGAAGAGGGGCTGGAGCTCACTGCTCCCCCATCCCCAAGAGAGCAGGTTTGAACTGGAACCCCCTCCAAAACCAAGTGTAGCTATTCATGCCCCCCAACCCGAAATAAGCTGTTTGGCAGGGGGCTGCTCAGAGCCCTCACATGGTAGACATGTAGCAGGTAGGACAAGTTGCTGCCCTCGCCCTGCTAGAAGTTCCTCTTCAGGAACACTCCCCACCTGCCTCCCTCCACACAGGCAGGCAGATGCACAGGTAAGAAGTGGCCTTACTCAGACCCATGGTCCACTGAGCCCAGTATTGTCTACACTGACCGGCAGCAATGACTCTCCAGGATTTCCCCTACCTGGAGGTACCTTCAGGGATGGAACCTGGGGCTTTCTGCAGGTGCTCTATTCTGGAGCGAGGGCTCCTTCCCAGAGAGAAGGGGGTGGGCACACTCTGCCTTGCTAGGACTGGAGGGGGGGCGGGAAGCCCCGCAGGTACAGTATCTCAGGGGCACACCTAGAAATGGCATCTGCTCAGGGTGTCTCTCTAAAGTTAGGCCAGAGGCTGCGACTTGGAGGAAGGGTCAAGCACCCATGTTTGGAATTAAGCCTCATGGGGGTTGCTGGATAAGACCCTGGTGAGGCTGTGCTGGCGTCCCCTCTCTCCTGCCAGGCACCATCTCTCCAGGTGGAGGTGCTCTTGCTGTTGCACTCGAAGGTAGGAGAGGATATTGTTTTGATATGATCCCTCCTCGCTCACTCTAGTGGCTACACAGCAGAGCACATTCCCTTTGCAACCTATTGGAAGCAAGTTGGTGATTCGTTAGAATCCTTTAATTAAGCAATCCTGTCTGGCTTGTCCAGTCCGGATTGTTCCTGGTAGGTTTCCCCTTTTATTTCCCTCTTAAAATAATAAGAGAACAACACAGCCTTCTTTAGAATAGAGTTTTATTCACATTCAGTTCACAGCAGGAATCTGAAGGCAGGCTTTATCTTGTGGTTACCATGAAAAGAAGTGTCAGCTACATCTCAGACTTTCTGCTTGTGGGCTCCATCCTATGCGCTGGCTAAGAGCCAGGAGAGTCCAAGAGTCGAAGAGAGAGATGGTTGCGTGGGCAGCCCTTTGATCTGGCCAGCGAGGGTCATTCCCATCGACCTGGTCACACACAAGAAGAGGAAACGCCAGAGCAGGTAGGACAGGAAGGAAGTCTTCCCAGTCTGGAGTCACATTCCCCTGGGTGCCCATTCCAGGCAACAGGAAAAGGTTATACTTGTCTGCTCTAGTAAATACACACCCCCACGTCCCAGGGGCACCCCCCTCTGCCAGATGAGTGGCATTTCTTGGAGCCCCCTCCCCACCTGCCTGCCTCCCTGTCCAGGAAGGAGAGGCGCTCTCCTGGGACTCTTTCTGAGTCACCACACAGGAAGCATCACCATGCGCTCATTTCCTCGTGGAGCCTGCAAGGCACCTGCCGGAGAGGATTTATGGGGTGCCAGCCACTCGCCCCTCCTGACACGCAGCTATTTTCCTGCCTGGGCAGCCAGTGCCAGAGCCGCTGGCCCTGAACTCCCGGGGTCTTTCCTGTCACGTCCCACCATTCTCTGGAAGAGGGCAAAGGCCCTGGCCAGGGGGGCAAGGAGGCCACGGCCAGGGCAGAGGACCCACTTCCAAGCACAGGCTCACAGGGAGCGGAAAGGGAAGGGGCACGGCTGCCAGGCTGCTCTGCAAAGCAGTGTGCTCACAAAGAGGGAGGCATCTCAGGCAGAGGAGAAATAGCTATACCAGTGAATTCTATGGCCTTTTAGAATCGGGTTGTGTGTGTGTTGATATTGGGGTTTTTGTTGTTGTTACTATGGACAAAGGGTGGTATAGATATTATTATTATTATTATTATTATTATTATTATTATTATTATTATTATTATTGGATAACAATAACAATTTATATGGCACCCATCTGACTGGGTTGCCACAGCCACTCTGGATGGCTTCCAACAAATATAAAAGCATAATTGAAATTAAAATCCTCCCTGTACAGATGTCTTCATCTGATGGGAGGGCATTCCACAGGGCAGGTGCCACTGCCAAGAAGGCCCTCTGCCTGGTTCCCTGCAACTTCACTTTTCTCAGTGGGGAAACTGCCAGAAGGCCCTCGGCGCTGGACCTCTGTGTCTGGGCTGAACAATGGGGGTGGAGACGCTCCTTCAGGTCTCCTGGGCCAAGGCCGTTTAGGGCTGTAAAGGTCAGCGCCAACACTTGTGAAATTGTAATGCTAGAGGTCTTAAGGCTCCTTTGGAACATACTGGGAAGATTTTCAACGTTGATGGAACAACCGTCAAGTTGTATCTTGTTAAATGTGTTTGCTGGTTTTTCAAATAAATAAAAACTTTAAATAATAATAATAATAATAATAATAATAATAATAATAATAATAATAATCCACTTTTGACTCTGGTTGCCAGTTTGACCAGAAGGCATACCAGGCACCCCAAAATGACCAGAACCTGTCCCCCTAGGCTTTGAAAAGGGGTGTAACATGGGAGGCCTTTAGGCAGCTGGTAGCTCTGAGGCCGGCCGAGTTGGAATCCCAGGATGAGAGGGCACAGCTGGCCCTCCAGTCTGGCTTGAGGACTTCTCAGAAGAGGCATCTGAGTGGCCACTGTGAGACTGGGGTGCAGGACTGGATGGGGACCCTTTGGCCTGATCCAGCAACCAAGCTCTTATTGCGTTCTTGTTGTCTCATGAGACTCCCCCATTGCTGGACTCCTCACCCCACGCTGCCTCTCAGGGGACAGTCAGAAAAGGATTTGTGGCCTCAGTCTCTGCGGTCACCCTTTGAGCCACTCGGCTCTTGCCTGCTCCATTCCGGCCACCCTTTGTGGAGTTGGAGACCCCCTTGGAGCCTCCTCTCTGCTCCCACATCCAAAAGCCACACAACTCTCACCCCTAGTTCCATCTTTCTCCTCCTCGCAGCCTCTCACCTGGTGGGCTCCCACTTCGCCCGACTCACTGCCCAGCTGCAGCTGCCCCACTGCGTGCTCCTGCCCCAGACAGAGCCAATGGCAATGGTGCCCCTCCAGCCCAGCAAAGGGCTCCTTCTCCAGCTGCTATGGGGGGGGTAGCTCCCACCCTCTGGGTCTCAATGGCTGCAGGAGATCCAGGCCAAGCCAGGCGGAGGGTGCCAGCAAGAGGCAAAAGCAGATTGGTGCTCCTGGGAAGGAGGGATCCTGGCCCAGCTGACTCCCCAGGAAGCTGTTGGGGCGAGCAGAAGGGCACCCAGGGAGGCCTCCCCCCCATTGGCCTGGGGGCAGAGTCTTGGGACTTGCCCAGCCCAGCCCCAAAGCAAGTGGTTCTTGGAACCTGCTGGTGTTTGCAGAGAAAACACCCCGAGATGTTGGGCTCCGGAGCCAAACCCCTTCCATGCCTAAAACAGCACTGGCACTACAGCCTTGGCATGGGGATCTCTTGGCAGTGCCCGCTGCCAGCCGGCATCCTGCATCCTGTTTGCTTCCTGCGCGGCAGCTGCCAGCCTGGCCCTGGGGGTCGAGCAGAGGTTTTTCCTCCTGCTGGGAGCTGCAATGCCCTCTTGCCCAGGGCACTGAACCCTCTCCCCTTGGTGGGTGACAGGATGCCCGGCCAGGGCCCTTGCCATCCCTGGTCTTGCCTGCAGAGACCTGAGAGTGGCACATGGGGCAGGTGGGGCTGCAAGAGAGCTGGGGGGAGACTTCCCCCCACTGCCTTCCTTTCTCCCAGCAGTTCAGACATGCCATGGTGGTTCTTGCTGGGGGGGGCGGGGGGCGGCCCTTGAGTCCTTCTGCAATAGCAACGGTGGACAAGTGCTATGGGGTGGGGAAGCCCACCTCGTCCTCTGGCATTAAAATCCCAACGGAGGGGAGGTTGCCCCATCCTCTTGCTGCCATTGCTGTGGCAGAGGCTTGGCCACTGGGATGTGCAGTGGAGTAAGGGGGCCAGGAGGGGCCTGGGTGATGCTATGGGGCAGAAAAATAGGGAGGGGGCAGGAAAGGTGCCAAGCAAGGAGAGGGCAGCCAGGGAGGGAGAGGGTGGGAAGAGAGCAGGCAAGAGGAACCTCAACAGAGGGACACAGAGCCGCCACGCTGCACCCCCCCCAAAGGGCACAGCCAAGAAATTCAGGCCATAAAACATTGTGTTGGAAGGGACCCCCAAAGGCCATCTAATCCAACCCCCTGCAATGTAGGAATCACACTACCTTTTGAGGTAACAGAATCCTAGAAGTGAGAGTTGGAAAGGATCCCAGGGGTCATCCAATCCACCCCCTGCAGTGCAGGAATCTCAGCTGAAGCATCCCTGACAGGTGGCCATCCAAGCTCTGCTTCAGGGAAGCAGGCAGAGGTCCTTCTCAGTAGTGGCGCTCACCCTGGGGAACTCCCTCCCACCAGATGTCAAGGAAATAAGCAGCTATCCTCTTTTTAAGAGACATCTGAAGGTAGCCCTGTTTAGGGAAGTTTTTAATATTTAACGCTGTATTGCTTTTAACACTCGATTGGAAGCTGCCCAGCATGGCTGGGGAAACCCAGCCAGATGGGCGGGGGTATAAATAAATTGTTGTTGTTGTTGTTGTTGTTGTTGTTGTTGTTGTTGTTGATCTCCAGTGAAGGAGAGTCCACCAGCTCCCAAGGGAGCGTGTTCCACTGTCAAAGGGCTCTTACTTCTCAAAAGGAACTGAAATGAGCTGCCAATTATTGCCATCAGGCTAGAAGGGAAGCAGCCAAGAGATTCTTCCTGGACCAAGAATCTGCCAGTACAGAATGTGGTGGCTATGAATGGGGGCAGCACTGAGAGGCCTTCGCTGGCCCTCAGTTTGGCTCTGGGCTGGATTCCATGCACTGCCCCCCCCCTCCAAAAAAAACCTACTGTACTATTATTTTATTTACTAAATTTGTATACCATCTTCATCAGAAGACCACAGGGCAGTTCGCAACATAAAAATACAAAATGAAAACACAAGACACATAATAAAACAAAAGCAATACGGGCCAATGCCCTCCCTCCCATGCACATTTCAAAGGCTGCAGAATGTTAACCAGCCCAAGGCCTGGCGCAAGAGAAATGTTTTCTCCTGGGGCCTCGAGATTCATGCCCCTCTGTGCCCATGTGCCTGGGGGCGCTGGCTTCCCCAGAGGTGAGGGGCAGCTGTGCGCATCTTCATCCCATGGCCAGGAGGCTCAGAGGAGGGAGCGATGCTGCTCAGATCGCAGGAGGGGAGAGCGTGGCTCTTGCGCACAAATCCTGCTTGTGGTCTTCCCACAATGGGCATCTGGTTGGCCACTAGGAGAAGAGGATGCTGGGCGAGGTGGGCAATGGCCCTGATCCAGCTGCAGGCTCTCCTTATGTCCCCACAAGGAGGAGGGTGGTCACAGGAGAGTTATGAATTTTAACAAGGAGAAATGTACTGGTAAGGTACTACACTTGGGCAAAAAAAATGAAAGGCACAAATACAGGATGGGAGACACCTGGCTTGAGAGCAGTACATGTGAAAAGGATCCAGGAGTCTTGGTAGACCACAAACTTGACATGAGTCAACAGTGTGATGCAGCAGCTAAAAAAGCCAATGCATTTCTGGGCTGCATCAATAGGAGTATAGCATCTAGATCTAGGGAAGTAATAGTACCACTGTATTCCGGTCAGACCTCACCTGGAATACTGTGTCCAGTTCTGGGCACCACAGTTCAAGGATACTGACAAGCTGGAACGTGTCCAGAAGAGGGCAACCAAAATGGTCAAAGGCCTGGAAACGATGCCTTATGAGGAACGGCTTAGGGAGCTGGGTATGTTTAGCCTGGAGAAGAGAAGGTTAAGGGGTGATATGATAGCCATGTTCAAATATATGAAAGGATGTCATATGGAGGAGGGAGAAAAATTGTTTTCTGCTGCTCCAGAGAAGCGGACACGGAGCAATGGATTCAAACTTCAAGAAAGAAGATTCCACCTAAACATTAGGAAGAACTTCCTGACAGTAAGAGCTGTTCAGCAGTGGAATTTGCTACCAAGTCTCCTTCTTTGGAGGTCTTTAAGCAGAGGCTTGACAGCCATATGTCAAGAATGCTTTGATGGCGTTTCCTGCTTGGCAGGGGGTTGGACTGGATGGCCCTTGGGGTCTCTTCCAACTCTATGATTCTATGATTCTATCTCAATGCCCCGCAGGGCACAGCCTCTGGGGCTCCCAACTGGAGTCCTTCCCGGAGGGCATGAATCAGCTTTTCGCAGCTTGTTAAAAAATCCCCATCCCACCTCTTGTTTTCGTGCCTCCGACCAGGAAATGAGCTTTGCCACTTTGCCAGGGAGAGTCAGCTGGAGGCCAGGCCCATAAAGCTGCCCTTTATAAGCCCCTGTGGGGCAGACATTCTGGAGGCAGACTGCGGCAGAAGGAGAAGCAGTCTCCCCCAGAACCGAGAGACCCACAGGAAGCCCCACGATGGCTGCGAAGGCAAGGCTGGGGGCAGCGGCGGCATTGGGGGCCCCTCTGAGGGGCTGCCTGCTCCTCGCACTTCTGCTCCAGCTGACGGGAGCACGGGCCCTTTGCTACTTCCACGCACAAGGTGAGGGGGCCATGGGGGAAACAGGCGGGGGTCCAAGGGGAGGGGAAACATAGAACTCTGGAGCTGGAGGGACCCCAAGGGTCATCCAGTCCAACCCCTCTGCAGTGCAGATGGCCACCCAACCTCTGCTCAAAAACCTCCAAGGAAGGAGAGTCCCCCACCTCCCCAGGGAGACGCTTCCACTGTCAACCAGCTCTTCCCACCAGAAGGTTTCCCCCGATGTTGAGTTGGAATCTCCTTTCTTGTAACTTGGGTTCGAGTCCTACCATCTAGCACAGGAGAAAACCATCTTGCTCCACCTTCCATGTGACTGCCCTTGAGAGACTGGGAGATCAGGAACAGCCCCCAGGGGCCCTTAGGCTGTGCAAATCTTCAAATGGACAGAAATATTGTAAGGAAGTGGACTCACTAGAAGGTTTTGAGTAGTAAGCCTTTACAATCAACAAAATTAAGGTAGAGAATGTATGGTAACAATTGAAATAGAGCCTAGAGACAATTAGAGAACAATCAAGGTATAATAATGATAAGAATATAATAACATTTTATTTTTATTTTAAGAAAGCTGTATTAAAATGCAGTTGAACAAGCAGAAGTAAATATGCAAGAAACCAGAGGAGGAAGTAGAGGGAAGTCGGGGGGGCAGGGGGGGTATCTGGGGGTCATGTCTTTCCTTTTTGTGAACAATGTTATGGAGATGAACATAAAATTTAATAAAAATTATTTTTAAAAAATAAATAAATCTTCAAATGGCAAAGGAGCAGATTCAGACTCAACCTTTGGAAGAACTTTGTGACAGTGAGAGCTACTCAACCGTAGACCGAACTCCCCTGGACAATAGCGGACGCTTCTTCCCTGGAAGTATTTTAAGCAGAGGTCCGGTGGCCGTCTGTTAGGGCTCCTTCAGCCGAGAGTCCTGCATTGCAGAGGGTTGGACTAGATGACCCCTGGGGCTCCCTTGCCACCCTGCAAGCCTGATCCTAGAGAGGCAGGAGACTGGCAGTGACCCAAGAGCACCCAAGGGCTCCCCGCTTGGCCGGCTGGATCTGGCTGAGAGCGCAGCTGGCAGAGCCGAGGGCCAGATCCTGCACCAGCCCTCCCTCCCTGACTGCCCTCCCTCCCTCCTTCCTTCCAGCCCCCTGCCTCTACAAGGAGAAGCACTTTGGCCCCGGAGAGTCCTGGCAGGATGCCAACTGCTCCAAGTGCTTCTGCCTGGACCCCCTCGGCGTGGGCTGCTGTGACATGTGAGTTGGGCCGGGGGGGGGGGTACATGGGAGCTGCAAAGAGCAGGGAGGGGGCATGTGTCTGGGAGGGGAAATGCAAGGAGACCCCCCCCCCCAAGTAGCAGCTCCCAGGGGGCACCACACCTGGGAAGGGCCCGGGGTGGTGAGGAGCCTGGAAGAGGCCCCCCAAGGGTGAAAATGGGGTCCGGGGCCCCTGAGGCATCCTTGCTCCAGGCTCTCCTGGCATCGCGGCACCCGGGGCCAAGGCCAGTCGGGAGAGGTGAGCAAAAGTCAGGGATTGGGACCCGGTGATGCTGCTGTCTGAGCAGATCTGAGCCTGCGATCTGAGCCTGAGATGGCAAATCTAGCAGTGCACGAGACTCTTCAACTCGGGGCGAGAGATTTGCCCCACAATGGGCAAAACATTTTCTGCACTGAAGGGGGTTGGACTGGATGACCCTCGGGGTCCCTTCCCACCCTACACTTCTTTGAGGGGCCCACTGAGAAGCAACCCACCTGCCCAAGGAGGGGGAAAGTCTGCCCCCTGTTTCTAAGTGGGGACGGGACCCGCCTAGCGAAGCTGCTCAGAGGGCCAGGGAGGGCCGAGTTCGAATCCTCTCTCGCTGGTCTCACTGGAGGAACAGCGCCAGCCCCATGGCACCCCCCCATGCGCAGCCTAGCAGGTGCAAAGTGAGTGGGGGTGTGTGGAGACCTTCACAGTCCCAGCTCACCTGCTTGCAGGGATAGCAGGATCAAGCTGAGAGGGAGATCGCAAAAGGGCAGAGCCCCCCACCCACATCAACCACCCCAAGGAGGGGAGCTGCGTGGCTGAAAGCAGGAGGATTGGGGCCTCCTCAGCACCCAGTAGCTGCAGGGAGCTTGGATCAGACCCACAGTGCCACGGGGGGGGGGGAGCAGGCCGGGAGGCGCTTTTGCTCCGAGAGGCTCAGAAGCCACTGGACTGGCTGGGCCCGATCCAGCAGCCTCTCCCCATGTTCTTATTGCCCCTCTCCTCCTCCTCCTCCTCGCAGGATGCAGCCTCCGGTCGACTTCCCCGCCTGGTGTGAAGCGCGCTACGACTTCCGGGCCTGCAAGATCTCGCTGGTGCAGAAAGCCGGGCTGAGGCTGCCCTGCGTGAACAACCTGGAGCCTGGGTGGGGGTCAGGCCAGGCCCCTGAGCAGCCCGGCAGCCGAGGGGGGGCCAAGGCCCGGCTGGGGAGGCAGAGCCTGGAAGCAAAGCGCTGAAGGGGGGGGAGCAGAGGCAGCGCCAGAGGCACCCAGAAAGAAAGAAAGAAAGAAAGAAAGAAAGAAAGAGGGGGGTCTCGCTAGCCACCATCACCAGAGGACCTCCCCCCTGTACCTGTAGAGCAAGCACTCCCCCCCCACCTCTCCCCCCCTGGCTGTGCTTACTGCCCACCCCAGCCCGCTTCCTAGGGGGGGGCACCTTGCCTCTGCCCTCCTCCAGAGATGCCAGCACCCGGACCCTCTCCTGATCCGACACCTTTGCCATGAATCCCCCCAGAAATTGGGGTCTGGCTGGGTCCCCAGCCCTGCAAATGCTGGGTCTGGTTTTATCCCCAAATATATCCAAAATGGGGTGGGCAGGGGGTGTGGAAGGTCCTGGGCTGTTGCCCCCCATTTCCAGCTTCTTCTCCCCCCCCACCCACCCCTGCTGGCTTCTCTGTTAAGCAGCCAACCCCCCCCCCCAAAAAAAAACCCTGCCTCTGGAAAAACCACCCACTAAAGGGAACCACTAAAGAGAACTAGGGGTCCAGACCACTTGATGCAGGGAGCAAGGGTGTGTGTGTGTGTGTGCTAAGACGGAAGAGGGCTGGGCCTGACCCAGAGATGGGCACAACCCACAGCCAAAGCTCTTTCTTAGGGCGTAGAGAGAGCAAGTGTCTGATTCTTCAAATAAAGACCCCATGAAACAGCAGAAAGGCTCTGGTGCTGTGGATTTCTTGGGGGGGGGAGCCAAGGGGCAAGAGGAGAAAGGGTCTCCCAGGGTTGCCATCATCCTGGGCAAAGGATGACACCTGCAGAGTGTGGGGGGGGGCAGCCACTGCAGCAGATTTTTATTAAATGACAGACACAAAACACAGCAATGCTTTGCACCCCAGAGTGACCCCCGTGGTTTGCAACAGCCCCCCCCCTCCCATGACACTTTGGGAAAAAAGGACAAAGGCAGGATGGAGGCAGGGCCCCCTTCTCCATGGGAGAAATTCACACGAGGGAGAGGGAGGGAGCCCAGCTGAAGAGCTCCCCCCCCCACTTGCACCCCAGACCTTCCAGCGAAAGCCCCCCCCCCAAATCAGGATCATGCCTCTTTGAGGCCACACGCAGGAACAGGACACTGACCCACT
Organism: Zootoca vivipara; assembly: GCF_965207765.1. Taxonomy (NCBI): domain Eukaryota; kingdom Metazoa; phylum Chordata; class Lepidosauria; order Squamata; family Lacertidae; genus Zootoca; species Zootoca vivipara. The sequence continues at coordinate 62,995,214 of NC_142593.1, forward strand.
GACCCACGCAGAGGCGCCCTCAGATGGTGAGGGAGTTGGCGCCGGGGACCTGGGAGACGGAGGAGGCCAGGAGCGGGTTGGTGGGCAAGACCTTGATGGGCAGGTCCCAGCTGAAGGTGTCCACGTCCATCTGCTCCACCCCCGACCACCGGGAGGCTTCTTCCGAGGAGGGGGCCTCCTCCGGGGGGGCCTGCCGCTGCGACGCCTCGCGGGACGTCACAAACTCAAAGTGCAGCCGCCACTTCAGGGACACTGCAAAGAGGGGGGGGGGTCCTGTCAGCAGACGTGCTCTGGGCTCCTCCTGCTGAATAATAGCCCCCCCCCCCAACTCACACACCCCCACACACAGCAGCAGTGAGAGCGGAACCGGCACCCGGCTCCCAGGCGTTTGGAGCCGGCATGGAGCCTGTTCAAACCAAGGGAAAGGAGAACACTGGGGGGGGGGGGCTCCCTCTGCCAGCGGGTGGCAGCCAGCCAAGGGACAGGGAGGAGGGGGGCTTCCAGCAGCAGCAGCAGCAGCCCTCTTTTTGTGACTCTTTTGTGGGCACAGGAACCAGCCTCAACGCTGGCGTACTGGCCTGCCCAGCTTTGCCCACTGGGCACGGACTGGCAGCAGCTCTCGGCTATTCCGTGCAAAAGGTCGAGCCCTGCCCCTTCTGCCTGCCAAGCAGTCGCCCCCGCCGAAAGATGCCCGGCCTTCCCTCCCGGGCTCTGGAAGGACTCACCGATGTTGGTGCTGAAGCCGGGGGCCGAGCTGAGCGGGATGGGCAGGCTGAAGCTGGTGCGGGAGGTGTGCAGGCAGGACTCCTGGTGGCGGGCGTGGGTGCTGTAGGAGACGGGCTGCCCGCGCCGGGGCTGGAAGGCCTCCTGGATCCGCTCCTCTGTCTGGAGGCTCACCAGGTACTAGCGGCCAGAGAGCAGAGGGGAAGCTCAGAGGCCGGGGGGGGGGGGAGTTCCTGACTGGCACCCCACACCCTCGACTCACCCCCCCCAATTTTGCCTACCCCGCTTCCTCCACAAGGTGCCCTGGAGGCCCCCCCCCGCCTCACCTGCAGGCATGGGATGTCCCCCTCGGAGAAGTTGAAGGTCCCCACAAGGTCCTCGCCAATCTTGTAGACGGCCTTGAAGATGCAGAAGGTGCCCACTTTGCCGCGGGAATTGCTGATGTTGTACAAGTCTGGGAGCAAGGGGGGGGGGCTCAGTCAGGGGGCGGGAGGGGAAAAGGTGCGCCCCTCACCTGGAATGGAACACGGCTGCACTCCCCCCGCCCAATGAAAACCAGCCTCTTATGCAGTGGCTGAATGAGGCCAGGTGCCCCATGGCACCTTGATATATCTGAAGCCAGCTTGTTTTCCGCTGCTCCAAAGGGGAGGCCCAGACAAAAGGACTCAAGTTGCAATGGAGATTCCAGCGAAATATCAGGAAGAACTTTCCGAGTCTCCCTTGTAAAAAGGACAACATGGTGACTAGACTTTCTGTTTTTGCGCCCATAACCTAAGTTCCAGGAGTCACATGCAGGGTGGATAAAAATCAATGATTTTGAAATATATATATATATATTTTAAATCCGATTTATTTTATTTAAATCAATTTTTTTTAAAAAAATTAAATTGGATTTTTAAAATAAAATGCTTTCGGAGGAAAAATCTTTCTAAATATAGCTTTCTATTTAAGTTACATTATAATCCAAAGGCTATTCATCAGGAAATAAGGATCTGTTTTAATTTTTTTTATGTGTCTAAGTTTTTTTCCTAATTGTTTAGCCACATCAGTTAACAAACATGGAGACATATGCTATAACGTTATTGTTTTAGTTAAATAAATTGTTATTAAGGACATGATTATTTTTCTCCTTCCAATAAAGAACAGCAGAAAAGTTGTCCAAATATAAACAGTTAACCTCACAATCATTTCATAATTCTCTGTCTGTGTATTTCTAATAGTATAACCAAATCAGTAATTTTTGATATAACTGCAAAAACTACTCTGACAATTTATTACAGTGGTACCTCCAGTGGCGGACAGGATCCGTTCTGGAGGTCAGGCCGGATCCCGAGGTTTTCGCAAGCAGAGAGACTGCTTTTGCACACACACACACACACACACAGCGGTAGAGCGCTTCTGCGCATGGCAAAAACCCGGAAAAATACTTCCGGGTTTGCTGCTTACTCATCCTGAAATTTTTGTAACCGGAGGGATATGTAAGTGGAGGTAGCACAGTATTCCAAAAAGGAAACCTTCATCTGGTTGTAAATATTACGATTATACGAGCAATAATGAGTCTTTCTGTAAAAAAATGATCGAAATCAAGTCTTACTGACTAGTGACTAAAATCATGAGTTAAATCGATTTGATTTAAATTGATTCAATTGATTTGATTTCAATCAAATCCACCCTGGTCACATGGCAAACCGCTTTTCCATCCCAGGGAAGTGGGGCAGGAGAGCCAGCACTTCGGAGGACAAAGCTCGGGAATTGGGGGGGGGGGTTGAGGCGACTTACGGAGGCTCCTTCTCGACGTGGCCGCCATCAGCAGCTCGGTGGCCAAGTCGGCCAGCCGGGAATCCTTCTTGGCCCCCTCCTCCTCCTCCAGGAAAGGGTTGGAGGGGGCCACAGCCTCGTCCTGGGGGCACTGGTAGTCCTTGAGTCCTGAGGAGGGAGAGGCAGCAGGGGCTGTTTAGCAGGGGGTGGGCGTCAAGAGGTCCTCTCCCCCCACCTGGTCTGTGCAGGGACACCCCCCCCCCGCCTTACCATGCAGCACCAGCACCCGGAAGGGGACGCGAAGGAGCTTGATGGGCGAGTTGACCCTCTGGCAGCCGATGGTCAGCTTGTAGACGTACTTGACCGCCTGCCCCCGGAAGGAGGGGGGGCCGTCCACCGGCAGCGTTTCGCAGTACGAGTCTGGGAAAAGGGGGGGTCGCGAGGTGTGGGTCTCCCCACCAAGGGCTTCAGCTCCCATGGCTGGGTAGGAGGGGGCAGCCAGCAGGAGGAGAACCAGAGCAAATGAAAAAGCCTTGCCCTGTAGGGGGTGGGCTAGATGACCCATGGGGGTCCCTTTCAACTCTGCTATTCTATGACCCTTTCGGACTCCGAAAGGGCCCAATTCGCAGCATCCCCAGAAGGCCTCTTGCTGCTTCCATGTCCCCCAGGATCCTTCTTAAGCAAGCCCCCCAATACCCTTGGCCTGAGACGCTGGGGGCGTCTTCCACATGGCCCTTCCCCCACTATATTAGAGGGTTTTGTTTTGGGGGTTGGGGGGCAGCAGGCAGGCTGGGGCAGCGAAGCCTTCGAGGCAATGCAGGGCCGGGTGGGGCTGGGGTGGCCTTGGCTCAGCCCCACTGCCTGGCTTCCTCTTCCAGACCATCTCTGGGCAGCAATGGAAGTGGGAAAGTGGGGCAGGTGTGTGGGGAGCCCAGAGCCCTTCCCCACAGGAGAGGTCATCCCTTGCCTCCACCCAGCCCCAGCCAAGCCATGGGGCTCCCCTAGGGTGGGGGGGGCAAGGCAGACAGGTGAGAAGGGGCTACTCACAGGTTTTGGACTCTCCTGGATCCAGTCGCAAGTCACAGAAGAGGATCTTTGGGGGGGTGGACAGGATGCAGTGGCCCCGCTCCCCTGCAAGGCAAAGCGGCCATGGGCACAGACTCACGGCCAGGACTACCCGCCGTCCCTCTGCCACCCTGGCAGGCTCTCCTGCCTTGCCACCGGCCCCCAAATGATTTCCCCCCCCGCCCTGCCCCTCCTCCAGGCCAAGGAGGTCAGGCTCACCTCTGTTGGGGACAAAAACCGTCTCGTTCTCGGCCTGGACATCGTGCCGACTCTCTTCCGAAGGGGGCAGAGCCACCCGGCTCTCGCTGGCGTGGAACTGGCAGTGGATCTGAGCGCTGGCCCAGGCCAGCATTTCACTGGGGGGGGAAGAGGGGGGCAGGCCGTGAGGGAGGCGGAGCAGAGACCCAGGGGAAGGCGGCCCAGGAACGTGAGGAGAGCCTGCAGCTGGATCAGGCCCACCCAGTACAGCATGCTGCTCTCCCACTGGCCAGCCAGGTGCCTATGATGGGAAACCCACCGAGAAGATTGGAGCAGGAGAGCAACCCCCTCCCCTCCGGGATGCTTGAGCTGAGATTCCTGCCTTGCAGGGGGTTGGACTAGATGCCCCTCGGGAGCCCTTCCTACTCTACGATTCCAGTCTATGATTTGGATTCCAGCATCTGGGATTCAGAAGCATTGCTGCCTCTAAGAAGGGAGGCAGAGCCGAGCCGTTCTGGCTAGGAGACATCGATGGCCCTCTCCTCCAGGATGAGAGAAGGCAAACAGCCTTCAAGACATCCCAGCTCAGGGGTGGGTGGGTGTCTCATCAATGCTTTCAGATTTTCCAGAAAGGTGTCCCCTGTTCTCTGCAAAGGAGCCCCTCCACCTAGACGACTCAGGGCTTTCCAGAGCTTCTTCCCAGGAAAAGACCACGTTCTATATAAAAAGGATGTCATATGGAGGAGGGAGAAAGGTTGTTTTCTGCTGCTCCAGAGAAGCGGACACGGAGCAATGGATTCAAACTACAAGAAAGAAGATTCCACCTCAACATTAGGAAGAACTTCCTGTCAGTAAGAGCTGTTTGGCAGTGGAATTTGCTGCCAAGGAGTGTGGTGGAGTCTCCTTCTTTGGAGGTCTTTAAGCAGAGGCTTGACAGCCATATGTCAAGAATGCTTTGATGGTGTTTCCTGCTTGGTAGAGGGTTGGACTGGATGGCCCTTGGGGTCTCTTCCAACTCTACGATTCTATAATTCTATGATTCTAGGTTTCAAAAACCACAGAGGGTCTGAGGCCACAAGATGCCCCTCGAGAATAAATGGGGCTCAAGCCTGGAGTGGAGGTGACCAGGTGGGCCGGGGGGGGGGGGAGAGGGAAAATGCCCTGGTGGGGCTCTGGGAATATTTTCAGGGAGCCTCGAGGAGATGACCCCAGAAGCATGCTTGGAAAAGAACGCTCCAAAAATTCCTGATGGTGGAGGACAAGGTCACCTAGCAGGCCAGCCCTCTGTCTAACTCAGTGATGGCGAACCTATGACACGTGTGTCAGACGTGACACGCAGAGCCCACACTGCTGGCACACGCCCCCATCGGCCCATTCGCGCTGTTGTTGTTGTCTTTCTCCCCCCATTTGTTTCCCCGCTCCTGTTTTTTTTTTTTTGGCGCTTCGGCAGCTGCATGTTAGTTCCAGCAAAGGTATTATTCGTCATTTATTTCTGTTCTCTTTCCCCCCCCCAAAAGCGCAGCAGCTTTGGGGCATCCCCCCCTAAAAAAGCAAAGCAACTTTTGCACCCCCCAAAAAACCCCTCCAAAAGTTTGGTCAGCAGCTCCCCCCAAAAGCTCAACAACTCTGGGCACTTTGTGATAAATAAGGGGGTTTTGGTTTGCTTTGGTTAAATGATTAGTTTTTGGTTTATTAAATACAGTTATATATTACAATTATACATTTTTGTTATTTAAACTATAAATATTGCAAAATTATGGTTTTTTTCTCGACATGACACACCACCCAAGTTATGCTTGGTTTTTTGGCGAATTTTGACACACCAAGCTCAAAAGGTTGCCCATCACTGGTCTAACTCTTTCTGGGACTTCTACTATTTATTAACAACAACAACATCAAAAAGTGCACATTTGACCAATAAGCCAAAGAATCAAGACTCCAAACCATAAAACCCCACAGCTCAGGAGGGTGTACAGGGGTACTTCGGGTTACAGATGCTTCAGGCTACAGACTCCGCTAACCCAGAAATAGGACCTCGAGTTAAGGATGCTTCCCGTAATAGCACCTTTGCTTCAGGATGAGAAGAGAAATTGTGCGGCGGCAGCGGGAGGCCCCATTAGCTAAAGTGGGACCTCAGGTTAAGAACAGTTTCAGGTTAAGAACAGACCTCCAGAACGAATAAAGTTCTTCACCCGAGGTACCACTGTAAGTACAAAAACACAGGACAGCTCCAAAGGCATAATAAAATATTAACTCATTACAATTCGTTATGAAAATGAGAGTATTCTCTGGCTGTCAAGCTGCACCATCATTCAGAATAAAGGTTCAATATGGGCTTAAATGAGCCAGAAATTAGCTTATACTGGTGGCAATGGGTGGCTTCCGTGCCTCAATTTTTGTATACAAAATAAAGCCACATTAAAAACCAGTCATTCGAGCTGCGCCCGTTTCAGGAAGGGCAACTTGCCAAACCCTGGAATGCCAGCAATCCAAATGATCAAGATGAAAGGTCTTCCAGGATTCGAAAACAGCCCTGGGCTGCAGTGAAGAGGTGAAAAGTTCTCCCCTTTTCAAATCCCGTTCTGTTTCCTTCCACATAGAGGCTCAGAAGATGGGGGCACTTTCACAACGCAGGAGACAGGAGGGAAGCTTGCGGCACCCCAGAGCCAGCCGAGAGCCACGGAACTGCTCCGCCAGGCAAGGCAACTATGGGGTGCAGCGCTCCCCAGGCAGCCCCAGAGCCCCCCTGGCACTGCGCCAAGCTGGTCCCAGCTGCTGAGAGGACCATGAGAACCGGGGTGGGGTTGGGGTCACCCACCTGGGAGACCATGGTTGGATTCCACCTCACAGGCTGCCTTGAAACCATCAGCATCTGGTTCCTCACCTGGGGGTGCGCCTGGAGCACTCCCCCCTTCACAAAGGAGGTTCAAGCAGAGGCAGAAGCGGGGAGTGTCTGGCCTGGGGTACCAGCCGCGGCCTCTCGCCGAAAACGGGACCCCAGCCGCGGCCTCTCGCCACAGGGACCCCAGCCACACGCAGGCTAACTGGAAGGAGAGCCTGGCGGATAGCGGAAACATTCAGCTTCCTTGGCAGAAGAACAGCCAGGCACCCTTGGCCCATGGAGCAGAAACTCAAAAAGTCTGCTTCTGGTCGCCTTCTACACTCTGCCAGTGACTCCCCCCAGGGCCACTGGGGTCGTCGTCTTGCTGCTATGAGTTGCTTTTTAATTACTTTGCCATTAGCCACTTTGAAGGTCTTTCTGACGAAAAGAGTGGAATGAAAACACGGTAAATAAAACACAGCCATTTCTGCATCAAACGGAAGTGGGGGGAAGGCAGGGGTCCCGAGAGGCCGCAGAAGGAGGGATTTGCAATGCCCCACCAAGCCAGAGCTGCACCCAGGAAGGCAGACCCACTTGGCTGCCACAGCTGCTCCCTTTGGGGTGGCCAGGATGTGCCCCGGGGGTCTAGGCCAGCCCTTTGCACACTTGGCTGCTCCCCACGCTCAGGATCCAAGACAGGGGTCAGCAAACTTTTTCAGCAGGGGGCCGGTCCACTGTCTCTCATACCTAGTGGGGGGCCAGACTGTATTTTTCTTTAAAAAATAAATGAATTCCTTTGCCCCACAAATAACCCAGAGATGCATTTAAAGTAAAAGGACACATTCTACTCATGTAAAAACATGCTGATTCCCGGACCATCCGCGGGCCAGATTTAGAAGGCGATTGGGCCGCATCTGGCCCCCGGGCCTTAGTTTGAGGACCCCTGATCCAAGAGATGGCCGCCTGGTTCATGCCGGCTCCAGCTGATTGGGAGGAGAAAAACCAACGGAAGCCGGCAACACACGAGAGCAACCCAGCCAGATGGGTGGCTAATAATAATAATAATAATAATAATAATTCTATGAGTTTCTTTCTTATTCTACTGTGCCCCAAACCCAACCTGCTGCCCTCCCTTGCTGGACATCTCCCTAACACGCCCATCCTTTCTGCACCACACAGATTTAATAGACACAGAGTTGGGAGGGATCCCAGGGGTCATCTAGTCCAACCCCCTTGGATGCAGGAGTTGCAACTGCAAAGCCCATCAACAGGCCAGCTGGCTGGAAAACAAATCCCCCGCCTGAGGACTTGGGCACCTCAGGCAAAGTGCCTAAACTGGTCAAGCCAGCTTCACCGCATAACCAGGCTGGCCGGCCGGCTGCGGAGAAGCATCTCTCTCAGGATCTGGCAGGTGACAGGCCATTGCACACCAGGGCCTGAGGCCAAAAGGGGGAGGGCAAGGGAGGGCTGCCAATCCAGCTGGCATGCAGAGGCTGTACTCAACCAAACCCCTCGGAGCTCCTTTCTGAGGAGACCAGCATCCGCCAGGGCAGGCTGGCTGGGCAAAGGCCGCCCAAAGGAAGCCTGCAGAGGACCCCCTCCTCCTGAGGGAGCCCCGGCCACCCCTTCCCTCTCCCTTCAGGCTTCCCCACCCAGCGCTGAGGAGCTGCAGGCCCCCCTCTGCCACCCCAGCAGCATGGGCATGGAGCAGGCAGAATGACAACCTCAAAGGCCTGTGGCAATGCAACAAAGGGACTGTGCCCACAGAGCCCAGGCTGGCACAGCCAGTGGAGGGAGGAAAGGGGCTGGCAGCATCTGGGCTGCTCTGCTCTGCACTGGGCGGAGAAGCCTTCATTGATCCCTGTGTACTTTCAGCACTTATCCATACTGTACTTCCCCAAGTCCTTAATTGCACCCAGGTCCACCTCTGTCTGCTCAATTGCCACATAAACCGTTGCATCAGGTGCTGGGTCAGACTCAAGAACAGCCTCCCTCTCTAGATTCAGGTAGATAGCCCTGTTGGTCTGACGCAGTCGAAATAAATTAAAAAATTGTCCAGGAGCACCTTCGAGACCAACTAAGTTTGTTCTGGGTATAATCTTTTGTGTGCATCTGCGTGCACACGAAAGCTTATACCCAGAACAAAGTTAGTTGGTCTTGAAGGTGCTCCTGGACAATTTTTTAATGTTTATTTCTTTAGCCTCCCTCTCACACAAGAGGCAGCGCCAACCCTGTGGAGGAGGCCTGGTGGCAGGCTCAGGAGGAGAGCCCCAAGGCCACGGGGCACAAAGGCCGCAGCTCCCCAGCCCTGCCTCAGAGTCCTGCAGCCTTGGGCCACGCGGCTCCCAAAAAGCCGCTGCGAGGGGCAAGGAGCCTCCCTGGACCTCAGCGCATCCGGTCAGTGAGCCAAGGCCTAGCAAGCCCCCAACTCCCTGCCTAGCCCGCCTGATCCCAGAGGTCTCCCCCACTGATCCCATCCTTTATTCCATGCCCTGGATCTGTCCAGTCCTCCAGGTAGCCTGAGCGCACGGTGCCTCTTCTGGGAAGGCCCAAGGAGGACATGAGCCCCTGCTTTCAAGGGGGTGTCGATGCTCCCCACAAACGCTCCTAACTAGCATCAGAAGGCAGGCCTGCCCCTTTGAGAAAATGTGGCGGCTGAGCAGTGGGGAGGCCTGGCGGGTAGACCTGCCCACTACGAAACTTGCCCTGCAGAGGGTTGGACTAGAAGACCCCTGGGGACCCCTCCACCTCTATGATCCACCCTTTCTCAGTGAGTCAGTCCAGCATCCAGGTCAGTCTTCCAAGCCCTTTATGAATTTCACTGCTGATGCAATCAACTCTGCACCCCACCCCACCCAAAAAAATGCCAACATAGCAACACTGGACATGCCCTGCCCTAAATTGGGATACCCGCACTGGATTTCCTTGCAGGGCCGGCGTAATCCACGCTCAGCCCCAGACCTGCAATGATAAGACTTTATCTGCCCTGGCAGAGAGGTTTTTTACAATCTCAGAAAAATATTCCTTTAGGGGAGCCGCCCAGAGTGGCTGGGGAGACCCGGCCAGATGGGCGGGGTATAAATAATAAATTATTATTATTATTATTATTATTATTATTATTATTATTATTGGAAAATAAGCTCAGAGTTTAAAAGAGTGTGAACTGAATGAGTTTCTGTTTCTGAATTTACACTCAGTCCCGGCCCTCTCTGAATTGCATTGCTATTTCTCCACCAGCAAAGAGCAGCAGAACATTAATGTTCCTTCTCTAGATAATGGGCGTTTCACACTCATCTTCTCTTTGCCTAATTGGCTGGATCCACCTTCCTGAATGTCAATCATTGAGGCGGCTTCATCCATTGGCTAGAAGCACCATCAACCAGGAAGAAGCAACCGGTTCAGAAAACAAGAGCCCTTTTGGCCTCGGTGCTTTCGCTCCCATCTGCGATTCCAGAGGGACTGAGAAGCTGCGTGCAAAACTCCCCTTGTTCGAGGCGCATTTTGCAGCAGGGAAATTCATTAGCGCGAGCAGTTTCTGGGCTCTGGGTGCAAAATTGGGCCTAAGATTTCAGATCAAAACTGCAGAGTGGAAGGAGAGGAGGACCTTTTTCTACCTTCCCACTTCCAGCTACTCTCCAAAGACTGGAGAAGAGACCCTCTTAAGAATATTAAGGGGGTGGCCAGGGCCGGATTTAGGTTTGATGAGGCCCTCATCAATGGGAATGGGGCCCTTTCTATGTCCAGCTGTCCTTTATCAACAACAAATTGTCGCTGTTTTTTGTGTTGAATATATGCTATATGATAATTGATGGACCTAATAGGTATCTAAAACCATTTGCACATGCAGAATGTAGGCACCCTCTACTGCATAGCTGCCAAGTTTTCCCTTTTCTCGCGAGGAAGCCTATTCAGCATAAGGGAAAATCCCTTAAAATAAGGGATAACTTGGCAGCTATGCTCTACTGTATATAGAAAGGAGCAAACCCGTGATATTTGAGGGAGCAGGCGGGGCTCATTTCTTACTTCATAGGAGCCTACACAACAAAAAACATAGTTGCTGTATGTAGGTTTTTTCTATTTGTTTTTTATCTCATATTTTGGAAATGCACATCCAGTTTTTGTTTCCTTTAAAAAAAATTTGGGGGGCCAAGAGAGTGGGGCCCTAAACTAGAGCTCGTTTAGCTTAGACATCAATCCAGCACTTGGGGAAGGACTAGATCAGGCTTCCTCAACCTCGGCCCTCCAGATGTTTTGAGACTACAATTCCCATCATCCCTGACCACTGGTCCTGCTAGCTAGGGATCATGGGAGTTGTAGGCCAAAACCATCTGGCGGGCCGAGGTTGAGGAAGCCTGGACTAGACCATGTGAAAAAAGAACCTAATACAGTAATTTAGCTGCAGTTCTTTCATTTTCTGCTTATGAAAAAGTGCCCCTAGCCCAGGCATCCCCAAACTGCGGCCCTCCAGATGTTTTGGCCTACAACTCCCATGATCCCTAGCTAAGAGGACCAGTGGTCAGGGATGATGGGAATTGTAGTCCAAAACATCTGGAGGGCCGAAGTTTGGGGATGCCGGCCCTAGCCATTCCGTTGTTGCGCCCATAACCTCAGTTGAAGGCGCCCTTCAGCTCCTCCCTTTCCTATCTCGGTTGCTTGGCGCGTTTCTTGTGCAAATGGCTGACCCCCCAGCAGCCCCCTCCCTCCCCGGACGGCCCTCCGGCTCCCCGTCCCGCCGCGGCTCTACCTGGAGGCGGACGTGGCGTCGGGTGGCAGCGGGTTGCGCAGCGTGACGAGGCACTCGAGCGGCTCCCCGGCCAGGAAGACCGCCCCGCGGAGCAGCGCCGCCGACACCTCGATCATGGCCGGGGGGGGGGGGGGGACAGGGACCCAGGCGTCCGGGATGGGAGAGCGCGAGAGGGACCCGGCCCGGCTCCGACGGAGGCCCCGCTCGGCTTCGGCCCCCCTCGGCTGTCCTCGGAAGCGCCCGCCCTAACCTCGGCTCTTTCCGCTTCCGCAATCCCCGCCCGCGATGCATCTTCGGCAGAGCTCGGCTCTTTCCGCTCCCGGAATCCCCGCCCTCGCCCATATTCGGCGGAGCTCGGCTCTTTCCGCCGCGCCGCCGAGCCGTTGCCGGCTCTCTCTCGTTGTCTCCGCCCCGTCGGGCGGCCAGAAAGGGGGCGGGGCGGGAGGAGGCGGAGGGGCCGTTGCTGCTGCCGCCGCCGGAGCCAGAGGCGAGGCAGAGCAGCGGAGCTGCAGACTCGCCCTGCCGGCCGGGCACGCGCAGCTCGGCGCCGCCTCCCCGATGGCGACCCCCGAGGAGAACGGCGGCGGCGGCGGCGGCAGGACCGGTGCCCGTCGGAGGGTCTCCCTTTCCGGGGAGCAGGAGCTGATGCGCGCCTTCGAGGGCTCGGCGCCGGGCCGGGGGCTGCCCCAATGGGGGTGGCGGCTGTGCCTGGCGCACCGCTTCGCCGAGCGCAGGAAGCCCTACCAGGCCTCCGACGTCTCGGCCGCCGACGCCGTCAAGCACCTCGGACTCGCGCTCAGGTCAGCGGCCGAGGCCGGGGGAGCCCGGCCAGCAGGGCGCTGCAGCCCCGCCGCTTCGCGCGCCCTCCCGCCGGGCTGCGGGGAGCCGGCTTAGGCAGTCCCGTCGCGGAGCAGCGCCGCCGGCCGCCCCCTCCTTCCCTCCCTCCCTCCCCGCCGCTCCCGGGGCGCGCCCGGGCAAAGGTGAGCGGGAGGCCGCCTCCGCTTCCCGCTGGAGCCCCGCCGGGCTCGAGTCTCTGGCGCCGGGCCCGGAGCTGCGAAAGGGAGGCCTCCGGGCTGCAGGCGGCGGCTGGGGCGGAGGAGCCGCGCCGCGGGAGGCTTCTCCGAGCGGGGCCTCCTTCCTCGGGGCACTCTGGACGTGCGCAGAGGCCCCCTGTCCCGGCGGGAGGAAGGCGGGGCTGGGCGCTGGAGGGGAATCTCCTTCTCTTCTGCTGCTGCCCCGGGTCCAAAGCGCGGTAACGTGCTGGATTAGACACGGGAGCCTGATTTTGCAGTGGCCAACGTGGTGCCCACGAGCAGGACCTGGACGCTCCAGCAACACTCCCCTCCTGCAGCGCCAGCCACTGGCACTCAAAAGCATGAAAGCCCCCGTGGCTACCAAATGGGGGGTCCAGCGCCCTCACCTTGGCCAACCAGGCGCCCCAACAGTGCTCTTGACAGCCACCCCCCCAAAAAGCCTTTGGAAGCCCAGCTGCCCTCTGGGAATTAGCCCAGTGCCCTTTGAAAGCCACCCAACTGGAGGGAGGACCCTCGCGGCCTCTGGGGGGAGCGGATTCCATTGGGTGGGGTTTGTTTAGTTTTACTCCCAGTAGACCCACTGAAGTTAATGGGACTAACTTAGTGGAATGGCACCCATCCTTTAACTGTGTGCTGGTTCTGGGCCTTTGTCATTTTATTTTACTCTTTTGTTGTTGATTTGTCACAGATGCTATTACTCTTATCTGTAAACTGCCTCGCGTCGCTGTCAGCAATGAAGGCAGCGCCTAACTAAATAAATTGATAATAATAAAATATATGTGCAGGCTCACACATGCGCTTGTAAAGAATAGCAGATTGCATAGCTGGGATGCCCCTAGACAGGTTCTGAAGATGCATCCATGGAGCCTGGCCATGACCTTCCAGGTGTGCCTCTCCCTCCTCAGGTACTTCAGGTGGTGGTACCGGAAGACTCGCGTGGAGAAGAAGCACCCCTTCATCAACCTCTTCAACTCCCAGCCCCTGCGCCAGATCTATGGTGAGCGGGGCGGTGCTTGGCTTCTCCCAGGCCGTGCCAGCCAGGGATTCCCTGCAGTGGAAGGCCGGGAGGAGTCACTCTTTCAGGAGCAGAAGGGGGCCTGGCTGGGCCGCAGGGCTGGACCTCACCGGCCTGCCATCCTTGCTTTCCCCCACAGGCTGCCCGTTGGGGGGTTTCGGAGGCGGAACCATCACACGAGGCTGGCGGGGGGACTTCTGCCGGTGGCAGCTGAACCCTGGGCTCTACCACTACAAGACGGTGATCGCTGACCAGGTGCGTAGCTGTGCGAGGACCTGGCCTCCTGGTCTGTGCCCCTGGGGTGGGCGCAGCAGAGTTGGTGCGGCCGGCCAAGGCTCTGGGGGTGTTGGGACTCTCTGCCCTCTTGGATCAGCTGCCCCCCTTCCCAGGCCCTGCATCCCAGGGAGCCCCCAGGGCGGGTGCCTTTGCTCCCCTGTGCTCAGGCTGCCCTTCACCTGGCTTTCCACCCCACCCCCCATACCAGTTCACCGTCTGCCTGCGCCGGAAGGGCCAGACCGTCTACCAGCAGGTGCTGTCGGTGGAGAAGCCCAGCCACCTGCAAGGATGGAACTGGGGTTTCTGCGGCCACTACGCTTTCTACCACGCGCTCTACCCCCGCGCCTGGGCTGTCTACCAGCTGCCCGGGCAGGACGTGGTGCTCACCTGTCGGCAGGTCTCCCCCATCATCCCTCACGATTACCAGGTGAGCCTCTTCTGTACCTGTGCAGGTGAGTGAGGGCGATGGGTTGCATTGCAAGGAAAGAGGTGCGGGGCACCTGGGAGCTTTTCAGCTCACTTTGTTGGCCCTTTATTGCAGGCTTTTCTCTGGAGAGAAACTCTTTGCAGTGCAGTTTTTGGGACCAGCTGGGAAAAGCCAGCAGCCCACCTGCGTCTAGGGCTGGATTTAGGTTTGATGAGGCCCTAAGCAGTTCGAATCCCCGCGACAGGGTGAGCTCCCGTTGCTCAGTCCCAGCTCCTGCCAACCTAGCAGTTCAAAAGCACGTCAAATTGCAAGCAGATAAATAGGTACCACTCTGGCGGGAAGGTAAACGGCGTTTCCGTGTGCTGCTCTGGTTTGCCAGAAGCGGCTTAGTCATGTTGGCCACATGACCTGGAAGCTGTATGCCGGCTCCCTCGGCCAATAATGCGAGATGAGCGCCGCAACCCCAGAGTCGGTCACGATTGGACCAAATGGTCAGGGTTCCCTTTACCTCTTAAACTACTGAAGGTCATGGGGCCCTTTCTATGTCCAGCTGTCCTTTGTCAACAACAAATTGTCACTGTTTTTTGTGTTGAATATATGCTATATGGTCATTGATGGACCTAACAGGTATCTAAAGCCATTTGCACATGTTGCCCTGCAACCAGCCCATGCAGAACGCAGGCACCCTATATATAGAAAGGAGCAAAGCAGTGATATTTTAGGGAGCAGACTAGCAGGTGGGGCCCATGACGAGCCTACGCAACATAAAACACTTGCTGTATGTAGGTTTTATTTCATTTGTTTTTTATCTTCTATTTTGGAAATGTACATCCAGTTTTTTTCCCTTTAATTATTTGGGGGCCCTAAGCTTCAGCTTGTTTTGCTTATACGTAAATCTTGCCCTGGCTGTGTCCCATCCTGGCAGCACTTGGAAGGCCAGCCAGTCCCAGTTTCTATCTAGAACCAGCACATCCTGATTATCTGGAGGGATAAGTGGCATTGGGTGAATTCTTTAGCACCCTTCTTCATGGGCGTGTTTGCACCCTGGCCACCTCTCAGAGCGGGGGCCGCATCCTCACACACCTGAGGGCCAAGAGCAGCTGGCCTGGCTTGGTGAGGCAAGGGTCAAGGGACAGGTGGCTTCAGGTGATGGTGGGCTTGGTGGCTGCTCTGAAAGGGAAGAAGAAGAATTGGGCTTCCATTCAGTTTTTTATATGAATATTTATTGAATTTTATAACAAATAATGATGTAAATCTTATTCATCATGTTATATAGAATTATTCTCCCTCCCCTCCTCTGGACTTCCCTCAGCTCCCCCTCTGCTGAGTTTTATTTATTGTATCCTGCTTTTCCTAGAGAAAAATAAAATCCCTTATCATTTCTCTAAAATATCTGTTACTCAAACAAAATTGCGAACGTTTATTCAAATCCTGCCAGTGAATCCAGTCCATTCTGTTGTTGTTTCTGCAAATAAACTGTAAATAGTTCCCCGACTCTTTTGAAGTCCTTTTTCTCCTTCTCTCATAGTTCATCAGTTTTTCTTGCCATTGTTCCTTTGATGGTATTTCTTCCTCCTTCCAATATTGTGCAATCAAGATTCTTGCCGCTGTTGTAGCATACATAAATAATGTCCCTTTTTCTTTTGGTAACTCTTGATTTGAGATACCTAACAAAAAGGCTTCCATTCAAGGCAACAAACACCTTTTTGTGGTTTTGGCACGAGCTGCTGTTCCAAACCAAGAAGTGCATAACAGGTTTTAGTATCTGTATTAATACTACATGAAAGAGCATGCGGCAAGCAAATTTGTCACTAATGTAGAGATAGTAATAACCTTTCTTGCAGCCCAGGAGATCTTCCTTGGCAGACTGTCCTCTGGCTCAGTTCACAGGTCACATTGCAGCTCTGACTCTCTGTGGACTAGCATCGTGACACGCCTTAAGTAGAGGAAGTGCCAATGGAAGAGCCTTCAGGGACCTGAAATACTAGTTTTCAGGGCTTGCTCTCTTCCATGTTGTCCTTTCCAAAGGCGCTGTTGACCAGGGTTGTGGAAAGTTTGGGGGTTTCGCTCCCAAACCAGAACTGCTGGAATAACCTCTCTGGCAAACAGTGTTCACCGCTGAAACATTTATTGTCTTACAGAGACAATGAG